>NW_005369442.1:1315546-1381729 GCF_000412655.1 Myotis brandtii | reverse complement strand
ATTAAGTATGTAAAACAAAGTAAATACAGAAAAAATACTTTAAGGAAATATATCATTATGAATGTCTATAGGGTAGATTGGGGAAGGTTCTCCCTACTCCTATTCCTCAGTCGTTTTGATGTTTACCTGCTCCCTTAATGGAATTGATTTCAGTTCTCTAAGGTTGGAGATGGTGGGAGTTTTGGGAAAGAGATTTGGGATGGGATGGATGGCTGACTCCCATCCTGAGATGCCACCCTGTAGGATGGAGGCTGGATGTTATCACGGGAGCTGGCAGGCTTCCTTACTCCAGTGGCTGCAGTGGGATCCAGGCAGGAGGGCATGTCCACAGGAGTCCCCAGGCTGCAGGTTAGCAAACTTTGCCTTGGGAACCTGGATTGTGTTGTAAATTAAGTCTCCTGATGATCTCCAGACCTTAGGAAAACCTCATTTTAATGTCCTAGCCATCCTCAAGCACCTTCTGGCCCTACCTCCTCTGCATGTTCACATGTTTCCACCCCGCCCCCCGCCCCCCCATGCAGTTCTCCCACCACTGGCAACTCTGAAAATATGAATTTGCTTTTATTTAGGAGGCAATTGGCTTCCTTAAAGAATGTGTATTACTTTTACAATGAAAAATAATAATAAACTTTTGTTTCATGGATAAATAAACCTGGTGGAGGATATTTTGGAGGCTCACACTAAAGTTTTCATGAATGCTGTTGAGAGTTTACACTGTCTAGAAAGAATGTACTGTGCCCCCGCCCCACACCATGTTTTATGCTCACCTTGAGCCCCTATGCCCCCACCCCCTCAGGGGTCATGGCCAAGATCCAAGCCAGTCAGGCATACTGTGGCAGCCTGACTACTCTGCTCTTTCATTTTGCTGAATTCTGTCTTGCTTGCTAACAAGTCTATACAGAGAGAGCAACCAGACCCCCAAAGTTTATTTCATCGGGGAGAAACGAGCCCTATTCCCTAACACCAGGACATGTATTTGAGGATTATTGCTATTCTGCTCCTTGACCTTCTGTCCTTCAGTCTAAATAATCCCGGTTCTTTCAACCTTGTTTTCCGTAAGCTTTATTGTTTCCAGCTCTTAATATCCTCATAATTCTACTCGGAACCTCTCCCAGTCCTGCTCGTCCCTCTTTAATTACAGGGCTCAGACACAATATTGTAGGAAGTGCTTGAGCCGTGCTCAGTAAAATGAAAAGCTTATCTCAAGATTTCTACATGCTGGGGTTACGCAGCCTTCTCAGGGTCACCCAATGCTGTCTTTTTAAGCAACTGCTTAAAAAATGCCTTGTGAACAGTTTATTATCTGCTGGGAGCAGCAGCCTGAGGAGGTGGGCATGGTACGGGCTCCTCGGAGTGGCACAGCTGGCATCGCCATGCTCGGGCAGCTGGCATGTGTGCTCACAGAGGAGGGCGCACGTGCCAGAGGTTGGCTCTGGGGACCTGGGTCTTCCAGAGAACATTCGCCTCTTCAGAAGCATCCTCTCCCACCAAAGAGATTGTCCCACAACCTTTCAAAACAAGAATCTCCTATCATCATTTATACTTGGCCTAATACTCTGTCACATATGTGTGTTTCATTTAGGAATTTGCATTTAAATCCTTTTGCTTCTCATTGAAGAATGAGAGACTTTAATTACTGCTGAGAGCATCTCAAACAGTAGCAAGGGAACGGGCTCTATCTATCTATCTATCTATCTATCTATCTATCTATCTATCATCTATTCATCCATTCATCCTCTTTCCTTCTTCATGTCTCTGACCTCATTGGTCAGACTGCCCCTGATAGTAACCCTCTTTTTGTCACATCCAGTGGTTCTCAACCTTCTTAATGCCGCAACCCTTTAATACAGTTCCTCATGTTGTGGTGACCCCCAATTTCATTGTTACAAATTGAACATAATTAAAGCATAGTGATTAAATACAAAAACAATATGTAATTATATATGTGTTTTCCAATGGTCTTAGGCGACCCCTGTGAAAGGGTCTCGACCCACAGGTTGAGGACCACTGCATTAGACTATCTAGGGGAATGGAGAAAGAAGGACTACAGAGAAAAGTGTTTGATTTGACTTTCTCTTTCCCTCCCTCCCACCTCCCCTCTCTCAATTCCTTCCTTCCTTTTATTCACTCAACAAAGATCTGTTCAGTTCCTGCTGCTCTCCTTCTAGGTTCTCAATCAGGTTCTAGGTTAAAATAATGAAAAATAAACTGAGCCTCTACCTCCAAATGCCTCATAATTTGGTATGAAGAGCCAGACATATGGAGAAAGATGTGTATTAGTCACTGTCCTGGATATTGTGTGACAAAAAGAAGAGTCCTTCCTGGGACTAGAATGGACCCTGGGAAGGCTTCTTAGGGAAGCTGAAGCTTTTCTTGTACTATTAATCCACACGCCTTTCATACCATCCTTCTGTCCCAAGCCTCCCAAGATGCAAGGGACATGAGATACTTTCCTTCCTCCTGCTGGGCCATCTAATTGCATTTCTGCTTTCCTGTCCCCTTCAGGGCATCAAGCTCTCAACTTTGTAGCCCAGAGGTTTTTGTTTTCACTTCCTCCAGATACAGAACTCTCACGTGGAAGCCCTCACGTGTAGGAAAGATGTATGAGTACCTACGTGTGGGTATTGTTTGAGTGTATATACGTGACAAACTATTGGAAATCTCATCCCTTGTGACACGGCAGAAGAGTAGGGGGACCCTGGCCAGTGGAAACTAAGATATTTCATTTCTCTATGCAGTACAGTAGCAAGTATAAACTGAGCACATCTTTGTCTAATCCTCTTGTGCTTTTTCATTTTTTAACTATTTTGCAGCAATTTATTATTTTAATGTTTAAGTAAACTACTATTTCCTTTCCACATGCCTACTCATACCACTCTGACAGCAGGTGTGTGGGTTTTCACACACCAAGCATCTCTGATTCTCAGTGTGCACCAACTGGGAGACCTACACTTAACTCAGTTCTGACACTAACTATCCAAAGAGCGCAGACAGACCCCACAGGTGGAGGACTCACTCTTACAAAACTGCCCATGCTCACTTCAGATGCCAGTTGCCAGTCCAGTGCTTCTGACTGACTTGCTATGAATCAGGGGTTCCCATGACCCCCTCCTCATGTTTGATAATTTGCTAGAATGCCTCACAGATCTCAGGAAAAACAATGTACATACTATAGTACTGGTTTATTATAAAGGATACAATCAGATATGAGAGATGCAGAGGACTTCGTATAGGTAGGGAGTGCGGAGCTCCCATGTCCCCTCTGGAACCCTCCCAGCACCTCCAGGTGTTTACCAACCTAGAAGCTCCCAGAATCCCATTGTTTAGGAGGGTTTTTTTTTACAGAGATTCCAAAACAGAGGTATGATTGATTAAATCATTGGCCAATGGTGACTAAACTCAATCTCTAGCCCCTCCCTTCTCCCCAGAGGTCAAGGAAGTGGGCCTGAAAGTTCCAACTCTCTAATCCTGTGGTTGGTTCCCCTGGCCACCAGCCTCCAACCTGAGGCTGTCCAGGAACCCCTAGCTCCCTGTCATCTCATTAGCATACAAGAAGACACTTATCACATAGGAAAGACCAAGGGTGGTAGGAGCTATGTGCCAGGAAAATAGTGGGGTGGAGAGGGGTGGTTGGAGACCAAATATTATGTTTCTTATTATGTGTTATTTTTACATATAAACTTATCTTGAATATTAGACTGCAAGGCCCTTGAGAGGAAGGAGCAATGCTAATACATCTTTAGATAAGCCCTAGCTCTTAGCAAACACTCAATAAATGTTTGCTAACTAACTGAATAGCTTCCTTACTCAAAACAAGTATTTTGTAAACATTTGTTGAATGGGTAAATGAGTACGTGGGGATTAATCTCTTGTAAGTTTTATTTGGTTTCCACAGTAAATGTTACACCATTGTTTCACTGCAAGAGTTGGGCAGGCCCAAGATGGAATTTGGACACATGTGCAGTGCCTTTAGTTGTGTTACTGGAGGGAACAGTACTGGCAACACATAGGACAATCCCACACAAATCCCACTCCAGCCATGCAAGTAGATGAAAAACTTCTTCCTACTTATGAATACCCTGTAGAAGAGGCTCAAGAGAGCTCCCTCACCACTTCTGCCATGTGAGCATATGGTGAGAAGACAACACGAAGTGAGCTCTCACCAGACACCGAATCTGCCAGTGCCTTGATCTTAGACTTCTCAGCCTCCATAACTGCGAGGAATGGATGTTTGCTGTCTATCAGCTGCCCAGTCTCTGGGATTCTAGGACAGGGTCTGAGAGGGTGGAGAACTGTTATTATTCTCCAATACTTTGCAGCTTTCACAACTTTTTTTTTCTGCTCACAGCCTCAAAGAATCATAGAGAATCTTGATTGCCAGCCCCATTTACATTTTCCAAGCAGTCCTACACACCTTATTTAGATGCCCCTCATTCATTCTTACTAATTGATATTGTGCTATCTCCCCAGATATCTGCCAAAGATCATTCCTGACAAAGCCTCCTTTCTCAGATCTTAGCCATCCTCTTTGTTTGGAGCATTGCCTTCCTGCCAGATGAGCAATGAAACCGAAACAGGTTAATGAAGCTGGGATTAGCTGGCTTAAGGGAAGAGGTCAACCAAGGCCAGAGAAGTTTTCAGGAAACACTGGTCATATCCTGATCTTACAATCGAAGGCATATCAGCACCCAGTACAGTGGCTGGCACATACGGTGTCTTTGTAAGAGTTAGAAAACTGTGCCCCTTTAAGAAAGACAATTGCAAAAAGGCTTCTCTCCAGAGCTGATGCCCTCAAGTGCTGCTCAGAGCCAGGTTGGATCTCAGCCCCCACTCACCCTTGCAGCCTGGACAGCTCCCAAGTGGGCTTTTGGTGTACTGTTAGTGAATGATGACCATTTGGGGTTGGGCTAAGAGACATAGATGACTTGACACAGAAAGCACTATATACATTTTTTTAAAAATATATTTTATTGATTTTTTACAGAGAGGAAAGGAGAGAGACAGAGAGTCAGAGACATAGATGAGAGAGAAACACAGATCAGCTGCCTCCTGCACACCTCCCACTGGAGATGTGCCCGCAACCCAGGTACATGCCCTTGACCGGAATCGAACCTGGGACCCTTCAGTCCGCAGGCAGACGCTCTATCCACTGAGCCAAACCGGTTTCGGCCACTATATACATTTTTATATGTTTATAATCTATATATCAACCAATATATCAATAACTGAAAATAAATGTCTTCATTGCTATGCTTCCTATATTATGTTACATTGTGTTTGCATCTCCTCTCCTAAACTAATTTCTTAAGAAGCAGAATTATTTTTTATTCACATTGAATCTCCCATATAGTTGTAGAGTGGCTGGCCTCCTCCTGGCTCAGTTGAATGCTGTTGATTGACTGACTGATGACTAATGGAAGGAAGGAAGGAAGGAAGGAAGGAAGGAAGGAAGGAAGGAAAGAAGGAAGGAAAGAAGGAAGGAAGGAAAAAATGGATTCCTAAGGCAGAGCAGTGCCCTCAGGATACCACCTTCCCAGGTAGGACTTCTCTCAATATGCCAAGCCTTGAAGTAGAGGAATTAACGGGAACAGTAAGGCTCCCCTGCCCTTCCTGGTAATACCTGAGGCTGCCAACAGGCCAAGAGACTGTCTGGCTACCAACTGATGCTGTTATGAACAAAGGAGTCTGTGGTTTTGGGGGCTGCCCGTCTGGCACCTTGCAGGAAAGTGAAACCAAGTGTGAAACACACCTGTTCTCTCTGGCCTTTTAACTGGCGGGGATTTAATTCCAAGGGGCAGGAGAGGTGGGAGGTCCAGGCTTTGAAAAAGCCAGGGGATTAATTGTGTTAATGGTTGGATGTACAGGAGTTAGGGGGCATCCCCTGCATATTGTGGCCTCTTGGCCTCTTTATTTCTCACTACTGTAAGCCTTGTCAGAAGACAGATGGCCCAGACCTAAATGAAAACAAATTCACTTCGGGAAGAGAAACCTTAGAGCATGTTTCAGGGAGTAATGACCCTGGGAGGCATTTCCAAACTCTGGGGGCTGACCTTTGTTGCTCGCATTTCAAAACGTGAATTTTCAAACTCCAGCCGAGGCATTCAAGGCCTTCCCAGAGTCTGAGGATTCCAGCCCCCATCCTCTCTCATCAACCGAATTCCTCTCCATCCTCCAAATCTTAGTGTGCATTTTGGCCTCTGCACTGTTGCTATTTCCTCTGTGTAAAACACCCTCTGCCTCTTAAACTGCTTTGGTCAAAAACACACCCATTCTTTAGGACCCCACTTACATGCCATCTTCTTCAAGATATCTTTAAAATCCCCGTAACCTGGGCCATTTTAAGACTCGTAGTCTCATATATTCCACCTCCATTCACACCAAAGATATTAAAATGCACATTAAGTAAAATGTTTTTGTAGTAAAAATTTTAAATTGCTTATCCAATTATTTATTATTTTAAAATTCATTTAATTTATAACTGAATAAATTTTTTTGCCAAATCATTATTAATCCTTGGGAATTCTGGTAAGGTAAGAAAATCTGCTCTAGAGAATGTTTTGTATCTGTTATAAAATTTTATAAATATTAAAGTTAACTGTTATTAAATATAATAATTATAACTTTGATTTTATACTTTTGATTTATATATTGGGAGCCCAAAACTTTTTTTTTTTAATATATTTTATTGATTTTTTACAGAGAGGAAGGGAGAGAGATAGAGAGTTAGAAACATCGATGAGAGAGAAACATCGACCAGCTGCCTCCTGCACATCTCCTACTGGGGATGTGCCCGCAACCCAGGTACATGCCCTTGACCGGAATCGAACCTGGGACCTTTCAGTCCGCAGGCCGACGCTCTATCCACTGAGCCAAACCGGTTTTGGCAAGGGAGCCCAAAACTTTTTTTCTTTATACCTCCCCATTTCGATAGGCCCTTAGAAAACTGGGTAGCCTAGGTCTTCTAAAGGGAACAGAGCCTTGTCCCCAGCAGATGGGCTCTCCTGTGCCCACAGGCTCTCTGAACCCCTTCTAGAGTAGGGTTACTTTTTATCAAGTCCTGCTCTGCATTCTATATCCAGCTACCTGCTGGATACACATAATTGAAAATGGTCAAAGCAACCAAAATGATGCCATGATTGCAAACTTATAGGCACTGAATAATATACCATGAAAACATAGAAATCAAACATGTAAAATGATATAAATTTATCATAATAGTTGTAGATTTTTACCCTAGTAGATGGAGAGTACACAAATTGGAAGATACAGAAGACTTGAATAACACAAGTACAGGTTGATGTAAATACTTATAAAACCTTACGCTTAACAAATGAGACTATACCTTATATACTAGTATAAGCACACACAGAGCAGGGTCCCTAGATAGGGTCATAGCCTTATGGGCTGTTCTCTGACAGATAGATGAGGGATCCACTCTGCTTAATGCAGTAAGAATGGCCAAGGGCAGCTGTCACCAATGGTGTCTGAGAAAGTTTTACAGGGAGGACTTGAAGGAATTAACTTGTCAAAGACTTGAGGCAGAGAAGAGCATTTCAGTGAGTGGAACTAGCTCGTATAGGTCTAAAAAATCTCCAAAAGGAGAAAGAGCAAGAACTTCTATGCGATTAGAGTACAAGAAGTGATGAAGAAAGACACTGGAAACTTAAGAAGCAGAGGCCATGGTAGAGAAGGCTTCACAGGACCGGTCTGAGAGTATGTCTTTACCCTCAGCAGTTCTCAATCTGCAGATACCTAGGCATGGCCACCATGATATTTGCCATGTCCATTCAGCAACTGTATTTTGTAAACTCAATGTTCTTCTTTAAGTCAGCCAGCTCTAAAACTCAAGAGTATTTATTGAAAAAGAAATTGTGTATCACACTAAAGGAACAACCAACATCCTTGTCATTAATAGAAGTTAACTGTAAAAAATAAATACAGTGAAAACAAAACTGTGGTGAGCATCCTATATCCCCGAACCCAATTAAATCATAAACTCTTAAAGTGCTACCATTGATGGGTTACTATTCACATTAAAACACACACACACACACACACACACACACACACACACACACACACACACACAGATTAATGCAAGGAAAGAAATATCTAATTGAAGAATCAGGGGCTCCAAAGTAGCTCATTTATTTAGATCACATAGGTAACCCTTCTTTTCACCAAATGGTTCTATTCATATTAGGCAAATCACATCTCTACCTCAGTCCACAGAATAAGATAACAATAAATGTCCTCTTATTCAACAGGGTTACTAGTATATGGAGGATTGAATGAGCCTGGGTAGCAGAGGTTCTTTGGATTATAGTCTGTTGGTTATTATAGACAAGGCACCCTGTTACGTGTTTTACATGCATGATTTTATTTAATTCTTACAGCAGCCTTATGCGACAGGTAGTATTACACTTACCACTTTGCAGGTGAGGAAGCAAAAACTCAGAGAAGTTAAGTAAAGTGCCCAACTTTACTAACAAGTCAAAGCTAGAGCTTTAACTCAAACCTTCCTGGCCCCAAAGCTCTCAATATTAGTTCTACAAACACCTTTCACTTGAATAGTTTATTTTCATTTCTCAGGGACTTTCCTTTTCACCAGATTCCATTTATATGTAGGGGATTGGTGTTACTAATATTGCCATTTATATGTAGGGGATTGGTATTACTAATATGCCCAAATCTGATGACCACCAGTTGGCTGAATAATTAGTTCCATAGTTTACTAAGATTATGAAATTATTAAAGTCACCTCCATTCAATGAGGAATAAAGAACATTCAGTTAATTCAGACAAAAACCTCATAACATTAAACAGCTAAACCTATCGGCCTCCTTCCCTTGAAGATGGTCTGTTTTTATCTAATGATCCTCAAGAAACACTTGGCTTACCGTGTCCTTGTATTGGATGCTAGAAAGTGCAAGGTGAAACTTGCCTTGAGTCTACAAATAGTGTGTACCCTGACCTTCCTCCAAGTTTTCTAACAATATTGACCCCTTAGCCTGATGGCCTCATCTATTTATTTATGTAAGTCCTTTTTTAAATTTTAAAATTAAGGTTTAAAGTCTATAAGTGTTTTTAGAACACTAAATTATTAAGACTCTAGAAATCTAGACAGTCATCTGTGTAAATATGTTCACTTATTGTAGGTTAACATTCCTTTCCATTTTAACAAGTTTCCAGATCCAAGTTCATGGTTGCACAGAAATGTGGGTGATTATTGTTGGAGCTAAATGCCTTCCTACATTGGAAACCCCCCAGCTTTCCTCTTCCTTTATTTTCATTAAATCCAAGAACCCAGGGTATTTGAAAAGTAATCTCCATAACTTCCTCCATTTCCATTATTTTGTTGTGTATTTTTATAAGCTAACTAACATTCTTTTGAGAAGGTAGAATATAAAAACAGCAATTAATTACTTCATTAACAGAATGACTAGTCCAAAGTCCATTTCCCAGCTCCTCGATCATTTCCTAGATTGGCTAACCCATGAGCAAATGTGCAGGATGCCTAAAAAAAATTACCTTCATTTTGTTTTACTGAGCCATCAAAGTGAATATTTTAATGCCACTATGAGAAATATAAAAGCCTAATAAAATCAAGGCTGTTGATACCTTGTATGTCTCTTGAGGGGTTTTCTGAGATCTCGATTAAACACTTACTTTATTTTTCCAATAGAGGCTCACATTGGAAGGGCCAGAGGCAGGGGACCAAAAAAGTCTGGAAGCCTCCGACCCACCTAGCTAGAAGCAGAGGCCCATCACTGGACTGGGGTCCCATCCTTTTTTGCAAAGGACAGAGCCATCCAGTTGGCACTGGACCAGGGCCTTAGATATTAGTTGGAAGCCCAGCCTGTCCCTATACTTTTTGCCACCTGGTTTCTACTTGACCTAGGAGTCAACCAAGTTGTACCTTTCCCTGGGTGGGAGACCTTCCCAGCAAACGTGCAAGGTACATCAGAGCTCTTATTATTACTTTTAAAATCTATTTTTATTGATTTCATAGAGGAAGGGAGAGGGAGAGAGCGAGAAACATCAATGATGAGAATCATTGATCTGCTGCCTCCTGCATCCCCCTAATGGGAATCAAGCCTACAACTTAGGCATGTGCCCTGAACTGAACAGTGACCTTTTGGTTCATAGCTCAATCACTGAGCCATGCTAGCCAGGCTTTTATTATTATTTACTAGAGGCCCAATGCATGAAATTCATGCATGGAAGGGGGGTGCGTCCCTTAGCCCGGCCTGCACCCTCTTGCAATCCAGGACCCCTTGGGAATGTCCAACTGCCAGTTTAGATTGGGCCTAAACTGGCAGTCAGACATCCCTCTCTCAATCCAGGACCCCTTGCTCCTAACCGCCCGCCTGCTTGTTCCTAACCACCCACCTGCTTGCTCCTTACCACCTGCCTGCTCGCTCCTTACCACTTGGCTCACCACTCCTTAGTGCTGCACTAGCCAGCCGTGAGCGCAGGTTCTGGCTTAGCGGTGTTCCCACTGCGTGTCATAGCGACCGGTCGTTCCAGTCGTTCCATCATAATGGTTGCTTAGGCTTTCATATATATAGATTTTTTTAAAAAACACTGAGTGGGCTCAGGTCTGATGACCAGTGATGGCAGAGGCTATTAAATTATCAGCCTGCTGTGTAGGGCCTGGTATTTGCTGACTTATCCCAGGAAAGGTGAGTCCCAGGACCTGTAGGAGATAGACTCGCCCTCAGCTTTCACACTTGGCATTGCGTCTCTCCAGACCATCTTTCATGGCCTGAGGCACTCTTTTACCCGAGTGAAGGGGATGTGATCTGAGCTTGCGCCACAGCCTCTGATACAGGGCCTTTCTCCACGGTCTTTTGCTCCCTTATGATTGTCCTTCTTCACCATGTCTGGCTGTTGGGGATTAAAGACAAGAATCTGGACGTATTATACATGGTTTCTAAGGCTGTAAAAAAGTATTGCCAAATCCTCTAATGCAGAGGTTCTCAAACATATTGGTCTCAGGAACCCCTTACACTCTTAAAAATAATTGGGGACATCAAAGAGCTATTGTTGATACGTGTTGATTTGACTATGAGTATTAGCTATTTTAGAAATTTAAAAAGAAAAATTTAAAATACTTATTATTCTATTTAGGTAACAATAATAAACATACTGTATGTTAACATAAATACAATTTTATAAAAATAAGTCTTTTCAAAAACTAAAAAATGTAATGAGAAGAATCACATTGCTCTAGAATTTTGCAAATCTCTGCTGTTTTACCATCTGTCATGTAGCCTCCAGAAAACCCAACTGTATGCTCATAGGAAAATGAGAGTGAAAAAGGCAAATAATACTTCAGTATTATTATGAAAATAACTTTGACTCTGTAGATCCTCTGAAACTGTAGTCTTAGCACACCCCTCCCTAGAGTACTGGGCCACCCTTGGAGAACTGCTGCTCAACTGTGTGTACCATCCTTTCTCTAATATACACATGAGTTACAGAAGATAAGCCCTTTGGAACACTTGATTTTATTAACCCCTCCATTTTTTAATAGCCCAGAGGATCCAATTTATCCAAATCCTAGCACTCCATACAGTTCTTTTCATCCAGACTCATTTCTACCAAGGTCCACCTCTCTTCCACCTTCTTGACTTTGAGATATCTGACGTAAGCCCTCAAGTACTCAGCCTGCAAATAACTCACTTTCTTAGTTCTACTTAACTCCTGGGGAAGAACTCTCATTGGCTCATTTCAGGCCATTCCACTCTGGTTAAAGATTAGGGTCAAGATTCTGGAATGTGATTGACCTTGTTTGAGTCAACTGATGCCCTCTGGACCAACCAGTGGCCATGGTGTTAAGATCACACCAAATCATGATGTATTATGGAAGTTATGTGAGATTTGAGTCATAGGCATGTGTGTGTGCATGTGAAGGGTGTGTGTGCTTTGTCTGAGAGAAGTGTAAAGAGCAGTGAGGTTGAATCTGGAATCTCCTGGTAAAAGATTTATTAAACTTCCCTCACCATTCTCTCTATTGCCCCTCTGTTATTTCATTTTTCTGGACTCCACAATGCTTGTATTCCCCTAGTTCATTTAAGCACTGATGTCTCTTCCTGGCAAAATGAGGAGCTGCCGCATACCCTTTGGACTGACAATTGTAACCCTTGACCTATTCAGACCCTAATTGAGAGTTTTTTCCTCTGTGGCTTCAAAGAGCATTCACCCATATCCTGTTGATGGCAGCTATATACTTCAAGGAAAGGAGTTCCTGGAATTCATAAATGCAAGAGCAAACAAAGCAGGGGCCATGGTCTTTAGTACCCGCCCCCAAGGGTGTTCAGGAGTACCTAGGGGATCTTTCTGTTGTCAGTCAATCTTGCCCTGACATCTGTGCCTTTTGTTTATAATTCAGTTGATTAAAATCTGTTTTATTTATGTAGCTGTTTCAAGTTCAATAATAAGGGGAAATTAGCTCCAGGACTCCCATGATAGAGTCATTTGGGCTATAACTTCAATGGCCAGAACCCAAGCATAGTCCGTCATGTTCTGTGTTCCTGCTTAGAGCTTGTGGGCAGCACTTATCTGCTGCAGGGGCCTCTGGGAACTGAGCCTGGACTCAAAGATCATATGCAAATATTGTACAACCCAGGGGACTATACTAAGCCACTTAACCCCCAGCAAAACAGCATGAGCCAGTGAGAGTAAGGATTATAAAACAATGCTTTTATATTAGTATAGTATAGTATAGTCTAGTATAGTATAGTGTAGTATAGTATAGTATAGTATAGTATATATGAATTGATAACCAGTGGAACCCTCTTCTGAACCACTTCGATTGTTAACCGTTACTAGTCCTCCTCTCAGCCCAGACATGTAGGTAGTGGGAAGTAGGTACTATTACTATTATAGCCCCATGAGAAAACTGAGGCTTGGAGAGGTAAAGTAGCTTGCCCAAAAGTCATTTAACTGGTAAGTTATAGATAAGAACTTGCTTCCAAGCCGCTGACTCCACTGCTTGACAAGTTAACCATTATACCATTCTGAGAAGTAGCTGGAGCAAATGAAAGTCATTCAAGTTATGCTGTTTCACTGTAGTATAAGTTACCAATAAGGGAATGTATTGCTGTCTGCCTTCTCTCTCTACACACCCCTCCTTGTCCCACACCTTCCTGCTCCCCTTAGAAGACAAGCTCCATGAGGGCAGGAACTTTGACTATCTTTTTCACCCTAGAATCCTCATTGCCTAGACACAAGAGATGCTCAATAAATGCCTAGAGAGAATGAATGAATGAATGAATGAACGAATGAATGGAAGTGCTACATGTTATTTTAATTTGTGACTTATAGAGGATTGTCTGGAGGACCTGAGAGCAGGCACAGCTTCTCATTACCCCCACTTTTCCCAGAAGAAGTCCGGATTTCCATTATTGGGGAAAGCTCCATCTTGGTATTGATGCCAATTTCTCTCCACCCAGATAAATACATTTATTTCATAAACATTCACTGATTTCCTACCAGGTTCTGTGTTCAATGCTGAGGCTATAAAGGCTTAGTCCTTGATCTCACAGAACTTACAGTCCACAGGGACGGTACAGAAGCAAACAGGCAATTAGAGTTCAATATGATGAGTGCTATGATGAGCAAGTTCCAGTGCTCTGAGAGGTGCATTGAGGAGAGCAGCCAAGGCTGGCCTGGGCTGGCGGAAGGAAAGTAATCTGAGAAAACTTCCTGGAAGAAGTGATCTGAGGATAAGTAGGAGTTGAACACATGAATTATCCAATAATAGGTTAAATAAAAATATTAGATTTTAAAAGTCACAACTCTCTATCACCGAGAAAGAATACCTCTGTTCTATATTTTGAGTGCTACTTCTAACCAGCTTCCTATTAGCTAAACAACAGTTCTATTTAATATCAGAATGGAGCCAGAAATGAGGACATCCTGACAGTTATGTGTTTATACCATCCTGCTATTGAACAGATCTGTAATGTTTTGTTAACAAAGGTTAGGGGCAGGCACACCCTCACAATGGCCCCATTGGCAGGATGATTCTTGGATGTCAATGTGGTAACCACATCCAGGATGGCAGGACGCTGGCCTCAGCCTGGGGAAGAAGAGCCCACTAGGATGGGGAGATCCTAGGATCTGACAGATAAGAGGATGAAGAGGCAGGGGTCCAGGGAGGTGACAGAGTGAGCAGAGTGAGTGATGAATAAAGTTTAGCTGGAGGCCTGCAGGACCCAGCTATAGGGGCTGGAGTGGATGGGGCACCTAGCTAAGTAGGTGGGCATGAGGTCAGGTGGGACTTGAAGCACTGGGCTTGGGCATCAAGAGCAGCTCTCTTGGAAGAACGAGGAGAGGGAGCTCCTATGTGCTATAATGTAGACCATGTCCTGCCCAAAGGTGCCTGGCCTACAGGTTAGATGGGGGCTGAAATCCAGCCCACTCTCCACTCTTCAAGCTGGGGGTCTATGAGGCTACAGGCACTCAGAGGGGGCACTTTTGTCTAATTTGCACAAAGGCACCATATGGGCTAGCAAAGTCCTGTAGAAGGACTGTGTCAGTGACTTACAGAACAAAAAGAGACCATTTCTAAAAAGAAATGAGATGCAAATAAGGATGGGGTTAGAAGGAAGAAGGCAAAATTCCAGACCTTAGGACCCAAGTAAAAAATCATTTGTTAAAATATTTTTTTTCTTGATTTCAAAGAGGAAGAGAGAGGGAAAGAAAAAGAGAAATATCAGTGATGAGAAAAAATCATTGATCAGCTGCCTCCTGCAAGCCCCACATTGGGGATCAAGTCTGCATCCAGGCATGTGTCCTGACCAGGAATCAAACTGTGACCTCCTGTTTCATAGATCAATGCTCAACCACTGAGCCATGCTGGCTGGGCACAAAGTCACTTTTAATGATTTGGCTTACTACTTCATCCCTGGCACGGCCCGTCAACGACAGGTCTGGGGTTGGCCCTCATTGTCCTGGAGACTTTCACTATCTGGGGTCTTCAGAAGGATGTCATGGTTTACAGTGTCCATGCTTTGAAGTCAGAAATGGCAGGTGCCAAACCTAGCTCTCTAGGTGGGCCCTTGTGCAGACCTCCTAGAGTGGCAACTTCCTTATCCACCAAATATGAAGAATAATACAATATAATGGTTAAATCCTATGCTCTGTATTTAATGCCTGCATTTGCATCTCAACACCACTTATTAATTAGCTAATTCTCTCTGCACCCCAGTTTCCCCATCTGAGGAATAATAAAAGTACTTCTCTCACAGGGTCATTGGGAAAATAAATGAGTCAGTACAGGTAAAGTGCAGAGAACAATGCCTGACACGGCCATGGTCACTGTCAATCAATATCATCCCAACTGCCTCAAAGGGTGGCTGTGAGCATAGTGCCTAACACACAGTAACTCCCTCATGCTTGCTTCTTTCCTACCGTAATCACCCAATGCCCTCCCCTGTGGATTCACCAGAAGATTTCTTGTGACCTTTATGTCTTCATTCTAAACTAGTATGTAATCCAACCTCATTGGTAAGGGAAGACGAAGACACTCAACCTTCCCTCCCTTGTTCTTGTTCCCTTACAAGATGTTGTGAAGCTGGAAGGGCAGGAAGCCATGGATAGACCTTGCTCCTGAGGGGGAAGATCGTCTGAGTTCAGGTAATGCTCCATGTACCTGTCTCTCAGGGGTTGAAGTTGAGATATTTTAATTTCCACAAACAAGGTCTGGCCTTGGAAGTACATCCCCAACCTCTCATGAAACATGGGTGGCCCATGTCTTCTTATTCCCTGTTTTCAGGTGGGTACTTGTGGTCCCTCCACCAGGACAGGTAGTCCTCCCATCCTGTTGGCTGGTGAATCCCAGTGTTGTCCCTGTGCCTGGCACAGGACAGCCACTCAGGTATGTGGAGAAGCACAGAAGGAAGGAATGCAAGCTGTCCCAGGCCCAGTGTGGCCAGATTTCAAGATTTGAAACTTGAGTCCAACGCTGCTTGACCCCACCCTCTCCTTTGTTTACATTATACAATATCTTAGACTTCAGTGATTTGAGTTTTGTTTGGGGGTGTGATTATTTTACATTTTTATTATAGTAAGAAGTGCATAGCATAAAATTCACCCTCCTAATCATGTTTAAGTGTACAGTTCAGTAAAGTACATTCACTTTGTTCTGAAACACAATAACCAGAGTTTGTAAAGTTAAAGTTTAATGACTTAACACAGTTTATGTCTATTGTTCAATAGCTAATAAAAATGTTGAGTTGTTGACATTTTGAATCCCTTGCTGGGTGGGGTGTTTTCCCTTCTAATAAAGTTTATTATCCAGTGTGCTAAGCAGTCAGGACCATCTCATGTTTAAAAACATCAAGGAAAAAGCAGAAACATTTCATTCTGTATTTTGGTTTTGCAGACACAGGACCATATGTTTACAAAATAGAGTCTCTGATCCAAATTTCACTGCACAGTAGGAACTAAATAGGAACACTAGTGGAATTTTTCCAAATTCTTCACGTCAAGGAAAGCATTCCTGGTGTTCTTTTAAATGTAAGAACACAATGTGAGTATATTTTAAAAGTTCTAGTTTCTATTTTAATACTTCCTGGGGGACATTAGGACTTTCCTTTTTTCCTCTGTTGTTTAATCTGATTACATTGCATGCAACATTGCAAAAAATGTCAACATTTAACAAATATATGATTAAGAAAATAAAAGTAACTGTAACCCAACATTTACTGATAACCATGGTTACACATTCTTCTAGGTCGTCCTTGAAAATACTAACACACAAGAACATATATCTCCTACATAATTTGGTACACACTCTTTGGGCCTTTTCCTTAATATTATACATCTATTTTATAGTAGTTGAAGATTTCATATATATATATTCTTTTGCAACTTGCATTTTTTCATTTTAATGTCTTAGACATCTTTCCATGTCAAAACATAATAGATCTTTTTTGACAGCTGAGCAGTATTTCATTGTTTATACCATAATACAACTATCTGGCCCTGTACTGAGAAACACTGGGATAGTTCCAGGTTTTTGCTTGTTCCTACAATGCTGCAGTGGGCACGGAGGCCACGACTTTATGGCACCTCTTGGTCCATGGTATAAAACTGAAGTCATCGTACTTTCTCTCTTGAGTTTTCCACTTCCTTGCCATTGTCTTGGCTCCCTAGCACATACCCTTAGTGGCTCTGGCAAATGTTACCTAGCCTCCTGGATCTTAATTCTATGACCTGTCCAAGGAGAATAAGAATTCTTGCCAACTTCTTCCCTCAGGGCTGCCCTGAGGACTAAAGAACAAGATCATATTTGCTGAGCACTTTGCATTTCCTCAATAACTGGCAATACATAAATATAAAATGTTTTCAGTTCCAACAGAGTTTTTGTATTCCTTTCAGGAAGAAGTGAGGGCCCATTTAAAATAATGTATTGGTATCATTACATACAGCTTGTCCTTTGTATTCTGCGTAACACCACTGAGAGTGAGGCGCTCACCCAAGCTGCCAACATCAGCAGGGTTCAGGTGCAGGTTACTTCCTGGGCCCTGGGTGCTGAGAGGCAGGGAGGACCAGAGGGTTACTAGCTGAGGGGCTGTATATGGAAATGGTATCAATCACCCAATAAAATGCTTGTAAAAACAAGCATTTTCTGGTTTTCTGAGCCCTTTTCATACTCTTCTAGTCAACAATCAATTATTTAGAGTCTACGGTGAGCTAAGAAAGAAGCAGGGAGACTCCAGCAATGTGCACCAAGTTTCTGCCTTCAGGAAGCATACAATCTAGCACCTAACCTAGGTGGCAGCTGTGGCTTCCAAGGCCTTTGAGATATAAAAGAGGTGGGTTCAAATTCCCAAATCCACGCCCTACAAAAGCCCAAAGCCCTCAGATTGTGTGCAAACCACCAGCTGAGGGTCAATGGTGCCGGTGCCCTCTCCCCAGGACTCTATCTATCTGGCATGAACCAGGGATAGATGGTAGCTTCTCCCTCTTGCTCCACAAACCCCCCTTTTCTCAAAATGTTCATGAGTTTAGTGGGGTCAAGCGGCGTGGCTCAGTGGTTGAGTGTCAACATATGAACCAGGAGGTCATGGTTTGATTCCTGGTCAGGGCACATGCCCCAGTTGCAGGCTCAATCCCCAGTAGGGGGTGTGCAGGAGGCAGCAGATCAATGATTCTCTCTCATCATTGATATTTCTATCTCTCTCTCCTTCTCCCTTCCTTTCTGAAATCAATAAAATATATTTTTTAAAAATATTCATGAGTTTAAACAACTTCATTAAACATTGCTGAGGGTCATGGTAAGAAAAAGAGGAAAGGCAAAGAACTTCAAATGATAACAACTAACAGGTCAATGGTGCTTACTCTGTACCAAGATTTCATCTAAGGACTTTACTTTCTTAACTTACATAACCTCCCAATAATCCTGTGCGGAAGAGACTATCATTGTCCCATTTTAAAGATGAAAAAACTAAAGGTAGCAGACACCTTGGGGTCCCCCCTGTGTCCCTTCAGCTCATGCCAGCCCAAGTTCCAACTGCCGCCATGACTGTACCAAGCACTTTCTCTGCCCACTGAAAGCAGCCCTCAATGGATGACCGATGGGAGTTGATATATAACTCCCCTGGCTCCCTCACCCCTTGAGTGTGGTAACTCGAGGCACATGTTGTTCTTGCCTCCCCAGATCTCCCTGGGTGGCTTACACTCCAGCTGTCCACAACAGTAACATGCTGAGTGACATACACTTATTGGCCTCCTTCCCTTCCCTGTCTCACTTTCCCACTCCCCTATGCAAATTTCCCAGAATCCTCTGCAAGTAAACTACTTGCCCTCAAACGATTACTTTAGGGTCTGCTCCTGGGGAAAGCTGAACTAGGATGCTGAATCTTGTCCCCAAGGTCACACAACTGTCTGGATTCAAACCAGGGAGTCTAGTGGAGGCTGTGATCTTTCACACTACATCACAGGGCCTGTCAACTCCAATGGGATGCAGGGCACACTCATTTAAAGGCATTTCTGAACAGAATGGGGGAGTGGGAGACCCCAGCCTCTGTTCCCCAACAAAGAATAAACACTGCTCCAGGAGAGCTCTGGAGTCTGCGTAAGGAAGTTCAGCAATGCAGGGGAACAAAACACCGGGGATACCTGCACAGAAAGGAAAGGAAGAACTGCTTCATCTTGTTTGAATCACCCCGTGCGTCGGGCTGAGAGTGACAAGAACGAACTTCCCAGCTCAAAAGAGATCCCCTCACTGGGAAAAAGAGGGAGGGCAGGGTTGGGGGGGCGGGGGGGAGAAGCATGACCAGCTTCCCCAGCCCTTCAAGACACTGTATGAGGACCCACTTCAGTTTCACCCTACCCAGAGGTACAAAGCTGAGATGTAGAGAGACGACAAAGAAGAGCAGGAAGTATGAGCATCAGTCACACTGTGGTTCCCAGGGCCTGCTCTCTGGAGGACCCCAGCAGCCTTCATTGCTGAGAAAGCCATGGCCTACAGAGCTACCATGAACCCCTACAGATCTCACCATTAAGGTTTTCTCATTCACAGATGCTAGGCCTCTAGTCCCTCTCTGCTTCCTCCTCTCCCTTCACTGGAGCCCAGGGTCTGCACTGGCAGACAGCCCTGGCCTCTCTATGAAAGTACCTGACTCCGGCCAGACCCCTGAAGCTGACCCCACTGCTTTGTGGTCTAGCCCTCCAGCTGCGCACCGGCACACCTCCCGTCTGACTTCCATTATTGGCCTCCACTGCCACGCATGTCCCCATGGTGAGACCCACAGCCACGGAGTGCACACTGGCAACCAGGGCCCCTGTGGCTGCTTGTGGGCCCAGATCAGGACTGCTTCTGTCACTGGCCTGCACTGCGGGCTCTCCTAAAACTAGCCCCTGTGGCTCTGTACCTGCACTGTGCCATGCATGTGCCTAAGTGAGGTCCTGTAGCCAGTATGCTCACAGTGGGCTCCAGCCCTTAATGCTGGCCTTGGTCCCCACCACTATGTGTATGTATGCAACCAGCCCCTACCACCACACACAGGCACCTGAAGCGAGTGTGCACACACCACCAGCTCTGGCCACCACCACTGCCTGTCCTGGTGCCTAGCCACTGGGTCTGGAGGCGCTGCTCCTACAGTGCTCTCCACAGACCACACAGTTGTCAATGTTGTAGACCAAGACATCCATCGCGGACAGAGGCATTTGTGTGGGAATGCTTAGCCTCTTGCCAGAAGGGGAGTGCGTGAAGGCCCCTTGTATCAATATGGTGCATTTGCCTGTAACTGAATATCTGACCAACACTAGGCTAGATTATAAAGACGCTTTATTATCTCACACCTTAAGAGGTGGATGGTCCAGAACTGTTTGGTTGTTCAATAAGATCATCAAGAACCCCAGGCTCTTTCCATCTTGAGCTCTGCCATCCTCAGTGTGTTAGGCTATATTTTTCCTCGTGGTCACAATATGGCTGCCTAAGTGCAAAATATCACATCTTCATATTACATAGCCAAAGCAGGAAGGAAGGAGGGTTAGTTGTGGGAAAGGGACTTTCTCTTTATGGACTTCTTTCTTATCAGGGAGGAAAGCTTTCCTACAAGGCCTCATATATCTCCTTTTTCATCTCATGTCTGGTCAGATGCCCACAACTAAATCAACCACTAGTAAAGAGGAAGGATACTGCCATGACTAGCTTAGATTATGGTGATCATACCCTGGGACTATATACATTGACATTTGAACTAAACCAGAGTTCTGTAAACAAGGAAGAGGTGGGCTATGACTCTTCTCCCATGGCCTAGGAAACCAACAGTGTGTCCCATAGGCTGGGAAACATCACTGGAGGTCTAGTCTAGTAGGAGTGTAGGAACACATTACCTCTCCAGGCTTCTCTTTCCCTCCGAGTCAAGAGCTCCACTCAAGACAAACTCTAAAGTATCCTCACAATCCACTTGCCACCTTCTTTTCTTACTTCCCCTTATTGAGGGTTTCTCATTTGCAAGCTGTGTTAGCTTGGGCAAGTTACTTAACTTCTCTGAACCTTGATAGTTTTATTATAATATCTAGTTTCCAGGGTGGTTTTAGGGATGAAGTGATATAACAAATTTGAAAGTACCTAGCTTGGTACCTGACACATGTGACAAATGTTGGCTAAATAGTGATGACAACACAGGTTTGTATATGCTCATGACCAGGCTCCAGATGCCCACAAGTAAGAGCACATGGACATGTTGGGAGCTTTGTAGAGACTGCATAGTGAACTGACAGTCACCAACAGATATTTATTGTTTGAGCTCTCTTTCTTGTGTATGTTCCTTTTGTCCATGATGACAGTTAAAATCGCTGGGCCTGTGAAGAAGAATCTGCTTGTACTGGCAATTTCGAGCAATTTGGTACGAGAGATAAAATTGTGGTTGCCTTCGTTTCAAACAAGTTGTCAGGGAGGGAAAAAAGGAGCAGGCCAGAGGCAGGGCTGACAAATGCCGGTGGGCAGTGAATGGGAGGGGCTTTCTAACCATCTGGGGTGGACATAGGCCACTAACTTTCTCAGTGATAATTGAGACCTAGACTCGAAGCTGGGGTGCTTCAAACTCGCCATCAGGGACCATGTGCGTCCTAAGGTGCTCCTTACCTTACCCAAGTGAGCCCTGTGAGGAGACCAGCTGAGTGCCTAAGGCCAGATGGCTCTTACCCTCATTCCTATCTCAACCTCAGGACTTACTGCTGAGAGGGGATTGGATTGTGAAGAGGGAAAGGGGAGGAAGTCAGGAAGATGTCTGCTGGTCCATGTTTACTATTGATAAAAATGATGTTACAATTCTTATATTCATAACCCCGTGCTCTGTCCCCTCCAAAACAATAGTCTCAAGACAACATAAACACACATAAACTAAACCGGCCACTCTGTCATCTCGTCTAAGTAACTCCTTTCCTCTGTGTCTTCTCCTGTGAGGTAAGCAGGCACAGAGCTCAATCGGCTATGTAGGTCTTGCTATCCAAAGTGAGGTCCCAGCCCAGAAGCCTGGGCATCCCCGGGAGTTGTGAGAAATGCAGAATCTCAGGTCCCTCCCCACCCACTAAATCTGAATCTGCAGTTTAACAAGATCCCCAGGTAATAATATGCACCTTAATGTTTGAGAAGTTCCAGTCTTCAGGTTGTGCTTCCTACTTACCTTATCACTGATGACAGTTGGCTATTGTGGGACTTGCAGTTGAGAATCTGGCTCCACTTGTAAGCCAGGTTCTCCTAATGTTCTCTCACTGGGCCCCTCCTTTGCTCGAGAGTCATCAGAATCCGATTGTCCATAAAGAACCACCAATACTATTTAAGTGTTTACTCTACCAATTATATACATGCATATACACGGTGTATTACATACTTAAGGTGATTCACTATATGAAATCTGCCATTTCCACTCAGCAACAAGACAGAACTGTATGTAGCATTATGCAGCCTTTTATTACATCAGTTTTAGTCCCTGCATGATGGTCTATTTATACAGACATACTCTGACTGATTTAATCAGTCCTCAGCTGTTGCACATCAAGGTTGTTTACATTTTTATTAAAAATGATATTACAATGAGGAGAGTGGGTTGGGGATGAATGAAAAAGGTGAAGGGGAATGAGATGCAAACCTCCAGTTATAAAATAAGTAAGTCACGGAGATGTAGTGCACAGCACAGGGAATATAGTCAATAGAATCATAATAACTTGTCACAGTGACAGATGGTTACTAGACTTAGTGTAGTGTTCACATCATACGGTATATAAATGACGAATCACTATATTGTACACCTAAAACTATATAATATTGTGCATCAACTATACTTTAATAAAAACAGTTTAAATAATACAATGGAAATCATTAAACTAAGTCTTTGCTACCAGCTCAAAGACAGACCTACGTACACATGAGAATGTAATATATGACCAAGTGGCACAAATCAATAAGAAAGGGAGGGTTTGTTAGGTAGATGGTACTGGGAAAACTGGGGAAAAATCCTACAACCTTTCCCATTACTACATTCAACAGTGAACTCCAGATGATGTAACAACCTAAATCTATAATAATAAAAGTGTAATATGCTAATTAGACCAGATGTACTTCCAGATGAAGCTAGGGCTGCGAGGGAAGCCCAGGTCCTGGTTGCCGGAGGGAAGCCTGGGTCACGGGTGCCAGAGGGAAGCCGGTGCCGGCAGCCGGGGAAAGGAAAGCCTACTCTTGCACGAATTCCGTGCATCGGGCCACAATAAGATAAAATGTAGGAGACTAGCTTGTGACCTGCGATTGTAGATAGACTTGTGTGCAAAACTGATAAAAGTATAAACCATGAGATAAAAATATATATATTTGTTCCTATCAATTTTAAGAATTTCTGTTCAACTATCAATAACATGAACAAAGAACAGATAGACTGAGGAGATAACAACAATGCCAAAATCTCACAAATGATCAATATCTACATCCTAGACTATTCCAGAAACTCTTACAAATCAAGATAAACTTTAGGAACAGGATTAAGAAAGTATTTGAAGGGTGGTAACTGGCAGTTAACAAAGAAGAAGATGAAGAAGAAGGAGGAGGAGCAAGAGGGGGGAGGAGGCGAGGAGGAGAGGGTGAAGAGGGAATAAAGGCAAAAAGCATAGGCAGAAATGCTGCAATTCATGATTAGTGGGAGAAGCACAAACTAAAACAACAACGGGATAGCCCTTTACAACTGTTAGACCAGAAGGATTAGAAGGTGATTAATGTCAAGTCCTGGGAGGATGTAGGGATAAGAACCTGATCTATTGCTGGTGGGAGTATGGAGGGATATAGCTTTCCTGCAGATTCCCTGGCAAAATAAAGTCAAATTTAATGTACACATATCTTATGGCCCAGCAATTTCACCCCTGAATAGATGTCACAAGGCATTTCTCGCCCAAGCCCATAAAGAAACATGTATGAGGTTTTCATCACAGTGATGTACGTAATGACAGAAGGTGGAAGAAACTTGGGTGAGTATCACTGGGGAATGGAAAAGCAAAATTTGTTGCCTGTGGAGTTATGCAGCATTTAGGAGAAAGAGAGATTGTTACCCAGAGCTTCTGGCAGGATCCTAAAAACATAGTGTGGGTGAAGAAGCAGAATAAGTTATGTGCACAGAACTGGTTAAGTGAATTAAAATACACATGCGTACAAAGTAATATACATTTTGCAAGAGCCCATGCTACTGAAAAGATACACTTTAGTTCAATAGCATAATTGTCTATGCCAAAGGAAGAGGAACGAAAGAAAGGCAAGAGAATAGAAGAGAACAAATTCAGAGAGAAGCACAGAGGTGTGTGAATTACTCAGCCCTTCCTTTGCACCTGAGAGGGAAAATCTTTATTCACATTCCTAATTATTTTATAGAATGAGTTCCTGAAGTAGATGACTTCACCTCATTCTCAAATTATGATGAAGATGGAAAAGCAGCAAGTTTCCGGGGGCTGGAGAAGGCTCTTGAGCAGAGGATTCTCACTAACAACTTCTGAGCCTGGAGCTTGGGGCCCTTTCCCTCCTCCCCCAGAGCGGAGGCTCAGCAGCCTGGAGCGCATTTCAGCCGCCTGATCCCTGGCTGGGCCAAGAGATAAGGGGAGCAACTCCCGCAGCTGCTCTGAGATGAGGTTCCTGATAAGCACCAGGAGAATCAGGTCATGTGCGTGCACATTATCTCAAGACTGTGTCCGATTAGCCTGTCACATTAGCATCACAGGATCTTAGACTCAGAGTTGAAGGGGTTTTGGGGTTTGACCTCCATCCATGGCAGGAGCCCCTAGATGACCTACTGCCCTGCTCCACCAGAGGGGAAGAGCTCAGCAGTGTGTGTGGCATTCCCACTCCCTTCCATTCTCCAGGCCCTGGTCCCTCCTCCTCCAGCCCTCTCTTGCACGCCTGGGGGTCCAGACCGCTCATTAACCCAATGGATTCCTTCTGGCAGGTCAGCCTCACTCTTCTCTGTCACCAAAACTGGCCACTGTGGGTCTCTTGTAGACAGCATATATATGGGTCATGTTTTTTTATCCATTCTATGCTAAGTGAAACAAGCCAGTCAGAGAAAGATAAATATCACATGATCTCACTCATTTATGGAATATGAACAACATCATAAACTGATAAACAAAAACAGATCCAGAGACAGAGAAGCATTGATCAGACCCATCAAACCTCAGAGGGAAGGTAGGGGAGGGGAGGTGTAAGGGGAAGAGATCAACCAAAGGACTTATATGCAAGCATATAGGCCTAACCAATGGACACAGACACCGGGGAGGTGAGGGCATGAGTGGGGGGGATGGGGGGTAATGTGGGGATAAGGACACATACGTAATAACTTAATCAAATAAAGAAATAAAAAAAAAAACTGGCCACTGTGGAGGCAGCCGGGCTGGGCTCTTACTGCCCCGAGGACCATACCTAATTGTAGAAGCAGAGGCAGCTCATACACCCTGACTGGAGGTGATCCCCACCTGCGCCTGTCAGAACAGCGACCTCTCCACCCTCAGTGCCCCAGGTCGGGGAACAGCACACGGCTGCTCAGGCCAAATGCAGCCCACCAGCCAAGAGCCAAGGCTGATGTTACATTCTAAAGGCTGCAAAAAAATAAAAGGAAATATGAGACAGAGACCGTACGTGGCCCACAAAGCCTGAAATATTACCTATCTGGCCCTTTACAGAAAGTTTGCCGGCTGCTGCCCTAGATCCGCCACAGCAGCAGCCTTGGTGTCCCCGAAGAAGCTTCTCTGACAAGTGCCGCAGGCCTGGAATCAGAGCGTGCCTTCTGACAAGAACCCGGGGTGACGTGGTGCAATGAAGTTTGGGAAGCCCTGGGCTAGGTGTCTCCTGGGTTTGGCTGTTAAGGGGCGGGCTCTGCAGCTGGACTGCCTGGGTTCCAAAGCTCACGTCACCACTTCCTTGCTGAGTGACTGGGCAAGTCCTTTCATCTTTTTTCAAGTCCTGTTCCCTGTTCTCTGAAATAGGATCATCAATAGCTTCCACCCATGAGCATTTTAGGCAGGACTGAACCCGGGGAAGAAGCCCAGAGTAAGGACTGGATAGATGTTAGATTTCATTTCCACTGTATTGTTTCCAATGTCAGCCCGTTGGTTCTCTGCCTCTGCATGGGGAAACATACTTTGCATAGATTACCCAGAACTTCTACTCTGATGAACTTGGGTGTTTCCTCAGAATCCCAGCTATGCAAATACTCTGAGTCAGCAGGTGGGAAGGGCAAGACAATCCCGAAGCCCCACCTCGTCAGGCTGTTTCTCTTCCACACAAGGAGAGAGAAATGATTGCTTTCTAGTTGTGGATAAATTGGTTTGCGTGGGAGAGTCATAGGCTCATGTTCCCCCGAGAGGCAGATGGTCAGCGCCTGGATCAAACTACAACAAGGTTAAAGTAAGAGAAACAAAACCACTCCCTCTACCCGGAAGCCACCGCAAGCAGGCTGCCTGGCACATGACTTTGCCTCCCGCTGGCCTCCTCAGGCCATAAAACGGTTGCATCTCTTTTTGATTTGCATTTAGGGTCTGCTTTTCCTGCTCAGGGTTGAAGGTGAAGTGCCTGGCTGGGTCCCAGGTGAGAGCAGGTGGGAGCAGAAGGTAGAGGGGAAGGTGGACAGCTATTTAAATGACCAGGGGCTTAGAGAAGCTTTGTGCTTCCAAGATAGGGTATTGCTTCCGTTTAGAGTTGCCAAACTGTTGTTCCAAAAAAAGCTAAGACAAAGGAAGAGCTCTGTGCTGGGGAGGCCCTGAGAGGGACAGTGTGTCATTTATTTTCTACAACAGCACGGGCTTTGCTTCCTGTTTGACTTTTGGAGGCCTGCTTGTTGGGATTAATGAAGTCCATCCAAATACCTTCAAGGATACAGTCACTAGAAAAGGCATTTGTCCCCAAGCACTGTTTACTTTAATAATGCATCCACAGTTCACACCAAGTTACCGCAGCACAAAGCAATTCCCCCACTGTGCTTTGTGGACTTCTCAAGTGTGAAATGGGTGATTTTTTAACTTGTGACCATTTTCCCCAGGATGAAAATTTCACATAAATTTTATAGGAGATACATCATATATATATAAGCTAGCACAAAATTGGGCCTATAGCCCCTTGTTTTAAGGTCATTTGGCAAATTGGAAGGGGATTTGGCCTGGTGGAGATATCACTGCAGATTTGTAGCTTGGGCTCCTTCATTAATTAATGGTATGACCTTCCATAATCTCCTGACTTCTCCATGGACCCCAGTTCCCTCATCTGTAAAATTAAAGTAGTGGGTATCACTGGTGATGCGTTGAGCTCTAAGACTCCCATTGGCTGGGGCTGCCACAGCAGGTGGGAGCCACAGTAGTGAAGGGGGTGATGTGTGCCTGTGTGTGTGTGTGTGTGTGTGTGTGTGTAGGGGGGGGGCAGGGGTTAGCCTCCTCCACTCCCTCCAACCAGAAGAGCGTCCCTATTTTCTGTTTTACAAATCAGGCATTAGGATTAAGGTTCTGTTTGAAGAAAAGGTCTGCCCACTAAGTGACAGCTAGAGAACTACTACTTTAGGTAGTCACTAGAGTTGGGTGACCATACACATTTTATCAGCCACGCCAGGACATTTTGACATTGGAGAGGAGATGCTATTAATAATTACACTGGGACAAGAGACTTAGTGGGAGCATCCAGATAGAAATGTGTGATCACCCAACCACTGAGTCCCATGCCAGCTCAGAGGGCCTTGCTTCTCTCTCCTATGGCTTGACCGCTTTTGTCGTTCTCGGCACCCCAGTTCTGGTTGTAGCCCCAGGGTCAGAAGCCATCAGGGACAGCCTCTGGGAATGAAGTCATTAGGTGACAGCCTCAGGGACAGAAACCATCAGGAGACAGCACCATGTTTACTCACTGGAGCGAGGAGCTGGAGGAAACGCACAAGGCTCCCTGCAAGTGACAGATGACACGGGCTCAGCCTGGTTCTTGTTTGGAATCATGTGAGAACCACAAGTTTCATGGTGGAAACATCAGTGAATCAACCAGCAGTTACCCAGTAAGCAAGTGCCCACAAAGAACCCAGCCCAGGAGATGAAAGATTAAGCAAACAGCCCAAATCACGGGTCCACCGAGTGGAGGAAACAGTCCATGGCGAAGGTCACAAGGCAGAAAGAAGGGTTCAGAAGGCAGTATTGTGCCAGAAGGGTTCAGATGGAGTATTGTACCAAATTGGGAGAATCCTCATAGGATTTCTGCAGAGAAAAAAAAATGCAGAGAACTGGGACTCTCTCTTCCTACCTCCCCAACATATGCAGAGCACAGGCCCTGTCAGGACTCCTGACCCTGACGGGCTTAGCTCAGGCCTGGTTGAGGTTGATCATTCATTTGCTTCATTATGTTCCCCACCCTTTGCCCACCCATCCCATGTTTGCTGATGTGATGTCCTACCTAGTGTTTCTGCTCTGGCAATGTCCTTCGCATCGAAATGACCCTTCCCTCCCTTCTGCTCCAAGTCTCACTGATGGTGACGTTTATAGCAAAGTGACACAGTGAGGAGAAGGCTGGTGATGTAATGAGTTATATAGAAGGTGCTCGTTTACTTTTGATTTCCTTGGTTGCCTTTTAGCTGGCAAGTAACGGGAACTTTTCAGCTAGGAATAAAACATGGTGTTTTGCCTTCTAAGCTGGACTTCCCTACCTGCTAGGTGTGTAACATTGGGCAATTGCTGTAACCTATGTGGGTCTTGGCTTTCTCATCTGTCAAATGGGTATATACTACTTCTTGCCCTGCCTTCCTCACAGGAATGATGAGTTATCCCCCAAGGGCCCCATTACTCTGCTATCTCACGCCCCCTCCCCATCCCATGCCCAGGTGAATTCTGCAATTCCTTTGGGATTATGTTCTCATGTAAACTTTGGCTTCATTTGAACTCTGGTCTCATTCCTCGGGTGCTTCTCCTCCTCTGCTTTTGTTCATGAAACTCCGTTTTTCCCCTTAATTTTTGCATAAAACAACTCACTTGGTGTGTATGTTCATAAGCCAGACTTTGTTGACTTTGGGGGAACGGAAGGACTTCGCATCACAACTCCGCAAACAACTACAGGTAAATATTAGATTTTCATTTCTGTGAACACCACTTCTGCCATTTCTGCCAACATGGGCATCAGCCTCCTACTATAATTCATGCCTCATGTCCCCACCCTCTTCTCAGCTCTGAGCAGCATAGAAAAATTTCCCGGGAATCGTGGTGCAGAGCAATTCAACTCCTCCAGCCTCTGCCTCTAAACGCAACTCTGGCTTCCCTTGCTGTCTCTGAAGCCTTGTTCATATATTTGCCTAAAGAATGCAGTACACTCTGAGAATGGTTTTAACTAAGGAAACGTGCCTCTTCCGTTATGCAAGGATGACACAGTATCCCACGTAAAAGTTGGGTTGGGACCCATAGGCTAGGATGGCCCCAGGCACTGAGCAGGGGGAGAGACTGCTGGCCAATGGCAAATACATCCCTCAGAGCGACTGGCAAACTGAGAGGGGGCCAGTGTGGAGAGGGGAAAGGCGGGCCCTAGCGGACCAAGAGGCCCCTGCCCTGCGCTCTCCATGAGGCAGGCTGCTGGCTCCCCTGAAGAATAAAGGAAATGCTCCACGACTTTCAAGATAGAGGACATCTCAGGGGAGGAACCCAAGCTTAAGAAGCCTGGTCACCGTGGCACTGTGGCTCCTACCTTCTAGTCTTTGATAAACTTTCCTGACACCAAAGGAGTTGCAGGGGGAAGGGAGAAGGGCCATCCCTCACTCCTTCTTCTAGCACTACAACCAAAGACCAAACCCTTCCCGCACTCAGCCTCAGGCCCTGCTCTCAAGAGAGGAGAGAAGCTCTTGGTGTGCTATGGGACACATTGAAGTTTTCCCATTGACTAATTGTGTCACTGCAATCAAGATAACGTGTTTGAAAGCTCTTTGAAAACTAGAAAATGGGCTGCAAAAGATGGAAGGATTTAATTAAAAATCATTATTACTCAGGTGGGATTAAGCCTGGCTGGATGCTAGACTGGAGTTGGGGCCCAGGGAGATCCTGGCATTCCATCGGGTGTGAAAGGAAGAAATGAAGCCAGTTATTAGGGCTTCCCTGTAACAAATCCAATTGAGAATACCCAGGGCTGTGGGGTACAGCAGGCGGGCGCTCCAGCTAGCGGTCTTACTAGTGTATATAAATGCTAACGAAGCAAGAATGGGTTCTGGCCTGCCCAGGTGGCAGAGAGCAAGAGCTGCAGCCTCATTTCCTCGGACAGCAGCATGGTCTCCCTTTAATTCGCAGATATTTTAAGCTTTGGGTGCTGATACCTGGAGGGCAGAAGGGAGGCAGGTGCATCTAATGGGTATAATAGATGAAAGCTGAAATCCATGAGGATTGTTCCAATTTCAGAAGCACCCCTGTGTGTTTTGCGCCCTCCTATCTGTTTCAGTCACTTCTTATTCCTGCAGTATTTGCTGGAAGTGATTTTATTTCAGGGATGACACAGGACTTCTCAAACAAATGTAGCATATTCAGGGGTCCGTACTTATAAGAATAAGCTTCAGAGCCAGATAGATCAGGTTTGAGTCCCCAGCTGTATAATTTTAAGTAAATATATTTAGCTTCTTTAAGCCTCAGTTTCCTCATCTGTGAAACGGGGCTAAGGAAAGTGCCCAGGGTATCTTCAGGGATTCTTTGAAATACATATGTAAATGTTGAGCTCAAGACCTGGCATATAGAGTATAGCTATTATTATTTATCATCATCATCATTATTATCACTATTATTTCTTGGTTACTTATTCATGTGGTCTCACTAAGTAGTGAACTTGGACCAGGACTGACTTAGCAGGGAATGTAGGCTACAGCCTCTGCGCCATCATACGCTTTATTTTCTTCGCCTAGAAAACAAAGCATCCTTTGAAAAAAGGAATTGCTTTCATTTCCCATGGGAAGTAATTTCTACAATCCACGAGTAAATGCTCTCTAATGACTAGAATGTGACAGTAGCTATCAAGAGTGAAATGTTCCATAAACAGTACTGCCTCCTAAAATTACTCAATCTCGGGGCTCTGCTTGAATCTTCTGCCTCCTCGGTCTTTGTTGCTGCTTCCCATCCTCCCACCCACCCCACCTTTCCCCTATCCCATCATTTTGGGATCCTTAGACCTAACTACTACCACAGAAAATTCCTGAAGAACATGGGGTTGTCCCGGGGTTCAAGATGAAGCTCAAAGGCCTCGATGCACCTCTGCTTATTCTGAGTGGCCTGGGGGATGGGGTGTGGGGTCTTGATCCAGCAAAAGGCAGTTTGCCAACCGGCAAACCAGTGGACCATGCCTCATACATTTTCAGGGAAGCATCATCTAATCTCAGAACATCTGTAACAGTCTGCAACATATTTTCCCCAAGGTTTTATTCTAAACTGACAAAAGATACCGGGCCCCCACACACAGATTCTGTGACATATCTGGGTATTATTGAACAAACATCAGTTAGGCTGCCGTCTTGGAGCGGTGTCAGCATGAATGGGAAATGTGCCAGCGCTCTTATCATCGCTGACAGACTCTGTGACTCACCTGCTGATAGTGTCGGAAACACAGCTCCCTGCTATGGGGGCTCCTCTCCCACTTTGAACGCATTGTTCTCAGGCAGGCAAAATAATGAAGGTGTTTTTTGGAGTTTATGTTTACTTTCTCAGAGTAAGCAAGAATTCCATGATCAATGCAATACACCTTGCCAACACACAAGAAATGTCAATGGATTCAATATGCTAGGAAACATGCCAAGGGCTTATTTTTCTACAGCTTAAACTTCCTTTCTGCCTCCTCAATAATGGGATCTCTAACTCTAAAAGAGTGTCGTTTGATGCCTTCATTTTACAGCTAAAGGGATGAAGGCCCAAGTATTATGGATTATTTTATTGGGGCCACACAGACAACTAGTAGCAAAGCAGAGCCTGGAGCCCTGAACTTAGGACTTAATGGGTCAGGGCCTTTCTTACCACTTCTCACTGATGCCATTCAGTTCATTACTTGCTCTGAAAATGGATCTTGTCTCTGTATTTCTCTTCCTTCTCAGTTAGAAAGAGACATCTTTTGTTTGACCCTTAAAGTTTAAAAATAGTTTCTGAATGCAGTTAAGTTTTTTAAAAAATGGAGGTTTTTCTCAAACATCTACATTTCTGGTTTCTCATAAAATGTGGATTATCTGACAACCCTGGGGTTTGCATTCTTGCAAAGCAACATTCAGCTGGATGTGGGTGGCCACGGTCCCCTTCTGATGGAACTGGTGCTCTTGCCACAGTCCTCACCACTCCCTGCTGTCTCACATCCAACCTGTGTCACCCCTTTACCTGTCTGATGGCTGTATGCATTTAGTTATGAACCCTGAGTTGAAAACAACTTTATAGACATTATTGCTCCAACCTAGATATCAGCTGGAACCTCCCTGCTTCTCAAGAGCTGCCTAAAATTGCCTCCAATCCCTAATTCCATGGCCCAAGAAATCTAAGACTTTCCCAGTGATTGTGTGAATGCTAATAGATTAATATTCTCATGGTCTGCTTTGCCTCTAGCGCTGATGGTTTTGACTCATGACAACTTAAAAGGAACTACATTTTTTCTTGGTCTCCTCCCTTAACCCCAGGCAGTTTGGAATTATGACTAGACTATAATGATGGGTTTTTTTTGTGGGGGCTGGAGGGGGTATTATGGAGTCAAGATTTGAATAGCACCCTCACAACAGATATAACTTAAAAATTAATTCTCGCCCTAGCTGGTTTTGCTCAGTGGATAGAGCATTGGTCTGCGGACTGAAGGGTTCCGGGTTCGATTCTGTATGTTTTGAGAATATGAAGGGAATGACAACTTATATACTGAGTTACAATAGAAAGAAAATTCCTCTGTCCTGGGGGTGGGGGGTGACTCACCAGGGAACTTATGTGCATACTAGAGGCCTGTTGCACGAAAAGATTCGTGCAATAGGCCTGGGTCCCGGGTGCTGGAGGAAAACTGGTGCCACTCTGGCCGGAGCCGCCTTCACAGCCCTCAGTGCTCCGGCTGGCGCCGCCTTCAAAGCCCTCGCTGCTCCAGCCGGAGCTGCCTTCAGCCTTCGCTCCGCCTTCGTGCCTACGTATACAAATTAACCGCCATCTTTGTTGGAGGTTAATTTGCATATCTCGCTGATTCACCAATGGGAAGTGTAGCGAAGTTATGGTCAATTTCAATCTTTGTCTATTATTAGATAGGATATATATATATATGAATTTTAAAAGACAATATATATATATTGTCTTTTTAAATTCATTCTCCATGAAGATTTTTCTCTGGCCTTTCTTCCACAGAGAGTTCTGCCATTCTGTCTCCTCCCCTACTCCTCAGTGTCCCCAACCCAGTTCAAATGTCCCTCTCTCAATAGCAGAGCAATCCAGCCCTCTCCCAAATGTCTGCTGCAAATGCATTGAGCTGCTCACAGGGCAAAGGCCTCTTCTCCATTAACACGACCCATGTCTCTTAAAGAGAAGTCAGGATTCAAGACAGCAAATGTTTTCCAATTATACTACCTTCCAGGACTGTGCATTGGTCTCTCTGGAGGCAAGTTCCTAGGCTCTTCCTGTTAGGAATCAGCCTGACTGTAGACATGTACCAGTAGTCCAGTCCTAAATATCAAGCCCCGAGGTTTATCTGTTTACGTGGCTGCTTCTCCTACTGAACTATAGACTCCATGAAGTCGGGCACAGTGTCTTATTTATCTTTAGATTTTCATGACTTACACAGTGGGGAGGGTAAAGGGAAGGGTCCCGGAGCAGGAAACAGAGAGAAGGTATTCAGTAAACAATAGATGGAGAAAATAAGGAAAGAGGAAAAGAAGGTTGGCCACCTGGTATGGTTGTACCTGTTGTTCACTGAGCAGGGGGCACCAACCCAATAGGGCAAATGGGGGCTGAAAGCCAGCCAATGCTCTAGCTTCTTCCACCTGCCTGTCTTGTCCCCACTTGTTGCCCTTCCCTGAAAAGGCACTTTTTCTAATTCTTAGAAAGGGGCCATCTGGGCTGGGGCTGAAAGGAAGAACATTTTGTCTAGGAAACGTGAATTTTTTTTTAACACCAATTCGTTTCAACCCCCAAGAAAATTCCCATAACTTTTCAGGATTTGCCACAGTGGACTCTGATATTGAGGCCAGGACCCCTTCTACCTCTAAGAAGTAGGAGCTACCTGAAGCAATGGGAAGCCCCAAATCTAAAGAAAGTGGATCATTTGGGCCTGAAAATCAGTTAAAACCCCTGCTCCCCGCAGGTGCATCTGTGTTCTTTGACTGTCCCTTCCAGAAGCGCTGGGACGCAGCTGCACCCTTCACAGTCCACACCTTTCCAGGAGGTGCTTGCTCAGCTGGCAGCCACTCCACCTTGCACCCCAGGTCCCCAGCGCTCAGCCTGTCACCTCCCATTACCTGCGCTCTGGTTGGGGAAGAGCATCTGGCCAGGAAGTGTCTGCTGGCCCAAAGGGTGAATTTAGGTTGGATTTCATGGCTGAGCTAAGCAATATTTCAGCTGAGCTCCTCGGAGGTGGACCAAGTGTGAAATGAGCACGCAGCTGAACTGGGTGGCAGGGTGGGTCTCCAAGGTGGTGACCCCCAGCACCCACTCACGGCCCATTTGTGCCCATGCACACTTCTCTTGGTAGCCAGGAGCCAGCGGCATAGTTCTGCAGGTGCCCCTGCCCTTAGCTCCAAGATACTGCTTGAGGCATAAAGAATGTAGCTAAGCACAGGCAGCTGATCTGCCCAGGTTAATCTCCCAGGTTAATCTCTCAGCATCATGTCCCACTCTGAATGCGACACAAAGTCTTTGTTCCAAACACCTATGCTTTTTTCTTCTCAGCAAACTAGGGTCAAGGGCAGAGGCCTTCCAGAAAGCCTAGTCATAAGGAGGGGGCCTCAAAGCTATGCTCTTCTCTGGAATGGTTAGGAACTCACGACTAGGGCTCTGATGGACCTGGGTCGGAAGGTGGCTCCACCACATGCTTACTGGTTACTTAATCTCTCTGGGCCTCAATTCCCTCTGATGTGAAATGGGAATTATCTTCAATAATCGCTATTTGGAGGGCTCTTTAAAAATTAAATGACAAAAAGTGTTCAAAGCACTTAGCGCAGTACCCAGAGGCTCTAAGTGGTCATGTGTTGATGGAGATGTATCCTGTTGACTCTAAATCAGTGACGTATGTCTATCATCTCTTTCTTTACAGCCTCAGCTACTCAAAATGTGGCCCATGGACCAACAGCATGAGAGCTCATTCAAAACATAGAATCTTGGCCTTACTCCAGACCTTCTAACCCAGAACCTGCATTGTAACAAGACACCCAGGTATTCGTATGAGCGTTGAAGTTTGGGGAAAACTGCTCAAGAACATTCTAAGGGTTCAGCTCTTTATAATCAGTACTCGGTTGGTGTCTTGTGAGTCAGTCAGAGCATGTATTTCAAAGTGCATTTAAACACCTCAACCCTGTATTACAACAGCTGTAATATCTTCTCCAGGGTTACCTTCTAGTGGCAAAGCATCTGTCAGGACCTTTATTTTCTCCCTTTTCCTATGGATGCCCTTAAAAAAAGTGCCGAGGAGCAGAGGAATGGCCAGAGGGGGCAGAGGGAAGGCGAGAGAAAAAGCTAGAAGCCTGGATGACCCTGAAGCCTCCAGCAGTTCCCTCTGCCCCAATGAGATTAATGGGGAACCAATAGGGTGAGGCCCAGAGACTCTGAGGCCCAGCATCAACCTGATTTGTTTCTACACTGCATGGAGAGTCAGCCTCCTGGACCCTGATCCACTTCACTGGCTCCTCAGGATACTGTGAGTCCGGACCAAGGCTGACACCATTCATTCAGCCAACAAATATTCACTAAATGTCTACTAGTGCTGGGCATTGTGCCAGGTGAGACCCAGATCCCTGCTGCCCAGATCCAGCTCCTGCTATGCTGTTTGTTAAACTACTGTTCTAGGTAAAGTTAGGTGTGTGCTGGTAGTGGGATCCTGGGGGAAGGGCCCCTCATTGCCCCAGCTGCTGGAGTGTTGGTGGCTGACGTTTTCAGCTCAATCCCTCTCTGGGATACCCTGGGTCAATGTCACCCCCCGTTCCCCGCCGGACAGCCCTAACTAATGTCTGGTGAATGCAAAGGGCAGACTTGCCTCAATGGGGAACAATTCTGAAGGGGCAGAGTTACCAGTGTGATCGGCAGAGGCTTGCATTGCAACTGCATGAGAGACCTGCATGCAACTCTGCCCAATCCTGCTCTGTCATCCCTCACAGGTATTGCTCCTGGCTGAGCACACTCCCCGTCCAACGTTCCCCAGGAAAGCTCAGTGTCAGAATCTGCTTCCGGGGGAATAGACCAGACAGTTATTGGCATCTAAGTACTGTCCATGCCCAAGAGCCTCTGGCTATGGATCAAGCTGATAGATTAGCATTTTTGGAAAAACATTTTCTTGAAGCCTTTTTTCAAGGGCTCCTAGAAAAGGGATGTTCTCAGGTGTTTTACTTGCTTTCTTAAACATATAAAAGCAGTTTTAACCCATAATAAATGCATGAATATAATCTCATTTAAAAGAGGTGAACAATGTAGAGAAATGCAGTGAAAGTTGAAAGGTACTCTTGATCTGGCTCCTCTCTCCCATCCAGCTCTTTTCCTCAGAGCTAACCACTGCCTGGGTGTATCCTTCTAGAACAGTGGTTCTCAACCTTCCTAATGCCGCGACCCTTTAATACAGTTCCTCATGTTGTGGTGACCCCCTGAAAGTTGAAAGGTACTCTTGATCTGGCTCCTCTCTCCCATCCAGCTCTTTTCCTCAGAGCTAACCACTGCCTGGGTGTATCCTTCCAGAAGGACCTTTTACTATGCACATGCACACATGTAAATGCACATAAACATACTTATTTTTTAACATACATGGATCAAATTGTTTAAAACATTTATTTACTAAAGTCTTGAAGCTTGGATAGTTTTGTCACTAAATGTATATCTACTTAATGCTTTTAATTTTTATTTATTATTATTTATATTAGGGTGCGCTTTTTTTTCATTTTTTTCTTTATTAAGGTTTTACATATGTGTCCTTATTGCCCCATTGGCCCCCACCCCCTCACTCATGCCCTCACCCCCCTGTTGTCTGTGTTCATTGGTTAGGCTTATATGCATGCATACAAGTCCTTTGGTTGATCTCTTGTGCTGATGGGCACTTAGGCTGTTTCCAAATATTAGCTATGTACCTACTGCTTTTTAATAACTGCATAATATTCCACAGCACAGATAGCTCATTTAGTTATTCCTTGGGGTTGAGACTTTTAGTGTTCACCCATATCCAGTTCTTTTCTCCTCTGGACACACGAGAGGATTTTACTTCTGGCTCTCTTGGAGTTATTTGAAACCACATGGCTAGCTCTGGCCAGTGGGTTCTGAGTTGAAGTGCCCTGTGTCACTTGTGGGCTGAAGTATTTCATTGCAGGTGTGAGGCCCTCCAGCGCTCAATCCCATAAGACAATGGAGAAGGCCTCCTATTGAGATAGTGGAGTCACAAGATCCAGAGAGCCTGGACAGCTAAGTCCCAACCTGAAGGGAAGTCACCGTAGGGGTTGTCTGGATGCAGAGAAAACCCTGTAGTGAGTGAGAACTTCCTTTGTGGTGTGATGCCAGTGCTTTTTTTTTGTTTGTTTTTTAACCACAGCATAACCTACTATATTGTTACTAATGCATTTCCCTACTTGGCATTTAGGTTGCTCCTAATTTTTCACTATTAAATGAAATGCTGCAATGAACATTCTTTATATGTATTTCTGAGTACAGCATGGGTATTTTTATAGGATGGGTGCCCAGAAGAGAAACTGATGATGTCTTAGTCAGTTTGGACTGCCACATCAAAAATAATATAACCTGTGTGGCTTATAACAATAAACATGTATTTTCCAATGTTTTGGAGGCTCAAAATCCAAGATCACAGTGCAGGCAGATTTGGAGGACCCACTTCTTCATGGAAAGCTGTCTTTTTGCTGTAACCTTACATGGTAGAAGGGGCTAGCTCTCTGGGGTCTCTTTTACAAGAAGTTTTCTTTTGTCATCTCATTCATTTGTGCTTTACCCTCATGACCTAATCACCTCCCAAAAGCCCCACCTGCTAATTTCATTATCTTGGGGGTTAAATTTCAACATATAAAATTTGGATATACAAACAATAGACCATAGCAAATAGACAACTGGTATTCATATTGTCTTCTATGATCTTTACTAATTTATTTAACATTAACATTATCTCTCCTATAAGTGGATTTTGTGTTTGTGTGTGTGTGGTGTGTGTGTGTGTGTGTGTGTGTGTGTGAGTGTGAGTATGTGCATGTGTTTGTATTTGCGCGCACGCATATTAGGATTTTACTTCTGGCTCTCTTGGAGTTATTTGAAACCACATGGCTAGCTCTGGCCAGTGGGTTCTGAGTTGAAGTGCCCTGTGTCACTTGTGGGCTGAAGTATTTCATTGCAGGTGTGAGGCCCTCCAGCGCTCAATCCCATAAGACAATGGAGAAGGCCTCCTATTGAGATAGTGGAGTCACAAGATCCAGAGAGCCTGGACAGCTAAGTCCCAACCTGAAGGGAAGTCACCGTAGGGGTTGTCTGGATGCAGAGAAAACCCTGTAGTGAGTGAGAACTTCCTTTGTGGTGTGATGCCAGTGCTTTTTTTTGTTTTTTAACCGCAGCATAACCTACTATATTTTTACTAATGCATTTCCCTACTTGGCATTTAGGTTGCTCCTAATTTTTCACTATTAAATGAAATGCTGCAATGAACATTCTTTATATGTATTTCTGAGTACAGCATGGGTCTTTTTATAGGATGGGTGCCCAGAAGAGAAACTGATGATGTCTTAGTCAGTTTGGGCTGCCACATCAAAAATAATATAACCTGTGTGGCTTATAACAATAAACATGTATTTTCCAATGTTTTGGAGGCTCAAAAGCCAAGATCACGGTGCAGGCAGATTTGGAGGACCCGCTTCTTTATGGAAAGTTCTCTTTTTGCTGTAACCTTACATGGTAGAAGGGGCTAGCTCTCTGGGTCTCTTTTACAAGAAGTTTTCTTTTGTAATCTCCTTCATTAGTGCTTTACCCTCGTGACCTAATCACCTCCCAAAGGCCCCACCTGCTAATTTCATTAACTTGGGAGTTAAATTTCAACATATAAAATTTGGATACACAAACAGTAGACCATAGCAAATAGACAACTGGTATTCATATTTAATTTTGAGAGAAACATCAAATTGTCTTCTATGATCTTTACTAATTTATTTAATATTAACATTATCTCTCCTATAAGTGGGTATTGTGTGTGTGTGTATGTGTGTGTGTCTGTATGCGCGTGCGCATGTGTGTGTGCTTTGATAATAGAGAGAAGTGGTATTTTGTTGTTGTTTTAATTTGTGGTTCCCTGATTACCGGAGGTTCAACAAATTTTCATATTCTCATTGACCACTTGCATTTCTTCAGGAACTCATAATCCATATTTTTCCATTTATTTTCTAAGTTAAAAAAGTTTTTTTTAAGATCTCTAAAATAGAATGTGTTCAAAAAGGCTTTTTGTTATTGAGTTCTTTGTCATCAAAGATATCTCCCTCTCTTGACTTCCCAAAGATGCCCCTGTGTTCATTTATTCTTTCACAAATATTCATTCATTCTTCCTTTACAAATATTTATCAAATAGTTGCTATGTGATAAGCAAGGGGAATGCACTGGTGAGCAAAACAGAGTGCCTGTCCTCATGAAGCTTTAGGTCTGCCGAAGAAAAGTGACATTGAACAGGTTTATTTCCTTTGTGTCTGGCCTTACCAACAGGCAGGAAAGCAACCAAGAGACCCAGTGATATGTGTGAGGTATTGAATAGAGGGATGGTATAAAAACGAGGCATCACTTCTTCCCTTGACATTTAGGAGCAGGGACAAACATTTTCCGAGCCCTGGAGTAGGCTCTTGGACTCATGGGATAATAGATCTCCAGACCCCCATGAAGAAACTGAAGCACAGAAGTATGAACTGACTTGCCCAAGGGCTCCTGACTCCTAATCTGAAGGTCTGCCCACTCTCTCGAACTGCCTGCCTGGTAGGCCTTCGTGGCTGTACCAAATGCTCATAACCTTCCCAGATGTGGAGGGAGAGAAAGGTGAGTACCTGCCCTGGGAGACAGGGAAAAAAATATACTCCCTCCGTCAAAGGGCTTACAATCTAGCAACTGCGTATTTCTTTCTAAAAGACTATTTGTGTCATTTGGCTAAAAGCTTATTTTCCATGAGACTAAAGGAAAACCAGCTTAGGCTAGGCCTGTTAGAACCTATCTAAATGCTTGAAATTATCATTAGAAGGACTGTTTTCGAAAGGTAGTTGAAGCACTCCAGGCAGGAAGCTGTCACTGAATTTTAAAAAGTGGCATATGCTTTCCAGTATTAACTCATCCTGACAGTTCACTCGCTTCCTTGGGAACAGAAAATTCCAATGCCCATCAGGGAACTCCTTCCTGTATGAATTAGTCAGTCTTCTCCTGCAGTACCATGTAAACAACTCTGGGAATATTAGAGGAAATTTTGAACAAAGCATATTGGGCCCATTATCTGTAGTCCTTAAGCCTCAGTTTTCTTAAAAGTAAAATGGGGATAATGATATGATCTCATAATATTGTTGGAAAGCCTTAAATACAAAGCACATGAGTAGTTATGTCTGTCTCTGAGTAAGGGGTCAATAAATGTTAGCCATTATCATCATTCTATTCAATGCCATGCCCTGTTCCTTATTTACCAACCAAGAACCTAGGCATCTGAGCAGCCATATCTGAGAAAGCAGAACCATAAACCACAGCCATCTGCCTTTGTTTTGAATAGGCAGTAGGTACTCAATGAACGCTCCTGAATGGAAGTGAATATAAACAGAATTACCTTCCTCAGAAGAGCAGTCGCCATGCTTTTACCTGTGTCGACTATTTACTGACACTTGAAGTGATTATGAGTGAAGGGGTTTTCCCTAATGCATTGGGGAGTGTGAGGGGTGGCAGGGTGTGAGCCCACTTACTCTATGCTGCTTTTGCCATCACTTCCGGATAAGAGTGTGTACAGAGAGGACCATGAGGTGGCTCAGTGGACTGGCAGAGTTGGAAGACATAGCTGTGAAGAGCTGAAGGTGGGTGAGGGGCAAGCATCATTATGATAACCTTTTTCACAGAAGGAAGGACAGTGGGCAGTGTCCTGGAGGAGTTACTTGGAAGAGGAGCCTAAGGCCCGTTGTCAGAAAAGAGACAAGAAGGACAGCATCCTTGGGGTAGAGAGCCCAGGAAGATACACACATTGCCTGTCTGCTGCTTCTTGAGCCTTTCTTACCCACAAATCAGGGCCATTCAATCTTTACCTACAGACCCTGCTCCATTCTGGATTTCCCACAACCAACCCTTGTGTCTTTGAAGTGAAATAAAGTTGAATTTAGATCCCAACTCTGCTTCTTGCATAAATATTTCATTCTCTAATCCTCAGTATCTTCACCTATCAGATGTAGGTGAAAATATCTACCCTCCAGAGTTGGGAGGAGGAGGATGGCTATCAGAGGCAGATTTCCACAGATGAGGATTGATGGCAGTGGTAGGAGGACAGTTCCAAGAATTTTGAGATGTGGTTTTACATGCAAGACCATTGTGTTATTTGAGGTGTCTGAGTAACTGCTTTAGCAACCTGCCTGGTACCCCAGAATGAAAGCAGTTCCATCTCCGATTGCTCCTCTTTGCAAACATCCTTATAAAGCCCCTGTTTCTGTGTTTACTGAGCATCACCCACCTGTCATTCATCCTCCAATAAATACAGACAGTAGCTTACATTCCAGTGGGAGGAGACAGACAATAAATAAAATAAACATTAAAACATGTAGTATGTTAGACAGTCATAAGTTTTTTAAGGGTATGGGAGAATCAAGAAGAGAAATGTCAGGGTGGGATTGCCGATTTAGAGAAAATGACCTGGAAAGGTCTTATTGAGAAGGGAATTTTTGGAGAAAAGGCTCTGGCCTGGGGGGTAACTTCTCTGACACTACATACCAAACTCTGGGACTGCCTATTGTCTGGACTGCACATCTGGACACACTTTTTGTTCTGCTCAAGGGCTTGTCCTTAGACCTAGACAGATGTGGTGTCAGCAGGGTCATGCAGAAGCCAATAAAAGGAGACTGGACACCACACCAGAAAGGACCATCGTCTCTGACAGGCCTTTGGAAGGAGGAGGGAAGGAGGGGAAGGTGCACCCTGGAGTGATGGGGGTCATGCAGAAGCCAATAAAAGGAGACTGGACACCATACCGAAAAGGACCATCGTCTCTGACAGGCCTTTGGAAGGAGGGGAAGGTGCACCCTGGAGTGATGATGAGGACTTCTTAGAAGCCAGGTTCAGTGCTGTAGAGCCTCACTTCTCAGCTTGTTAGGAATGCTGAGCGTCAGGCCCTACCCAGACCTAAGTGCCCTGTGTCACTTGTGGGCTGAAGTATTTCATTGCAGGTGTGAGGCCCTCCAGCGCTCAATCCCATAAGACAATGGAGAAGGCCTCCTATTGAGATAGTGGAGTCACAAGATCCAGAGAGCCTGGACAGCTAAGTCCCAACCTGAAGGGAAGTCACCGTAGGGGTTGTCTGGATGCAGAGAAAACCCTGTAGTGAGTGAGAACTTCCTTTGTGGTGTGATGCCAGTGCTTTTTTTTGTTTTTTAACCGCAGCATAACCTACTATATTTTTACTAATGCATTTCCCTACTTGGCATTTAGGTTGCTCCTAATTTTTCACTAATAAATGAAATGCTGCAATGAACATTCTTTATATGTATTTCTGAGTACAGCATGGGTCTTTTTATAGGATGGGTGCCCAGAAGAGAAACTGATGATGTCTTAGTCAGTTTGGGCTGCCACATCAAAAATAATATAACCTGTGTGGCTTATAACAATAAACATGTATTTTCCAATGTTTTGGAGGCTCAAAAGCCAAGATCACGGTGCAGGCAGATTTGGAGGACCCGCTTCTTTATGGAAAGTTCTCTTTTTGCTGTAACCTTACATGGTAGAAGGGGCTAGCTCTCTGGGTCTCTTTTACAAGAAGTTTTCTTTTGTAATCTCCTTCATTAGTGCTTTACCCTCGTGACCTAATCACCTCCCAAAGGCCCCACCTGCTAATTTCATTAACTTGGGAGTTAAATTTCAACATATAAAATTTGGATACACAAACAGTAGACCATAGCAAATAGACAACTGGTATTCATATTTAATTTTGAGAGAAACATCAAATTGTCTTCTATGATCTTTACTAATTTATTTAATATTAACATTATCTCTCCTATAAGTGGGTATTGTGTGTGTGTGTATGTGTGTGTGTCTGTATGCGCGTGCGCATGTGTGTGTGCTAATTTGATAGAGAGAAGTGGTATTTTGTTGTTGTTTTAATTTGTGGTTCCCTGATTACCGGAGGTTCAACAAATTTTCATATTCTCATTGACCACTTGCATTTCTTCAGGAACTCATAATCCATATTTTTCCATTTATTTTCTAAGTTAAAAAAAGTTTTTTTAAGATCTCTAAAATAGAATGTGTTCAAAAAGGCTTTTTGTTATTGAGTTCTTTGTCATCAAAGATATCTCCCTCTCTTGACTTCCCAAAGATGCCCCTGTGTTCATTTATTCTTTCACAAATATTCATTCATTCTTCCTTTACAAATATTTATCAAATAGTTGCTATGTGATAAGCAAGGGGAATGCACTGGTGAGCAAAACAGAGTGCCTGTCCTCATGAAGCTTTAGGTCTGCCGAAGAAAAGTGACATTGAACAGGTTTATTTCCTTTGTGTCTGGCCTTACCAACAGGCAGGAAAGCAACCAAGAGACCCAGTAATATGTGTGAGGTATTGAATAGAGGGATGGTATAAAAACGATGCATCACTTCTTCCCTTGACATTTAGGAGCAGGGACAAACATTTTCCGAGCCCTGGAGTAGTCTCTTGGACTCATGGGATAATAGATCTCCAGACCCCCATGAAGAAACTGAAGCACAGAAGTATGAACTGACTTGCCCAAGGGCTCCTGACTCCTAATCTGAAGGTCTGCCCACTCTCTCGAACTGCCTGCCTGGTAGGCCTTCGTGGCTGTACCAAATGCTCATAACCTTCCCAGATGTGGAGGGAGGGAAAGGTGAGTACCTGCCCTGGGAGACGGGGGAAAAAATACACTCCCTCCGTCAAAGGGCTTACAATCTAGCTACTGCGTATTTCTTTCTAAAAGACTATTTGTGTCATTTGGCTAAAAGCTTATTTTCCATGAGACTAAAGGAAAACCAGCTTAGGCTAGGCCTGTTAGAACCTATCTAAATGCTTGAAATTATCATTAGAAGGACTGTTTTCTAAAGGTAGTTGAAGCACTCCAGGCAGGAAGCTGTCACTGAATTTTAAAAAGTGGCATATGCTTCCCACTATTAACTCATCCTGACAGTTCACTCGCTTCCTTGGGAACAGAAAATTCCAATGCCCATCAGGGAACTCCTTCCTGTATGAATTAGTCAGTCTTCTCCTGCAGTACCATGTAAACAACTCTGGGAATATTAGAGGAAATTTTGAACAAAGCATATTGGGCCCATTATCTGTAGTCCTTAAGCCTCAGTTTTCTTAAAAGTAAAATGGGGATAATGATATGATCTCATAATATTGTTGGAAAGCCTTAAATACAAAGCACATGAGTAGTTATGTCTGTCTCTGAGTAAGGGGTCAATAAATGTTAGCCATTATCATCATTCTATTCAATGCCATGCCCTGTTCCTTATTTACCAACCAAGAACCTAGGCATCTGAGCAGCCATATCTGAGAAAGCAGAACCATAAACCACAGCCATCTGCCTTTGTTTTGAATATTTCAAAAATCAATGAACCCTGAAGAATAAACGAGGCACCAGTCCTTGCCTATGAGTCACGGACCACAGTTCACTGTGTTTCACGCCCCATGGAGAACACAGGCCTCTGCTTTCAGGTGTTACAATCAACTGAGATTTCAACAATTCAGAGCTTTGGAAGCTCATCTCACACTTTTCTGCCCACCTTCAATCTCCTCCTTGCTTCTCACTTATTTTAAATCCCAAGTTCTCTCTCTGTCTTTTATTCAGGCCGTCTTACCTATTCTACTCTGTGAAGAAGAACAAATTCACAAGGCTAATCTTTCTCTTAAGTCCTTGTGTGTAGAAATAGAAAAATCCCCTTTTTGCTCAGGCTGTCAGGAAGGGATGAATGGACAGCTTGATGGACGGGGGTCCGGAGACTCGGGGTTTATTACCAGCTGTCTCACCGACTCATGTTGACCTTAATTTCTTTGGGTCTCTGTTTTCTCTTCTGGAAACGGAGTAGGCAGGATTGACAAAGAATACCTGTTTCTGGTCGGCCTCATAGGCTATTGGCAGAATGAATGAGATTATGTCTAGAAAGCCATTCGAGTTCCTCAGAAAAGGGCGCTCTCTAAATACAGGGCATGGTTATATGTCAGTCACGGGAAGGGAAGTGGGAGAGTGAGGTTGTCCAGGCGTTCAGAGCACATCTCTCAGGCACCCCCACATCCCACACCCCCTCCCCGCACTATAATAATGCTTTAATAATGAGGCAGAGCACTCACTGGTCAGAAGGTGCAGGCCACAGGTGCAGGTTTTGTTGGAGGACATGTGCAAGCTGTAATAACAGCCTGGGGGCAGGGAGCAAAGCAGAAGCCAGAAATCCTTCCCTCAGCTTGGAGGACTCCCTCCTCCACCCCCTCCTTCCCTAGGTGGGATCCTGAGCAGGCTGGCAGTAGGTACTCAATGAACGCTCCTGAATGGAAGTGAATATAAACAGAATTACCTTCCTCAGAAGAGCAGTCGCCATGCTTTTACCTGTGTCGACTATTTACTGACACTTGAAGTGATTATGAGTGAAGGGGTTTTCCCTAATGCATTGGGGAGTGTGAGGGGTGGCAGGGTGTGAGCCCACTTACTCTATGCTGCTTTTGCCATCACTTCCGGATAAGAGTGTGTACAGAGAGGACCATGAGGTGGCTCAGTGGACTGGCAGAGTTGGAAGACAGAGCTGTGAAGAGCTGAAGGTGGGTGAGGGGCAAGCATCATTATGATAACCTTTTTCACAGAAGGAAGGACAGTGGGCAGTGTCCTGGAGGAGTTACTTGGAAGAGGAGCCTAAGGCCCGTTGTCAGAAAAGAGACAAGAAGGACAGCATCCTTGGGGTAGAGAGCCCAGGAAGATACACACATTGCCTGTCTGCTGCTTCTTGAGCCTTTCTTACCCACAAATCAGGGCCATTCAATCTTTACCTACAGACCCTGCTCCATTCTGGATTTCCCACAACCAACCCTTGTGTCTTTGAAGTGAAATAAAGTTGAATTTAGATCCCAACTCTGCTTCTTGCATAAATATTTCATTCTCTAATCCTCAGTATCTTCACCTATCAGATGTAGGTGAAAATATCTACCCTCCAGAGTTGGGAGGAGGAGGATGGCTATCAGAGGCAGATTTCCACAGATGAGGATTGATGGCAGTGGTAGGAGGACAGTTTCAAGAATTTTGAGATGCGGTTTTACATGCAAGACCATTGTGTTATTTGAGGTGTCTGAGTAACTGCTTTGGCAATCTGCCTGGTACCCCAGAATGAAAGCAGTTCCATCTCCGATTGCTCCTCTTTGCAAACATCCTTATAAAGCCCCTGTTTCTGTGTTTACTGAGCATCACCCACCTGTCATTCATCCTCCAATAAATACAGACAGTAGCTTACATTCCAGTGGGAGGAGACAGACAATAAATAAAATAAACATTAAAACATGTAGTATGTTAGACAGTCATAAGTTTTTTAAGGGTATGGGAGAATCAAGAAGAGAAATGTCAGGGTGGGATTGCCGATTTAGAGAAAATGACCTGGAAAGGTCTTATTGAGAAGGGAATTTTTGGAGAAAAGGCTCTGGCCTGGGGGGTAACTTCTCTGACACTACATACCAAACTCTGGGACTGCCTATTGTCTGGACTGCACATCTGGACACACTTTTTGTTCTGCTCAAGGGCTTGTCCTTAGACCTAGACAGATGTGGTGTCAGCAGGGTCATGCAGAAGCCAATAAAAGGAGACTGGACACCATACCGAAAAGGACCATCGTCTCTGACAGGCCTTTGGAAGGAGGGGAAGGTGCACCCTGGAGTGATGATGAGGACTTCTTAGAAGCCAGGTTCAGTGCTGTAGAGCCTCACTTCTCAGCTTGTTAGGAATGCTGAGCGTCAGGCCCTCACCCAGACCTACTGAAACAGACGGTGCTTTAACAAGACCCCCAGGTGATTTGTATGCATAGGAAAGTTCATCTTCACCAAACGGAGCGTGGTGTGTGTCTACCTCATTTGTATAGAGTTTACAAGCTGAGTTCCCTTGCTGTGCTTGGGGAGAGTAGAGCAGCTGTTGGGATAATGGTGGAATACAGGGTGAGAGAAGAAACCACCAGGGGAGGATATGGCCGCTCCGCACACAATCTTCAGAGAAAAAAGTTCCTTCTATAGCTGCTCTGCATTTCCTTCACTGGACTCCTTCCTGTGGACAAGATTACTTTTCAGCTTTCATCATCACATCCTTTTAAGGTGTGGAACCTTAATTTGGCTCACATACAGTTGGTAATGGTCTAGTCACATGGTCACACATAGCTGCAAAGGAAGCCGGGAAATGTAATACTTAGCTGGGTGACTAGATTTCTAACTTCTACTTCTAAACCATAGAAGAAATGGAAAAGGGATTGTGTGGTGATAACAAGTCATCTCTGCCACACCAAGAATCACTGGGGAAAGCCATCAGCTAAAGAATAGGCTAGAGTCTAGACCAAGGACTGAAATATTGGTACTCACTCTAACTTCTACTTCTAAACCATAGAAGAAATGGAAAATGGATTGTGTGGTGATAACAAGTCCTCTCTGCCACACCAAGCATCACTGGGGAAAGCCATAAGCTAAAGAATAGGCTAGACCAAGGACTGAAATATAGGTACTCATGTCATTTGGATCAAGGTTCATCAATGAGACCACTGAACTTCAGCCAGAAGATAGCTCCATGCCAATTCAGAGTATCTAAGGAGCCTCATCCAAACTATACTGAGGCAGTTCTCACTGGTAAAGTTATATGAGGTTATGGCTAGCCTTTCTTCTGCATGATCCATGCCCATATCATTTGAGTTGTTAAATATTTTTAATATCACTCACCTCTTGTCGAATCACTTGAGGTTCTGCAAGGCTGAAATTGGGTTTTCTTTTGTTCTCACTACCTAATTCTCCCGAGAGACTGAAGAAATGCAATAGGTGAAAACTTACTTTTTCTTCTCCCAACACACAATTTTACTTTAACTTTTCATTGACATGTCCTGAGATAAAATTATCACAGTCTATTTCCTCAACTCCCTCCTCTAAGCCCTGCTTTCTGCTCTACTTTTAGAGAATCTTGTCTCTGAAGAAGAGGGAGGTATATGGGTTTGTTGCTGATGGTAATTGTGTTCTTTTAAGAGATCACAAGGAAAGCATTCCAAGGACCCACGCATGGGAGATTGTGTTGTGACAAGATTTATTTGAGAAGGCTGCCCTTGGGTTTCCAATGTCCCATCTCCATCCATCCTGCTGTGGAAAAGTCCAATCTTGTCTTCCTCAAGGCCAAAACAAAGGCCAGTGTCCAGAGTTTCCATATGAAAGCTTAGTCCTTTGGAGCCCACTTGGTATGCTGTGGCCCCAGTTGGCTACTAGATAGACCTGGGCGTGTTATGTGTTCTTTGTTAAACTGGGTTTATATTATCTTGGGCTTGGGAAGAACCAGGAGCTTTTCAAAAATAACCAATCAATTTTCTAAGCTTTCAGGGGCTTCTGATGGGTCCACCCCTTATCAATTCCTTGTTTCCCCAGGCTAGACTGACAGGACTCTATGGTCAAGCACCTCTCCTTGCACCATTTTGACTTCTGTGCATGTGCTTACCTCCCTTACTCCTCTCATCCCCATAATCTGACATTCCAACAGTCTGGGGAAGGGAGGGGTGTTAATCCCCTTGGAGGGACAATGCTGTGATTCCCTGGGGTAAAGTTGTAGCTTCCTGGTGAAACAAACAGGCTCATGCTCCACAGCCCATTAGGCTCAACAACGCCTGATTCCCTTTGCTTTCTTCCTTTATCTAGCTACCTAAATGAATAGATAGCAGGAGAAATAGTAGTCTTGCCCCTTTTCCCCTCCCTATTTCCTCTTTGTAGCAAGGAAGTTGGGGGCTAAGCAGGCAGATGCTCACAGTGGGTTGTTCTCATGGCTACTTTTAAAATTCTGCTTTTGTTGAATTTTAACCCGGGCTGAGTGTTACCAACTTTTATTTGCATGTAAGAAAACCTGAAGCAATTGTGAGAGAGAATAGGCAAATGAGAACAGGTTTGTTTACAACTGCAGGCATGTCTCACATTTACTCTTCCCCAAAGGTCAGCATGTCATTTTTGTTTCTGTGTGCACGTGGTAATTTATGCCCAGCTCCTTACACAGTGATCAGGCTGAAGGTATATTTGGGCAGCCTCCTTTAAGAAAGAGAATGCTAAAATATATTAATTCTACAAACTTTACAAAAGCATGTGAGCTTACGCATATACTACTAGCCTGGGCCCCACCCCCAACCCTTTGCAAACCAGAGACCTTGAAGCTTACCCTAGAGCTAATGTTCCATTAACTTCCTAGTAAATATGCTTCCAATTATAATAAACCACTTAGGTATTTCCTTGTTTATTGTTTTTGTCCCCCAGCTAGAGCTTAAGCCACGGTACTGTATCTATGATGTGTAACTTACATTCTTAGCACAGTGCTTGTTTTTAGGAAGCAGTCAATAAATATTTGTTGAATGAAATGGATTATGGGAAGGTAGGAAGGAAGAATAAATAAACATGGTGATGGGCTAAAGTACAATTATGCTCATATCTCATGGAGAAAGCTGAGAAGGTTTGAGGTGGTTAACAAATATCCTTGGATATAACATTCCAAGGGAGCTCAGACCATCTTGACTGTGGAACTGGCTTCTTCCCAACCTCTCTCCCTTGGCCTCCCCTGACAGCTGAGATCTAGCCCTTTATTGAGAACATTGCAGATGGCCTTCAGTGCTCTGGAAGTCCTAGGCCCAAGGCCTACAGCTGTGGGAACCTCAGCCAAGTCCAGAGTTGGGTGACCTTTGGAAAGAGCTGCCAGGCTTATTCTCGCCTATAAACTAATCTGCAGAAGCCATGATGACCAGTGACCTTTTCCTGAGGAAACCCTTAGAGCTGTCACTGGGAAAACATCTACAGTATTGTGGTCAAAAACCTACCTTCCCTCTGAGCTTAAAATGCCTTCTGACATTCCCACCACAGAATGCTCCCAGCCAAGGGCAATCAGCAAGAGCAGTGATCTCTGGATAAATTCACGATGAGGACCCAACTTTCCTGTGTAAAAGGTCATCAGCAGACCCCATCTAGAGAAGCAGTGATGGCTTTGTACGCTCCACCCAGCATTTGGTTCTATGCAGGGGCTCCAGATATATTGCTGACATGCTAATATTATTGCATTTTTGTTTCTTTGTCTTTCTCTGCCTCAGGCAACTTTGCTTTGATGCTTTCAGGATTTGGACATGTGAGCTAGGGTTGGGACCTTAATCATGACACGATATTAGGCATATTTAGAAAAGCCAGAGTGGTAAGAGGAAGGAATGTAATAACAGGGATTTAGAGATTAAAGCCATTTAAGAGAGAGAATTCGAACAAAAGAAATAAAAATGAAACTCGACGTGGATCTTGATGAAATGCTAAGAGTAGATCTTAAGTGTTGTCACCACACACACACACACACACACACACACACACACACACACACATACACACAATGGGAACCAAATTTTTTTTACTAATGTTCATTTTTTTAAAAAAGTAATCCTCACTTCCTTCTTATTACATTGATCTGTTCAGTTTTTCACACACACACACACACACACACACACACACATAATGGGAACCAAAATTTTTTTTACTAATGTTCATTTTTTTTAAAAAGTAATCCTCACTTCCTTCTTATTGCATTGATCTGTTCAGTTTTCTTCATACTTGTAATTACAATAAAATCTGAAATGTCCTTGTTTTTTTGTATACTTGATTTTGACTGTCCTTTCCTCCCTCCCCCTCACTCAATGTGACTATAATCTTCATGAGATACTGGGCATTAAGTACTTGGTTCACTACTGTACTCTCATAACTAGAACAGTGTCTGGTACATAGTAAGCTCTCAATAAATATTTGATAAATGAATGAATGTGTTAGCTAGAGGAAATCATTTGAATGAGCCATCTAGGCCAGAAGTTACCATCTCCTAATGTATCTTTTTGGTACACAATTTTCTTCTGTCACAAAAGGAAGTAGGGTTTCACAAACTGCCATGTAAATTTTGTTGAATACTAACAGGCAGACTGTGGGTGGTGGTGAGTTTTGAATAATCAGTTAAAATAAAGAAGCAATCACCAAGCTGGCAAATATCTCTAAGAGCAGAGGCTTGTGGATTTGGTGTTTTGGGAAGAAATAGTCAGCTATAGCTAAGGGCTCCTGGGGAGCATAGCAAGTACCTGCTGTGATTTGGTGTGTGTATGTGGACAAGGTGACAAGATTGTTCAGTAGATCTCAGGTTGGTAGAATCCTCACAGAGTGACGATTCTCAGGGAGAGAAAGCTGCTCCCAGATTATATCAAGAGGATTGTCTGTGTGTGGTGTTAAACGTCTCCTTTTTAGCACCAACATACACACACTCCATTGCTCGGTGCTTTATCTGGTCCAGATCCTGTTTTCCTCCTGGGCAGCAATTTCATTATTCAGGAGTTGCTAAGCAGTGTCCTAACACTTGACCTTTGCACTTACATAGTCAGGTTCACTTTCTGAGCCTGTGAGCAATTTAGAAACAGCAAAGAATCATTGTAAATACAAATGCCATATGGCCTGTTTTCTTAAGTGAAGTAGATGAATAGCTGACTGTGAGTGGGGATTCGAGTCTTTTCCAGAAAGCAAATTTGCCAGGAGCAAAGACTTATTAGTGGGAACCACCTGTTCAGAGACTGGCAGGGAGAGAAAGATGTGGCATGGCCGACTGCCCCTGACCTCTACCTTCCACCACTGCCACCACCTTGGTCTAGTCACAAGGCCAGAGAGCTGGAGCCAAAGACCGTACCATGTGGCCAGGGATGCCACAAAAGGCAGGCAATGCTAGCTGCGGAAGCGGAGCCATTAATTCAGCCAAAGTCCAACTGATTTCTGAGAGACTATTTTTGTTTTGATTTTTAATCAAAATTATTTTAAGCCTTCATCTATATTTTTAAATACCAGAGAAGCAGGAAGTTGTATACCAGAGATCTCCTGAAAGCCCACACGTGCTCATTATGAGCTGCTTTTCTGACAGCAGTTGTTAATCTTAGCTGTATATGTCTCATTTTCCAAAAAGGACCCAAAGGGGGAAATGTGGGTAGTTGAATTGGATATGTTATGAAAGACAGAATGACTTGGATTTAAATCCAAGATCTGTAATTATTTTTGCATTAAAACAAGAACAAAGATAGTTCCTTCCATGGATTATGGTTATTTCAATATTACTGGGTAAAGTCAAACATTTAGTTACCCACATCTCTTTTTCTTTTGGTGAGTGAGTAGTTCTATGGTCTCAGAGTGAGATGAACAATAGAAATTAGGTCTAAAGTGACTCCAGTGAAGGAAGAGAAGGGAAAAGATATTGTTAGGCTCAGGATGACACAGGCTGACACACTATAGTCATCATTATTCTCTATGTGGCCTTACCTCAACTCCTTCCCCATCTCATATGAAAACAAGATTCAATTCACTGAAGATTAAATTGATGGAAAATAGTGTAGCCATATTGATTTACTCAAGATTAAACACACTGGAAAGAAATAACTATAATCTGGAAATTGTAACAGTGGAAAGAAACAGAATGGAAGTTAGGGTGCAATTTAGAAGGAGAATGTGGAAATCATATAAACAGAAGGCCTGGGTGGAATATTGAGGAAGAAAACAGGGCGATTTTGAAGTGATGTCTGACCTCACTCAGCCAGCACTGAGCCAGTGAAATGCCCAGCTCCTCTTGCTTACCAAGCAATCTGCTTTGCTAGAGAGGGGACGTGCAAGGTGGAGCAGGTGAGCTGCTCGCCATCTGCTCTAGGTTGGTGAACGTCTGGTTGCTTTGGTTGGCTGAACTGTGATGCCTTGCAAAGGAACACCAAGACCAGGGAGGAAATAGTCTGCGGTGGACACAGATATGTCAGTTTACAGGCCAGCACTCTTGCCCCAGTGTAACATTGAGTGTTCTCCTTGCCAGGTGATGCTTGGATGCCACAAAGAAGTTTATAAGAGAAGGACTGTTTGCTTTCATTGTAGAGATGACCTATTGACATTGTTTAGGAGACAGAGCTGAACTAGAATGTAACATGGGGTTTCAGAGGCAAAGAAAAGGACAGAAGACCAAGATAACCCCTTGACCTATTCACAGATGCCTGAAATACTGAATATTGAAGGAAAATGAGAGGGAAAACTGGCCTTTTTGATTACTATGAACCTTGATTATATGGTCCCATTTGCTTCTGATATCAACTCCATGATGTAATAGAATTATGACCCCATTATTACAAAAAGGACAGTGAGACCCAGGCAGGCTAAATGGTTAATGTTATGTGTCAACTTCACTGGGTTATGGGGTGTCTATATATTTGGTCTAACATTATTCTGGGTGTTTCTGTAAAGGTATTTTGGATGAGATTAATGTTTAAATTGATAGATTGAGGAAAGCAAGATCGATCTAAAGCAAGGTGGGCCTTAGCAGTTAGTTCAAGGCCTGAATAGAACAAAAAGGCTGACTCTTCCATGAGTAAGAGAGGACACTCCCTGCTGTCTTTGAACTGTGACCTAGGCTTTTTCCTGCCCTCGGACTTGAACAAAAACATCAGCTCTTTCTGGGTCTTGAGCCAGCTGGCCTTTGGACTGAAACTATACCATTGGCTCTCCGGGTCTGCAGCTTGACGCCTCACCCTACACATATTCAGGCTTAGCCTAGTCACATGAGCCAATTACTTATAATAAATATGTATGTATATATACATATATAAATATACACATATACATATATAAATACCTATACACCCATATGTGTGTGTGTATCTATAATAATAAAAACATAATATGCTAATTAGACCAGACATCCTTCCGGACAACCTTCCGGACAAAGCCAGGGCTGTGAGGGAAGCTGGGGTCCTGAGTGCCTGCCGGTGGCCAGAGGGAAGCCTGGGGCCTGGGTGCCTGAGGGAAGCCGGTGCCAGCAGCCAGGGGAAGGAAGGCCTACTCTTGCACGAATTTTGTGCATCAGGCCTCTAATATGTATATATACATATATCTCCTATTGGTTCCATTTCCATTTCTCTGGCAAATCCTGACTACTACCCAGGTGAAGCCCAGAGTGACACAGATGGTAAGTGACAGAGCCAGAATTCTAACCCCGGGCTGTTTGGCTCACTTTAAATTCATGTTGAAATGTAAATAGGTGATAACAGATATCCAGCTGAGAGCAATTCTAAACCTGTATGACTCTAGATTACAGCAGAAAAATGGTATAATGTAAGTATCAGAACACTGAGATCTAAAATGAATAAATAAGGACACTGGAGAAGACTAAAGGGTACAGCAACTTCCCAGATTTCTGCTGGGTGCACTATTTCTTACATGAGATCATGAACAATACTGTTAACCATTTCTCAAGCCCTTCTAAAGTTGAACATTTCACATACATCCAATGTTTACAATAACTTTGCAGGGTATATATTATTGTTCCAATTGTGCATATAAGTTCACACACTTAGGAAGTGGCAAAGGCAGAATTCAAACTCAGTTTTCTCTGGCTCCAAAGTCCATGCCCTTCCCATGAGGTCTGACCTGCCCTTTTGGGGCCTGATCCTGAAGCAATGTGTCCCCAACATTTACCCACCACCCTTAACATTTAATTGGTGCTGATATTCCTTGTGGGATAATAAGTTGCTGGACATGTGTAGAATGTGACATAAATATTACATAATTTCTTAAACCAAATCCTGGATTAAATTCAGACTTATTTAAACAATCAGTAGGCAAGGAATCTGGTTACAAAAAGAAAAGAAATTATATCAAGACTGAGATGTGCATAGCAACTCATGATAACAGGTACTTGCTAATAATAACCTTGTTCATGTGAGTTATAAAAGTATACATTCTGAAAATATAAGACAAAACTTATCCATTTAGAGGTACTGAGCGTTAATAATTATAGAGAACCATTGTCATGGAGCCAGTGAAATCAACAGTATGAGACCTCGAACTATTCTTTGCTGTGAACTTCATAAGGAATTTGGGAATGGGGATCCCTGATGGCAAATATAATAAAAATAGAAATAAAAATAATAAAAAATGTTTTATGTATATTTTATTTCATAGAATCTAAGATTATATCAAATGTGAGATTTAATATTATTTTATTCTAGAGGCTCGGTGCACGAATCTGTGCACAGGTGGGATCTGTCGGCCTGGCCAGTGATTGGGGCCGATTGGGGCCATCTCACCCAGTTCTGATTGGGGCCAATCAGGGCCGGCCAGCTAGGGGGAGGGACCACAGGAGGTTGGCTGTGGGAGCGCACTAACCACCTGGCCAGCCCATAGGGGAGGAACCATGGGAGGTTGGCCGGGCATGGGACGTTGACTGTGGGAGCGCACTGACCACCAGGGGGCAGCTCCTGCATTGAGCGTCTGCCCCTGGTGATCAGTGCACGTCATAGCAACCAGTCAAGTGTTTGACCAGTTGTAACAGTCGCTTAGGCTTCTATATATATATAGGTGCCACAAATAAATAAAAAATGCTGACAAGTATAACTGTGAGATGCCATGCATTGTAAAACATTCTGATCTCAGAAATGTTAAAATGCAAAAAAAAAGGGTTTCTTAGAATCAAATAAATAGTAAACAAAGTAGAGAGGGAACGAGAAAGAGAAGAGAACTCATCAATGTTCTCCTTCAAGGCAAGAGTTAAAGCAATCAGTAGGCAAGGAATCTGGTTACAAAAAGAAAAGAAATTATATTAAGACTGAGATGTGCATAGCAATTCATGATAACAGGTACTTGCTAATAATAAACCAGTATTTAAACAACAATCTCTACATTCAAACTTAGTAGAACTCTAATATTTATATGTCACAAGCAGCTTCATTCTCACACATTTCTTAAATATTAGGAAAACATGGACTATTTTTTTCCCATGAACATATTTTCAATTGTGTGGCAAAAAAGGAAAATATTTAAAAAACATATTTGTTCAAAATTTGCATTTGTTCATACCTATAAGATTTTGTTTAAAAAATGAAAATCAATTTGTATTTTTCTTTTGTCTATTTTTTCTTTTTTTTTTCTTCCTGGCCAGCTCAAAATGTAAAAGAAAAATTCTCTATCCATTTTTAAAAAATGTTTTTACCCACTTCAGAAAATGTCTTTCTATAGGTCATTCTTGTTCACCACCATCATTCTAATCTTTCATCACAGAACTGGATGTCTGAAAATGTCAACATTATATGTCAAGAACTCCAAAGGCACAGATTTCCACAATGAGACCCAGCAGTTCTAAGACAGTGAAATGGGCTTTACGAAGAAATATACAATATTATGACCCTGGTGTAACGGTCACCTGTAACCCAGAAGGCAAGTCTTCTGAGAATCGAATCCACTATGCTTCACTCAGACCTTCTCTCTAAAACCTGGGACTAAATAAATAGTACCCTCCGTTTAAATAATCTTCACTTCTTATCTGCAAGCATTTCAACAAGAAAATGTTTGGTCAAGCCAAGGGGAAGGAGACTAAATGGCCACTACTTTTTTAAAAGAAGATATGATTATTGAAAGTTCTTCATTATGACAATTGCTCAAAACCTTTTAAGATGGATTTCCCAAAGGAAAGATCTTTCCATTGGGCTTCGCAGGGGCCTGCAGCACCACCCTCCCTGAGTGTTATCTGCTCACCTCCCTGAGTAGCAGGGCCATTGGCTCATGTGCATTGGTGTTTTCTCCCACCATCCTTGGGTGTCCAGCATAATTTTTTGCTCAGTATATGGCAGTCATCGGATGATGCTCCCATGAGAGATGTATTCTTTTGTGCAATCCCTGATTATTTATTCAACAAATCACATATTGAGCACCTATTATTTACCAGGCACTCTTCTAGGCACTGGGATTACACAACATTGAAAAATGCAAAGTCTCTGCCTTCATGGAGCTTATTCTAGTGAGAAAAGACAGAAAATTAGCAAATAAACAAGTAAAGATATAACATGACAAACAGTAGTAAGTGCTACAGAAAAAAAAAAAAAAGGAAAGGAGGGTTAAAAAATAAAAACCCAGGAGAGCAGCTTACTAATGAGGGCTTTAATAATTCTAAGTTTTTTGAGCACAGACCTCAAGACAGTTATGTGGAAGAAGAACTTCCCAGAGGGTATAGCAAGTGCAAAGACCCTGTTATAACCTCATGAATTAGACAGAAGGCAGAGGGGAAAATGGGGGTAGAAGTGTAAGATTTGGACACAGCACTTGTTCAAGTTTTTAAAAATCATTTAAAGGCATTAAAAATGTTCTTTTACAAGGGAAAGTGAATTTACTAGTATATGTCCTAAGTTTTGAAAGTTGAACTTTAATAAAATAAGTCATGATTTTTAAACCCACAACTCTAAAAGAATATTAATGCAGCAAACAAATAGGTACTATTGAAGAATAAGTAATTATTTCTAGTCTACACAGATCTGTAAAATATAAATATGAATGGAATATTAGAAATTTCACCTGCATCACCACCTCTTTGATATAGTCTAATAATTGTGGTATTTTTCCTAACATGCCCATAGAAGGACATGGAAATTACCACCTGTGGGCTAAATCTGGTCTGCCATCTGTTTTTATATGAGCACCAGACAGGACAATGGAGGGTCTGACTACACCAGAAAGGAAGGACTGAGGGTGCTCTGATACTCAGGGTATATGTTGGGGCACATCAGCCACTGGACCTGTTTACAGGAGCTCCTTCCCAGCCTCACTGCCGTAAGTTGGAAAAGAAAGGGAATGAGGGGACTGACTCAGAAACTAGTATAGATTTAGGTGGTCTATGGAGGGCTTCAGTACCACCAGGTGTAAAGAAATAGGGAGAGAGAAGGGTGATAGTGCAGGAATCTCAGACCCACACCAAAGGCGTTTGAGCATTTCTTGCTCCTATTCTAGTGGAGGGAGCATTTTCACTACTGACTCAGATTAATAACAGTTATCGTTCAGGTAACTTCTAAAGCTGGTAGCATTGTACCATGTGGTGATTATGTTCAAGCTTCTTTTCTTTTTGTCCTCTAGAACGAAAACAGGCAGCACTACATTGCCCAACAGGCTCAGTGTAAGCATAATACTTAAACAATTGTTCTGTGGAAGGCTATACTTTCCTCTCATTCAGTATTTTCTAACAAAAAAGGCATTATTGGGGGGAAAGCTGTTATCTAAGGCCCATAATGCAATAATGTCACCTCCATTTAACATTTCTCCATGTGAAAAGTTAATAAACATTCAGAGAACACTGTAAAGACATGTTATTGCCAAGAAAGAAAGGAAGTGAAGAAAGAAAAGTCAGGGGAAGGAGGAAGGAAGGAAGGAAGGAAGGAAGGGAGGAAGGAAGGAAGGGAGGGAGGAAGGAAGGAAGAAAAGGAGGAAGGAAGGAAGGAGAAAGAAAAAAGAGAAAAGGAAAAAGGTAATAAAATTCTTGGGTGCAGAAAGAAGAAGTGGTCCCTTTTTTTGTCATTAAGAGTTAGACAACTCTAAACTTTGGGATCCATCTAGATAAAAAATATTGCAAAAATTTGAGATTAACAGCAATTCATAATGAATATTTCTGACTTAAAAGGCACCAAAGGACAAACATATTTGTGTAATGAAGGTTTTGATCTCAGTAGTGAAATGGGCTTTTGCCTCTATTCATTTTCTTTTTGGTTTCCAAGGTGATTGGGTTTTTGAATAAGGGAGCAGTTTGGAATCAATTTACAAGGTGCACACGAGGACACAGCAAGGTGGGTACTGCCCAAGATTATTATTGTACAAAAGAAACCTTAAAAGCAATTTTCCACTTACCTTTCCCTGCAATAGAAAATCAGAGGCTCTGGGAACATTTGAAGAGTTAAAATAGGGTAAGTGGATTAGTATAATTCCCCAATACTTTTTAAAGTTCTATATAGAAAATTTTTGAAAAGAATTCATTAGCAAACCTCAGAAACCTGGCTGAATCGCAGTCTGGGGGCAACTTTAAGCTCTGCTGGGCTTTGTTTGTCCACCCCTACCAGCCAGGTTTTGGAAAAATGGTCAGGAATGCATTGCCAACAGAAGGGAAAGCCAGATCGTTGGGGGTCTTTTTGTTCTTTGTTGCCTTTTTTTAGGATATGCTGGCTCTTTTCCATAACCTCTCTTCCCCACCACCACCAGGGATATTTTAGTTTTATTTTTCCTTAAACAACTGAAATTCACTGTTTAAAAAAAATTAAACTACTGTATCTCCTTGGTGAAGAAGCAGGCAGGACTCAAGTGTTCACTAGCCCTTGGTTGTGGAAGACAGTGGCTTAACCCCCAAGCTATAAGCAGCAGACAGTCATCATCCCTGTCCACTGTGGGCTCAGAGTAAGGAAGCCTAGAGGAGAGAGGGGAAGATACTGCTGTTTTAGTTATTCTCTTGGTGTCTTTGAAAAAGAGGACTCTTGTAGCAAGGAACACAAACCTACTCTAGGTTTAGCAGAGGGGAATTTATTGGTGCTGTTGCATCCAGCCTCAGGCACAACTACATTCAGAGCTTAGCTCTGCTGGGACTCTTTCATCTCTGTCTCAGCTGCTTTTCCTGTGAGCAGCTCATTTTCTCAAGCCAGGTTTATCCACCAGGCTGGCAGGGGACTGCCCCACCCTCCAGGGCCCATGAGCTCTTTATCACCAGAGAGAAAGCACTCTCCTCTCTTCCTCTAATGTTTAAAAGCCCCGGGGGCCCACTGCTCGCCCCAGTTGGGTTTCATGCTCATGTTCATCATTCCTCCATAGCCAGAGGAGCAGAATACATGATTGACAACTCGAAGTAGGACCACAGGGTTGGATGAAAGGAAGAAACAGTTCCCTAAACTTGTTTCTTAAAAAAAAGGTATTCTGAATCTGGGCAGACACATTTTAAGGACTGTAAGATACTCCCCTCCACCCACCCATTTTAACATCTCAGAAATCATGATGAATGTCATGTCATATTTAATTGGCAGTATTTCATTTTTTTAGAATTACACAAACAGTGGTTCATCTTATAATAGACTAGAGGCCCAGTGCATGAAAATTTGTGCACTTGGGGGTGTCCCTCAACTCGGCCTGCTCCCTCTCGCAGTCTGGGAGCCCTCGGAGGATGTCCAACTGATGGCTTAGGCCTGCTCCCTCGGGGAGGAGACCAGTGGGCCAATTGGGGAATAGTGTCGGCTGGCGAGTGGCCAGCCCCACCCCCCATCGCCCCGCCGCCACCACCACCAGTGGCCTCCCTCTGCGGGAGGTGACCGGTGGGCCGATTGGGGAACAGTGCCGGCAAGTGGCCCACCCCATCCCCATTGCCCTGCTGCTGCCAGTCGCTGGCCCCTGATTGCCATCCCCTACCTCTGCCTGCTGGTTCCGGCCTTGGCTGGTCTGGTGCTGCCCGCTTGCCGCCCCCACCCCCCACCGACCAGTCACTCTGCTGTTTGGTCAATTTGCATATTAGGCTTTTATTATATAGGTTGGTAACTTAGACTCAATGAAATATGGTATGTCAGAAGGCATGTGAAGGTCAAAAGGAGAGTCAAAATAGCAGACAAAATAACAGTGCACATGACTGCCTGGATCAAAGAAGAAAATACCAAGGATCAAAACTTCAACACGGAGGGAGGGATACAGAGTTAACGCTGTGTGGCGCAGTCATGTTTTTATAGATGAAGAACCTGAGTTCTCTCACTGACTCAGACAAGTTGCCTGAGGGACATTGTTCAACTCCTCACCTTTGTTTCCAGCTTAAGAGCTGACAGTTCGGTAGCTTGCCTACATCTCTAGAAGCTGTACAAGTTCAAGGGTTGACAACCTGCTGAGTGGAGGTCTCTTACAGGCACTGGGACAATGGAGATCTTTGTCAACACTCATGGGTACCCAAAGAACCCCTTCTCGGGAGCTAAGTATTCCAGCACCCAATATCTATAATGCTCATGAGTCACTTCAGTAACACATGATCTTGTGTTATCAGTTCTAATGGATCAGAAAACGGCAAAGGGGCACTGTGGAAGCTACAAACCATCTGACTTGGCAGGGCCTCCCGCTGTGCCCTCCAACTATGTTTCCAAGATTTATCTCCACTCAGAATTAACTAGAAGGAGGAGGAGGAGGGGAAAGAAATGCTAAATAGCTGCCTCATGTTACAACAAATTAAGTTCAGCTTCCACAATGGCAAAACACACTGGGTGCATATTAACCAGGCAATTTACGGCAGTGATTTTTGTGATGGTTGATTTTGTGTTTGCCTCTCACAGTGTTTCCAGATCCAACGTCTTTGCAGCTTTTTTGGGAAAATCCAAGTTTGGCTGAGAGACGTTGACTGAGCATATTCTCCTACATGTTAATGCAAAAGGTCCCGTGGTTCCAATGTGCCAGGGAAAATCTAATGGTGCTAATGAGAGTGGGAGATCATTTGGGGGTGGGGGGTTGAGCTACATGTTCTCCCCAAAATATACTCTGGGGCATTGGGTCAGCCTGTTGATGAGAGAGAATATAAGATCTGATGAATAACAATTGAGAGGCTATTCTGGAATGCCATCCCCCAGGCTCCTGCCAGCTCAGCGCCATGAGTTCCGAGTGAGTGGGTAATCACACCTCGGCTTTCCACTTCGCAGTGGGAATCAGGGGAGAAAGGGCAGCAATGCATGAGGCACATCTATCTTGTAGACACACACCCGTAAGAAAAAGGGACACATCATCCTTCATTCTAGGAGGATTATGAGCAACTGGATATAAATGCTCTGCCCTTATTAGAGATTGGCATTCCAGGGCTCCATTTAACTCTGTGATTGATATGCAGTGAACGCCAACATTGCAGGACTCATGTGTTATTGAATGAATGACACATGACTCATTTAAAGGACAACAAATTCTGCTCCCTATACACTAACCCTAACCACAGTGTGCCCACTCTCCCATTACTTGTCATCCTGCAGGGACATTTATCTGTAGGGACATTTATTTGTTTATTCCATCATTCATTCAACAAGTGTTTGTTGAGCGTTCCTGTCATGGGCTCAGCTCTGTTTGAAGTTCTGGAGATAGAAACCAAATTCAAAACAAAACAAAAGATTGACTCCTTGTTTTTATGAAGTTTACATTCTAGTGGCGATCGGTGGCTTTGCCTCCCCAGCATCCCTTCCTATGTGTCAGCACTGCGGTGTCCCTTTGGGGAGCCATTCTCAGGCTCTGTGATGGAGGTGGGGTTGATTAATCTTTGGTTGCTGAGGCAGGTGTGAACTTGAGCCTGCACAGTGGGGCACTGCAGCCTCTGGGTCACAGGTTAGTTCATTGCTATGGCTCCTGGTGAAAAGGCCTGCTGCCTCCGCTGGTGGGGCAGGGGGCAATTAGCTGGTGAGGTGGAAATTTAGAACTGCTGCTGGCCCGCTCCGCCACCACACAAGCACAGTCTACCTGGGCTTGAGACAGGCCCAGGGGAAAGCTGAGCTGAGAGGTGGAACAATATTGGGAGAATCCCTAGCATGTTCTTTATTCCCATGAACCAACAATCCCCATTTCCTACTAGGCTAGTGTGAATCGGATTTCTGTTATTTGCAACCAAAAGATGCCTGACAAACAGCACCTAGGGTGCTAGATGAAGTCATAGAAAAGGGGGTTGTTTTTCTGTGGCTTTCTCTCTTCCTCATTTCTGCACCCCCTCTCCCAGAGAAATCCAACATATTTATGCCAAGGCAATCCTGGGACACCTCCCAAACTTACTACATTCCTTTAACCCATTGGACTGAAGGTGTAAATTTCCCCTACTCTGTGACAACCAGGCCCCTCTCCTTCCGTGAAGGGATGATACAGTATAAGGGGAGCTTCAGAACCTGATAGAGGTGGTTTTCTGCCCCATCACAGCTGTGTGGCCTTGGGCAAGTCATCTCACCAGAGCCTCCATTTCCTCATCTGTTAAATGGAAATTCTAGCCCCATCCTCATGACATGGCACAGAGGAAAAGCAACACAAAAAAAGGATCCCCTTTCCTTTCCATTCTAGCATTTATCTCTCATCAAAACACTCACCATCCTGGACATGTGACAAGTTGAACAGGCTTCTGAGAGCACGTGAGTGAAAAAAACTAGGCAGGGGCGGGGAGGTTCTCAGCAGGGGCAGACTGGCTGCAGGTCTTTACAAGGGATTTCTGTTTGGCTCAAGCCCCTGCCAATTTCTAGATCAGCTTCTAACCCCCAGCCCTGAACGTTAGTTAATGCGTGAAAGTTAATGCGTAAAAGTTAATAGTGATAACAAAGTGAAGTGTATTTCTTTCCAGGGATATTTACCTTTTAAACTGGAACAGTCTCTTAATGTAAACAGATGACTCAATTACAGGCAATAAATTGGGGTTATCAGGAGATAGTTTACAAGTACTGGGGAGTTGGTCTACCACATCAGCACCCACCTCTCTTTCAGTGGGTGAAGGCATGCTTAATGGATGAAGCCCTGGCACTGCCTGCTCTGAATTCCCCACTCTCCTCTCTCCTCTCTGATATAAACATGTGTGTTGTGGGCTGCAGATCTGAACCACCGTCCCCACTGTGGTCACCTCATGGGAAGCACAGCCCCTCTTTGCTCTGGAAGTTCTAATACTCCTCCCTCAGCTTCTCTTGCTGCTCAGGTATAGTAATGATGTGGGCTCTGTCCATTAGATGCAGTGCCCGGACTCAGATAAAAATCAAGGAGAGGGGAGGGTTCTTCCTGGGGTAGAGGATATGGTAGTAACAACCTGTCCCCGGGCAACAGTGCTATGGGATGCTCAGCACCCTGTGCCCACGGGTTTAGGAATCTAAGTGATGGTGCTCAGCCAGGGATACAGAAGGTCACCTTGCTGGCTTGTTCTGAGAGTGCCACTGTCAGGGATTCTGGATGCATAACCTCTCTGCCTGGGGCTCTAAACTCCGCAGGGACTCTGTGAATTAGCAACTATCCTTTCAGTAAATTACTTTCTATATACACCAGCTAAAGTATGTTCCTGTTGCTTGCAAATCAGAATCCTGATACCCACTTGTCCACCAAAGACTTTCAAGTTTTACATTCCAGCCCTGACTTCTCACATATTGGGAACCTCACGTCCTGTTCTTAGCCAAGACTCTCCACTGATATCTGCCACTCCCAAATTTACCCAAGATAATTAATTTCTTTCCTGAACATCAACTCCTCAATTTCACATAATCATCAATGGTATCTCTGGTGTCCTGGTCCCTCAGTAGTAATTAGTGGCCCCGTGAATCTAATCCTTGACTCCTTTTCCTTTTTAATCCTATATTCACTCTGTCCCTCAATCAGCCTGGTTAGGCAACGAGTATTGATGGTGTGCTGACTCAGCCCGCGCACTGGAGCGCATGGTGAGCCTGGCAGCCACGGCCTTCCAGGGGCCTGGGTCCAGTGGGGGGATTCCTCTTCTTCAATCGTTCCCCAAACCATTACAGACTCTTCCTCTCCAGAAGCATGTCCATCTTGTCCCTGAACAATTAGCAACACACTGCTTGCCCTGGGCTGTTCCCTTCACCAGCTTCTTGGTGTGCCTTCCTCTGATGTATTTTGAAACATATCACGTCTCTTGTCAGACACCCACAGTGGTTCATTATAGTGATGCAAATCCAATTAGGGCCTTAGGTAATATGGCCCCACAGGCCCCTGGCAAACACTTCTCTCCCCCTCTGTTGCCTCTCACTAAGCACCACACTCAACTGGTACACTCTCTTACCCAAGGCAACCTACACTCTCCACTCTAACCCCCGGTCCCCCCGAAATGTAACAGGCCAATTCCCCACCTGGAAGGCTTCTCTTGCCCTTAGTCAGACAGCAGAATGTTCCTGGCAGGTCTTTGCCCAGCAGTGCCATCTGGCTCCAGGTGTTCTAGAGGTCCCAGCATCCCCTGGGCATGTGGATGTTTCCCTACACAGATTTCTGGGTTGCGTGCTTGATATCATTGGGCATTTTTCATTTATATTTTGAGGGGCCGTGTGTTTTCTAATCTTTCAGATGATCAATTTCTCAAGGGCATGGACTGCATCTTTATTTCTAGCTCTTCTTGCATGTAGTACGAATAGTAATAATGGCATTAATGTTTTCATCGTGCTTTATTGTTTACAAAGTGCTGTCACCAATATTATAAATGCCTCACAGCAACATTCTGTAGTAGGAAGAGAAGAAGCATGGAAGTTAAGGCTTTAGGCTCTGGATTAGGCCAGCCTAATTAAATCCTGACCCTGCAACGTAATACAGGCATGTGTCTCAGTTTATGAATCTGTGAACAGGGGAGAACGATAGTTCTGAGTTTATAGGGTTGTTGTAAGAACTAAATGAATCCAGGTATGAAAAGTGCCTGACATAAAATGGGCCCGAGAGTGTTGCTATTGTTATTTGTTGCAGGAACCATCATTTCACAAATGAGGAAAATGAGGCTCAGAAAGTGAAGTAATTTGCTTAAGGACTTGAGATTGCCGAAGGGCAGAGCAGAACATAGAACAGGCTGTGAGGTGCTGAAAGCAGTGAAGTACCCAGGATACAGCAGGCCCCTGACAATTCTGTGCACTGAATTTGAGCACTGGGAGATCTGAACGGACATTGCTGAAGTGTGTGCAAGAACCAAGAGGCCAGAGGACTGATGAAACCGAGGGTCCTTATGACTGATTAAATCCTAGCTCTAGAACTCTAGAAATAATCTTTCTCCTCCTCCTCCTTCTCCTCCTTCTCCTCCTGCTCCTCCTCCTTCTCCTCCTGCTCCTCCTCCTCCTCCTCCTCCTCCTC
>NW_005369442.1:1278799-1315219 GCF_000412655.1 Myotis brandtii | reverse complement strand
TCCCACGCCTCCTCCTCTTCCTCTTTTTCTTCTCCTCCTCCTCCTCCTCCCCCCCCTCCTCCTCCTCCTCCTCCTCCTCCTCCTCCTCCCCCGCTTCCCTCCCCCCTTCCTCTCTCTTAAGCTCCAAGGGCCTTTCTTTTGCCTCTGTAACTTGTTTCCTTCCTGAGCCCATTTCTTCTACAGCCCACTTCTTCTACCTCTGTGACGTTCTAAATAAACTTTCATAATTCGAGTCTTGGTTCTGAATTCTTAGCCAGAACTCAAGAACTGAGGATGCTGAAGCGAGCTTAATACCCAGTGAGGTTTTTTCCACCGCTAACATTACTATGGACCAGATGTTATAGAACATCTCCATTTCCTAGGTTCCCCCTCCCTGTAGACAGTACCCCTACACTCCCACCCCACCCCCTAGAGGTAACTACTCTCTGGCTTCTATCACCTCAGATTTGGTTTGCTTATTCTCTAAGGACTTGTTTTTAAAAGAGAAAAAGAAAAAGCACTTCATGCCTTTATATCTCCTGCCACCATCACCAAGAACAATTTCATTTTAGCCTCAGGTCCTGAGTTTGAAGAAAGAAATGGGAAGGGAAATGAGGTGGGGCCTTGAGAAAGGCTACCTGTAACCTGAGGGAGAGTCCTGGAACCAGAAGGAAATAATTGCTGTAATGGACTAGGTGTTTACACTTAGGAGGGTTAACCAGTGCCTCTGAGGAATCTGAGTGCTCTGGCCCTCCTTTGTTAACTGCAAGGAGACACTGGAAAACCGTTTAAGCAGATGTGGGAGGGGATGGATTAAAGGAAGCCTTCTGGGTAAAAAGCTAGTTTTGCCACTTGCCTGCAGAGGTGAGTACCTGCTGTGGTCAGGCCCGAAAACAGGCCTCCCAGCTGGAGGGGACTGACTCCTCAGAGAGCGAGGTGCCCAAACTCCACAGAGAAAGGGGCAAGAGGAGGGAAAAAAGGCGATTCTAGATGGCGTGTCTGTAGCTGTTCATGTTCAAACAGCTCCATGCAATCCTTGAGCTTCCAGATAATCTTCCCCTCGTTAAGCTGTTGGAGGATTACATGATCTAGTCATGATTCCTTTGTTGACACCTGGATTATCTGTGCTGACAGAAGAGAGGACAGGGCTGCCTAAGGGGCAGGTGGAAACGTGGCCAGGGACCATGCTGAGCTGGGCTGGACGGAGGAGGATCAGGGCCTCCCCAGCCAGCTCTGGGAGCCATTGTGAGAGTCTATCAGGAAACAGGGCTCCCCTCACCCATTGAGAAGGAGCTGAGCAGTCAATCTGTGGGATGCCTGGGCCTAACTTTAGGGTTTCTGGCCATTGGAGCCAACTATGGTTATGGCTTCTAACCTGGTGGCTAACCACAGTTAGATTCCATTTATAAGATGGAATGAGCCTTAATACAGGGAAAGGTATGAGGCCTGTGGGTTGGTCAATGCTCTTCAGTGCCTTCTTTTCTACTGACTGCAGCTCTCGGTGGGGCTGCAGGGACTATTGCAGCAGCTCCAAAAATTGTGTTTTTTTGTTGTTGTTTTCTTGGCTATGTATCTTTAATGAAATAAATTTTAATCATGCTCTAAAATGTGCATTACATAAGCAAACTACTCTGCCAGTGTATTCTCTATAGCAAAAACAACAACAAACAGCAAACAAAATTTTCAACATTTTCAAACAAAATTGGAAAATGAGATAAAAGCTAAAATAAATATTTCTTAAACTTATTTCAATTTTATTTTATAACAGTGCAAAAAAAATTTGCTTTCATCAAATTGTTTTATCATATGGATTAAATAAAAACAATTTGATGAGCTGCTTCTAGCTGAATCTAAGCTAAGGCAAAAGAGTTCAAATCTTGTTTATCAAGATTCTCAAAACTGGGGAAGTTCCCTCACTGATTGACATCAGATGAAAGAAATGCAACCCTGGCTGGAATGAATAACTCGTGATAGTTTGTTTTTCAGTCTCACTTATAAATTATGCAAATTTTTAAAAAAATTGGTTAGAAAATTTGTATCTTCCTTGATGTCTACCAGGTCTTACAAAGTAATCTTGCACTGTTCCTACACTGTTAGTATTTTTAGCAAATGGGTTCAAAACCCACTGAAACTCTTTGGGAGATCTTTAAACAGATTAGAACATTATATTTCCAACATTTTAAAGAGTGATGACATGTGACACATTTATACTGTTTGTACCAACAGATGAAAAAATCAAACCATTTCCAAAATGCTCTTTCACATAGAAGTTTTTTAGAAAGGCTTTCATGTTAAAATGTCACCTTTACCTTGAGGGAACAGATGAAGTGCTTATTTTATTTTTTTAAAAAATGTCTGCTTGGTAATATTTGTTATCTTAGCAAAGGCCTGCAGATTCAAAACACTTCTTTCTTGCAAAAAAAAAAAAAATGTGGAACTCACCTTTAAGTTTAACAAATCTGTCCAAAACTTTCCAGAAGACAACCAGTGAGAAACTGGATGATTAAAAATATTTTCATGAACACTCTCTATCTCAATAGAAAGTACTGGTGATTCTACTGTCTGAGATACCCTAGCAACGAGGCACGTGTGATCAGCAGCAGCTCTCACTCTGTGGATGGAAGGATGAGGGAGCGAGGTCAACCCTCTGCTTTGGAAAACTGCTCTCTACCTATAGAGCGTCTCGCATGCTGTGTGTGACAAGACAAGTTACCTCTTGACATTCAGACTGAGGGTGCGGGGTAACTATACACATAATACATCTTTTGTTTCTGGATAAAAAGTAAATATATGGAGAAGTTTGAACTGTCCCAGTGGCTCACACTCCACTTTGCTGCTCTTAATTAGCCTGACTTTGAATCCACATACTTCATCACTCTGGCTGTGAGGCTTTGGGTAAGTGATATAACCAGGCTCTGCATAGGTTTTCTCTTCTTTAAACTTGGGAGAATGGTTGTCCTCATTGGCTGGTTATGAGGATTACATGAGATACTGCATGAAATCCCTTAAAAATGAGAATGGGCTATAGTAATGTCAAGTTCCATTAACCAAGAAGCCCAATTTAACCAGATTTTGCCAAAAAAGAGTCTACCTGGGGTCATCTATTCTTCCTCCCCACCCTATTCCCACCTTCTCTCCCAAGCCTGACTTTGGGCATGGCAAATATATTTCATCTCACATGTTGGATCCAATTCATTGATTGAAGCTGCTTAGAGCACTGGGCTGAAATAAATTGCCTGTTGAGTCTAAGTTCAAAGGGGAACAAAGTGCTATGACTATCAATGTCTGCCATGGGCACAGGAAGAAGAAATGATAGCAAGTTCTCCCAGATACTACTAATCCTTAGCTCATTTCTAAGCACCTTCAGGATCGGGAGAGTGCCTTGATCATCCTTGCTAACATAGTTTCTACAGTACCTCAGGGAGTCAAACAAGGTGTTGACTAAAGTGAACACAAAACAAATGGCTCTATCTTGTGTGTAACCACCATCTCCATTAGCTTGCAGGAAATTATTATTTTCTAAAAAATGTTTGATTGTACAGAGGGTTCTAGAGTTGGACCAGCAGGTCTGCCTGGGTACCTCAGTTGCAGAAGGGGTGCTAAAGGAGGGCAGAGGAAAAAGGTGAGCCTGAGGAGGGCATCAAGGAGGATGGGGGGAAAGTTAAAGGTAAGGCTTGTAGGGCACAAACTGAAGTCCGGCAAACTATAAGTCACCTTATACCCAGTGACTGTATGTAATTCTTTGAATCAAATGAAGGAGTATTTTATATGCTCTTAAGCCAATGTTTAAAAATAACCCACTGTTGAGTAACACAGATACAAAACTATATCCGTGATTGTAAAGGGCTTAAGAACCATAAGGGTAGCTGTCCAGTGCTCAGTGTTGCTACCTGTAAAGTATAATCCTATGCTGATGAAAGCGGTTGTTTTGTAAGAAAAACTTGTCTTGTGTGGTTTGACCAAAGACACCCTATGAAGCTTAGCAATTTGTAGACATATGTATGGAGGAGATCGTGAAGATCAGATCAAGGAGTCAAACCTCCGATTTTGAAATTTAGAAAGTATTTCCCTTTGGTTATTGGACACAATCTCCATTTTTCTAGTCCATCTCCCCCATCCCACCACCTATGTGCCATGGAGACTATCTTGCCTGTTTAAAATGGAAGTGAACTGACATCAGTTGAATCATGGAAATGTAAGCATGGGTCATGCCCTGGTGAGGTAAGCCAAGACTCCTTGGGTGTTACAGAACTTGAACTAAGAACGACTGTCAGCTGTGTGTGCACATAAAACAAACATGCATTTATACATGCACGTTATAATTAATGTATAATTACAATTTAATGTCCTCCATTAACTGTTGAGTAATGTTTATCGTTCACAGTAATAGGCAACAGAAAACACCCACTCGAGTTGTTAAGCGTGCCTTTGATTTGCCCACTCTTTATGCCTGGCTCAGTAAATTAAATCACTTAGCGCGCTCCTCTAGGAGAGAGACGTTTTCTTGCCATTTGTTTTCTAATGGTCGATGTTGGAGATGAAGTTACACATCATCCCTGCATTAAGCATTGTCTGCTGGGTGCACGGAATATAGGTGTGCAAAGTAAGTGTCACTTGGGACTTGAGGAAGCCCCGTAAACAGCACTGCTCTTTCAGGGTCAAGTTCTGACTTGGTGGAGAACTCAGACAAAAGAATAAGGCAGCCAGGGAACAAAATCACTTTTTTTTTTTCCTGATGAAGCTGGTGTTGAAGAATGTGGCTTATTTATGAAAGCAGTTGGGGTTTTTGAGACTAGACTCCAGAATTAGGCAAACCAGCCTCCCCAGTCACTGACAGGCCTGCATGACCTCAGATGCAGCCCCCTAAAGGTGACAGCATGGAAGAGCTGGGAAGTGTGTGTGCACCCACAGAGAGGGAGCGCTGGGCCCCAACCCCAGCTTCGCCTTCCACGCTGACTCGTAGGGGAAATTCATGTCTTCTCTTTTCCGAAGCCTGACGTAGTCCTGGCAGATGTGAAGTTGTGACAAGGGGATGGTGCCCAGGTCCAAATTCAGAAGGACAGTAGAATGTTCTCAAAATACTGAACAAGAGCAGCACACTCAGGAAATGTGGTATCATTCACTTTATTATAGGCTCCATGAGGGTAGGTATCTATTCTATTTGTTCACTGCAGTATTCCCAGTGCTTAGGAAAATTACCTGGCGCATATAAGGGGTTCAACACATATTAATCGAGTGAACAAACAGGAAGGGGTAGGTGAGCAGGCAGCGAGAGGGAACAGGAACATTACATGTGGCGCTCCCCCCTCATGAGAAAAAAAGCATCCTTCCCCACATGTCTAGGAGAAATTTTAAAAATAATAACAACAATAGCTGTCCAAGGGGGGGGGGGGAGCTTTTGGATTTGACAACTTGGCCATCATAGAGTTATTTGTAGGTAAGGAAGAGGGATGGTAATAATTATTAATTTTTACTGAACATATAGTAGGTGCCAGGCACCTGTATATTTAATATTGATATTTGCCCTGTTGCAAAGTCCTTGTGGCAGGCTCCATGTATGCCTATAGCCTGGCAACTCTTGGGTCCAGGCACCCACCCAGAACCATCCACTATAGCAGGGATGAGGGGCTCCCATGCCGTTTCTGCCTGATGGAACTGTGAACTTGGTGGGTTCTGAGCTCTGCTTCTTCTTAAATACAGGGTCTGAACTCCTATCCCGTGGTGAACTCAGACTGCTGGTGTGCCTCACTTTCCATTGTACATAGGAGGCCAATGCCTGCCCAGGGAGGCGTGAGGGTGTACACAGTGTCTTCTGTAATAGAGAAAAGGATGTGACAAACCTACAGGGCTGTGTGTGGGGTGCAGAAAACAACCACACAAAACAAGCTCCTTTGGGGTATGGAGAGCCCAGCAACCAGCATTTCTCTTCCCAGACCAAGTTAGTTTTGAACCAACTGAGATATAAGACAAAAGAGTATGGCAGCCTAAAAACCAAAATATGACCTGTATACACTGAGAAAGCTGATACTGGAGAATGTGGCTTACACGTGCAGGCGTCTTGATGCTGAATTCTAGAATTAGGCAATTCAACCCATCCAATCAAAGGCGATGCTACAGCAGTGAGTCCCAGCAAGGATCAAGGTTGCTCACGTTAAAAGGGGTGATACTTGTAAGGGCACAGACCTGTGACTCAACTAGTGTGAACTACTATTGTTAATATTGAGAAATTGAATTTCAAAATTAAAATGAGGGAGCCGGGTATTGAGAGTAACATACAATCTGTATGACCTGCCACTATTTTCTAGGCTAAGAAATAGTTTCTCCACCTCTGACCTGAAAGGCCTTGAATGCCTCGAAACTGGATTTCCACGAACCCTAGAGGAAGTGAAGAAATGTGCAGATGATTATGGTGAAGTTTAGACCCCTTCCCTAACCTGCTGATGAAACCAAGCACTTTTTCCCTTGAATCTCTATAAGAAGCAAAAGTCCCAGAAAATGTGCTGGAAGCCTTTGGGGTCATGTGATCCCAAAAGAACCTACTCATCATGTGTGGTCATTAAAGTAAGGTTCAGTCTGCTTTGTAGCAAAACTCTGAGGTCAGATTTTAATACTTTTCCTTCCTTCTTTCCTCCCTCCCTTCTTTTTTCTTCTTCCTTCCCTTCCTGCTTTCCCTCCTTCCTTTCTTCCTTCTTCTGTAGCTGAGGAGCTGTGAGCAGCAAGAAGATGGCTTGGTGCCAGAAAGGCACTAAGGTGAATTAAACACTGATTCCCCTAAGGGGAAATGTAAAACTTCTAATAACTTGTTTGCAAAGATAGGAGAGGTGGGAAGTGTAAGCCTAATGTTTGCTGCAAGCTTCAGCTTGCTTTTCTGGGAGGAGAATGTTTTCAAGAGTTCCAAAATACATCGTGCACCTGCTGACTGTCCGTTGGCCGAGTTCTCCAGTTCTCACTCCCAATACAATGCTTTTGGAGAGAAGCCACAAGACTGGGTCTCATCTCCTGCATGGGGTGGTTGGGACTTGTTCCCTGCTGAGTGTTTTCCCTTGCTGTAAAGACCACATGGCCTGACAGGACAGAACCTGCCTGTAGAAGATGTCACAGGCAGATGGGTAGTAGGATGAGGAATACAGAACATTAGGATCCCTGACTATTCTACGCAAAGAATTACTGTCCACCCATACAAGAAGCAAAAGTCAATATAGTGAATACTCAATTCACTCAATAATATGAGGTCCCACGAGAACAGGAGCTTCATCTGTCATGCTCACCTTCACAATACCTATGTTTAGAGCTGGTCTTGACTCACAGTAAATAGAAGATAAACATTTACAAAAGGAACCATTGAAGAAATGAATCCTGTCCTACATGCTCATTTACAGAAGAAGATACAAAGCAACACAGTGACTTGCCTGTAACCCAGTTCTTCTCACTCCCAGCACCATTCTCCTTCCTCACCTCCTTCAGGTCTTTAATCAAAAGTCACCTTCCCAGGAAGCCTGTGCTGGTCACCCTATGGAAAACTCCACATCTCTACCAGCCAACATGTCACATGTCCTTCACTGGCTCTATTCTACACTCCGCCCAACCTGTGAGGACTTATCAGGACTCTGTCTTTTCTCTTGTTCATTGTGTATCCCTCCCTGTAGAATATAGGCTGCATGAGGACAAGCATTTTTTTTCTGTCCCCAGCACTGAGCACAATAACCAACAACACATAGTAGATAGTAAGTATTTGCTTCTGAGGAATGAATGAGCAGTCGTTAGGGACACGATAGGACACAGTTTCCAGAGGATGGATGCAACCTAAGTAAGTGGCACATAGAACTTTAAAACTAAACTTGTATTTACAGTACCTTTACCTTTTGGGCAAATTCACCTGAGTCTCAGTTCTCCCTTCTATGTAATGTTGACTAATGATGCCATTTCTGTAAACTCCTCAGCATGTGTCTGGCATTTAGTAAGTGCTCAATGAACATGATATCTCCCTTGCTCTTGATCAGACTCTGTGAGGATCCACAATAGGATCCCTAGATCTAAGAATCCATGGAAAACATGGGAAGCCCCTTGAAATGAGTGCTGAGAAGGTAGCTATTGTGAGGAACGGGTGCATGATGAGGGACCTGTGAGAAAGCACCTTCCTGCTATTTCCACTCTTTGCGTGGGCCTTCACATCAGTATGATGCACACCCTACTCTGAGGGCAGGAGTCAATCCCTTAATCATGGTGAGAGGAAAAGCACTGACAGCCTGGGATCTTCCGACTCCATTCTGGAAACATTTGCAAAAGCTGAGGTAGGTCAAGAGGCGAGTCTTCTGAGAAAGTGACAGAGTGAGGCCAAGGGAACCTCCCTACAAGTATTCCAAGTGGAGGGCAGGCTGCCTCCTGTCTTCCTCTTTAAAGGTCTATGCTGTCATGTGACAAAGTGAAATGCCAACCGAAATGGCAGGGCAGGAGCATCACAGGCCCTGCATGCTATCTTCTGCCCAGGGCTCTGCCCACCGGAGCTGGCTGACAGCCTCATTTGATTCCTCTGTGAGTACAGCTGAGTCACAGGAAGAAAGCAGCTGTGTGTAGAGGCACAAAGGGGGTCCAAAACCACACTCCACCCTCCCCCAGGCTCTGGGAAGCCAAACACCTCTTCCCACCTGCTTCCACGGCACTGGCTTCTGGTGTCCCCTCTGTCACTTACTATTAGGACAGGTAACTTCTCTAAGCTCTGTTTCTCATCTATAAAATGAACATACTAACAATAGCTACTTGGTGGGATTTTAAAGGAGATAATCCATGGACAGAGTTTGGCACATAGCACGTACTCAATAAATATTAGCTAGTGTTATTGTTGTTGCTGGGGAACCAACAGTGAACACAACAGACAAAAATGCCAGCCCTCACGTAGCCTACATTCTACAGGAGGGACAACACTATGAAGAAGATAAAATAGAAGGTGTATGTTAGGGACAATAAGTGCTCAGGAAGAAAAGAGAGCCTGAAAGGGAATGTGACCTGTGGATGGGTGGAGAGTGTGGATTTTCCCACAGGGTGGCCAGTGCAGGCTTCCTGAGAAGGTGACTTTGTTTCAAGTCCTGAAGCGGATGAGGAAGAAGAAACCTGTGGATGGGTGGAGAGTGTGGATTTTCCCACAGGGGGGCCAGTGCAGGCTTCCTGAGAAGGTGACTTGTTTCAAGTCCTGAAGAAGGTGAGGAAGAAGAATGGCGCTGGGAGTCAGAAGACAATAACACAGTCATCTTGATAGCCCTGTGAGCTGTCAAGTGAATCTCCTCCATATATGACTATAGGTGAAAGGCAATTCTTCCCATGGAATAGTCAGGGATCTTAATGTGCATTGGGGTCCTTTGTCCACCTGCCTGTGACAGCCCTCCTGTGGACCAGGACTGTAAAGGAGCTGTGCCAAGCTAGGTCTGGATCAGTCTCAAATTGAGAAACCATCGGCGCCAAAGACTGGTGGGAACCATGAAGGCATAACAGGGAGCACAACCTTCCCTTGTTCCTGGGATCTGTCTTGGGGACTCCCACGTCCTTTCACATCTCAATGACATTTGTAGCCTGCACAAGTCAGAAGAGGTGGGGAGTCGCTGTTATGGAATATCATCCTACACCAGCCACCAGCTACTAGTAATTGCCTTCTTTCATTCATCCTTGTATTTTCAGATTCTTTCCAGGCATTTGTTTCCTTTCATGTTTTCTCTACTTCCTGCCATCAGAAAGCTACACTTCTGATCATTCTTCTCTGACAGTTATAATACTCCTTTCCCGCTGAATCTCATGCCTTTGGTTTTTCTGCCTGGTGTCCTAACCTTGTTATATTAGCGTGGTTTGTTTTCTCCTCTCACCAGCACGGTGACTCCCACTGCAGGCCTGGCTGCCACTTCATTAGCAGGCTGTTTACACCACTTTCAGGTCATTAATAACCACAGTAAATGAGAAAAGGCCCAGCACCAGCCCCTCACACCCCTGCAGACACCTCCCTGGTGGGTAATTGCTATTTATTGTGCTGCTCTGTTTATCGTCTTTTATCCAAATGTGACTGTTATTCTCTGAACTAACTTCAACAGATTTTTCAAGGGGATTTCTGGTGAGGCAGATATTCACTGTGGGGCTCAATAATGGCAAGGACTAGGGAAACTCTCTTTGTTGGTGAAATTGTGTCCAGGGTTGGACAGGTTAAAACTCCCAGATGCTTCTTGACAGTATGGATGCCACTGCCCTGAGCTGCTTTAGTGGCTGCCTGCCTCATGCTAACCCTGGCCATCATAGGAACTTGCTGTTTCCAGTCTTCAAGTCCCCTTCATTAAAATCTATATGCCTTCTAAAATCTAACAATTATTTTTTTTAATTAATATGAACTAATGAGAACAAACTTTCCTCTTTCGTTCCCTTTAATATATTTGTTCTAACAATGCCCTTCTGTTTAATTCTGTCCAACATGAAATGTTTCTGAGGACCTACACAATGACCTATCCAAAAATGACTTACCCAAAAACCTAAAGAGTGTTTACCAAAAGTATACTGGTGAGTGAGAAGGGGATCACAGAAATAAAAGAATCAGAGAGAGAAGGAACCCAAATTCTGTGCATAAACGCAAAGTTAATGAGGTGCTTCTGCTTCTGGTAGGATGTGTAAGCTCCTAGCAGACCAAATCTCTCACAGATAACTCTAAATTCTAGATAAAATACAAAAACAACTACATGAAGGAACTGGAGAGTGAACAAGAGCAGGAAGGTTCTGGAAAGGAATTGACAATGGAAAAAAGGTAATAATACTGGGTAAGTTTCCTCTTTTTATAGCTTTTAGACTTGGGGTGCCATGGGGGTGGAGTGGCTAAAATCCTATAGAAAATATATTGGTGAGTGAGAGGGGGATCACAGAAAGAAAAGAATCAGAGATAGAAGGAACCCCAATTCTGTGCATAAACTCTGCCACTTGAACAATACACGTGTCAGGGGATTGCAGGCAGACCAGCTGAGGATGAACAAACTGAACGAAGATTTGATTTGTTGCCCAAAAGACAGAATTTGCATTTTGGATCCAGCTAAGTAAATTACATGCTAAAGCAAGTAAAGTAAACACTCTTTAGAGAAATATAACATAATCCAGAGTCATCACAACTTTATATTCACAATGTCCAGGACATGATCCAATAAAATTACACAACATACAAAGAACAGGGAAATGGGATCCATTTTCAAGAATAAGGGCAATCAATGGACACTGATCCCAAAGGGACCCAAAGATAATGAAGTGTGTTAATAGATTATTAGAATACAATACAAACTGTGCTTTAAGTACAGTCCTAAAGTGATGTACTCAGCATAGACATAGCACACAAGACAGAATAATATAAAAAAAATTGATGGATTTCAAAACTTAAAGTGATTTTGAAAATCTCTTGTTGTCCAAAGAATAGAAACATCCAGTTTGTGATTTTATCACATTTAGAGTTTCCACAGACTCCAGTGGAAGACCTTTGGATAGGTCGTGCCAGCTGTGCTTGCTCTGCTAGAAACATTTCACATTTCCTTTTTGGATGGAATGGATCTATGTGAGCAATTCAAACAAACAGCAGTACTTATAGATGAAAATAAAATAAGTTTTAAATGAAGAAAAAGGACAGAAAAGACTCCTCATAAAAGTAAGCATTTGAGCTGGAGTCTTAGAACTTAAAGGGAGAATAAGCTTTAAGTAACAGAGAGAGGGGGGAGAGAGGGGAGGAGAGAAAACTATGGGGAAATAAGTATATGGAGGGAGTGAGGGAAGATATTTTAGACAGGAAATAGCAGAGGGTGCTTTGGGAAAATCGCAATAACAGTCAAAGTCCTCTTACCCTATGGTAATTGGTTCATCAAAATTCTTGGTGAAAGTGAAGAATTATAGAAAATTATCTTTACATGCCTTAAACATTTTATTTGAATTTAAAACTTATAAGTGGGTATTCTTGGACCAACCTTTTGATTTTAGCCCCAGACCTTTTCTTGAAAGTGCAGTCTGCTGATTAATGTTCCATGCTGAATCTGATTAACGTTCCACACTGGATTATATAAATAAATCCATATTGCATTGTACTGTACATTATTTCCAGTTTTGATTTTTTACGTGAAGTGAAAACTTAAAAACATTTACAAAGCAACCTTAAACATAGACTATACTTTTGTAATATCCTCCCACCTAGTCTTTATAGATGCTCATTCATACCTAATCCAACAGCATTTGGGGGCAACTCATTTTAGTGAGTCTTTCCAAAGCATTCAATTCCGAAGTTTTCATAGAAATATTCTTTTCTCTCTGTCACACTGTATAATATTTATATACAATTTAATTCCATAATGGCAATGACAAGTACAGAGACAATGAACTCTTAGTGAGCATACAACTTGGCTTTTGGGAGCAGAAGCATAATAGCCCATGAGAGAGCCACCAAATATCTCAAGTGCTACTGATTGGAGAGCTGTAGTCAACAGGCTGAAGAGCAAATGTCCTAATTTTGTATGACTGTTGCAAAGTCCAAAATAACTCTCCAGTATGTTCTAACCCAGAACAACTATTCTAACATTATGAATTCCAGCTAGGAGAAATAGAAGTATCAGTAGGGAAGACATATTAAAGTTTTGGATCTATCAGGACATCACAATCACTCCACACACATTGATGCTTATCTAAGACTTTGTCCCAAACGGGTCATTTCTAGGTCACATCTGTCCTCACTGACTTCCTCCTTCAGAGACATCTCCATCAAGTAGTTCTGCTCACTGATTTCCTGTTTTCAGAGAATAACATTGGGTTGCAATTGAAAGTATAAAATGAGCTCAGGAAATTTACTAAACATCATATGATCTGAGTTAAGCATTTTCTTAAAACCAACTTGGAAAAGTTATTTAAATTTAGTTAAAATGTTTCATTAAAAAATTTGGTTAAAAATCCTATCAATAGCCTTCTACAGCTACCTAAATTAAGAATCACAATTGAAAAAAACCCGTGAGTGCAGCTTACTCTAGAAGTCAGAGGCATCTATTGATTAGGATAGGAAATAAAAAAAAGGAAGAAATATCATGGTCAGACTAATTGTTCAAATAAAAGATAATAAGTAAAAACGACAATATTTATAGTAAAATATAAATTCCAAAAGATAGCTAAGGTAAAAAAAAAAAAGAATGATTTTTATACACATATTTTTGGCTGACTAGTTGAAACTGATTTGAGTAGAATGAAAAATGAATAGGAATTAGTAAACTTTAAATGAACAAAGCTTGTAAATTAGCCACATGTAGATCTAAAACATGATTAATGAGCACTCTCACTTTTCTAACTTCTGAGTTTGGGTCATCAACAAATGCTTATTGAACACCTATTCTGTGCCATAGTCTGGACAAGGTACTGATCATATATATGTTTATGAAGATGATTATTTGGCACATAATCCCTTTATAACTATTAGATCCTTTCAAAATGAGGATTTTTACAATATTCTCTGAGTGTCTCAGACTTCTGGAGTAAATATAATCTTTGATCACATACAGGGGCTAATTCTTACACATAAACAGGGCTTCCAGTTGTAGTAGAATTGCCTTATTAGAATCTATTTCCTAACAGCCATGGCATGCAGAGGGAATCACAAAACTTCAATTTAGGCTCTTTATTTGAGAACAAGGAGGGATCAAGTCTTGTGCATCTTCTCACAATTTATAAAGATATCATTTTAAAATATAAGTCTGTATTTTTAAAGTATTACATTATCCAATATTTGGACCATTGCTTTTATATTACACTAGAGGCCTGGTGCATGAAATTCATGCACAGGTGGTGGTGGGCGTCCCTCAGCCTGACCTGCACCCTCTCCAATCCTGGACATCCATCTCGAAATCCGGGACTGCTGGCTCCTAACCGCTTGCTTGCCTGCCTGCCTGCCTGATCGCCCCAACCAATCTACCTGCCTGTCTGATTGTCCCTAACTGCCTCTGCTTGCCAGCCTGATTGCCCCTAACTGCCCCCTGCTGTCCTGGTCGCCCCCTAACAGCTCCCCTGAACCCCTAACCACCTCTGCCTCGGCCCTCGCCACCATCGCTTTGTCCGGAAGGAAGTCGGACATCTGGAAGATGTCCGGTCGACCCGGTCTAATTAGCAAATTACCCTTTTATTAGTATAGATATCTGTTTAAAGTTCTCAATTTGTTGGTGACCATCATTCCTTCTCTTACTGAACTTATCACCATTCACTACATGTGACCATTCCTTCCTTCTTGAGAGAGTCTCATCCTTTCTGTTCTTTCATTCCATACTCTCTAGGGTTATTGAGGTATATTTTATATATCATGAAATTCACTTATTTCAAGTGTCCAATTCAATGCTTTTTAGTACTTTTACCAAGTGGTATAACCAGAACCATAAATCAGCTTTGGAACATTTTCATCCCTACAATAAGATCCCTTGGGCCAGTTTATAATTAATCTCCTCTCTCTCTCCCAGTCCATCTTTCTGGTTGTCCTCCTACCTCCCTGCCTTTTTCCTCACTCATTTGCATGCTCATTTCCCTCTAATGAGTCATTAAATATATAAATGTCTAAAGGTACCACTTGGTCCCTCTCCTCTTCTCATTCTACACTCTCTCTCCTTGGAGAACCTTATTATGGCCTGGCTTTCATTACCACCTAGAAGCAGGTAGCAATCCAGACTAGATTTCTTCGTGCTTCCCCAGGTCTATATGTGCAAAGAATCTACTAGACACCTCCATTATAGATGCTGAAAAGGTTAACGCCATGTATCCAAATCCAAATTCACGGGTCTATCCCAGTTCTGTTTCTCAGTCTTAGTAAGTGGGACAGTTATCAATTCAATCTCCAAAGCCAAAAATCTTGGGGTCATTCTTGACCAGAACCCATCCCGTGCCATCCTATAGTATTTAATTCATCACCAGATCTCTTTTCTTTTATATCCCAAACACCTCTTAAATATATCTGCTTATTCTCATCACTTCTGCCATTAGTTTTATCCAGACTTCCATCATTTCTCACTTGAAATAGGAAATAATACCCTCTAACTTGTGTCCTCATGTTCTCCCTTCCCTTTCCAATTTTCCATATTGTAGCCAAAGTTAAATAAAATAAAATAAATAAAATAAAAAGCAAATCTGATCCAACAGCTTTCTATCCCTCTTGAATTAATATAAATTTATTAACAGAACTCATTACATGCTACTATAACTATCCCCCGTTTCCCAGCCATATAGCTCATCTTTAATTTTAAAAGTATACAGTTCTAACATGTACACAGGCAATATTGCACGTTTGTTCTCTCTGGTTGAACTTCTGCTATCACCTGCTAACATAAGAGTTAGGCAGAAGGGTTCACGCTGCATTTGCAATTTCACAAAAATGTGCACTGGTTAAAAAAAAACCAAACAAACAAAACACAGACTCAGGAATCTGACCATGAATAAATGTTATTTCACAAGGACTGCTTACCAACAGTTCATATGCCTTTGCAGATACTTCATAAACAGTTTTCAAGGCAGTGTTTATGCAAAGGATTAGTTAAAGGGCAAAAGTCTCAAGGGAGCGTCCTCACCAAAACACATATCTCTCCAAGCATTACATTGTCAACAAAATTAAACCTTTACTCCGCCCTAGAGCCCAGTTTCTCAGCCAACATTAGACAACACGTTAGTTGTGTTGGCAAAGATAAGTCAACAACAAAAGTACACATGTCACATCTCCTGACATGACTACCAATGCTGGGGTGTGGCAACCCAAACCTGCTGGAAAGCCTCACAGTCAACACACCACTGAGTCCCTCTCTCGTTCTGTGGCTGACAGCAGGGTACAGACGCTGCTTCTGAAAACAATGACAGCAAAACTAGCAAGGGCCCCCACTGTTTGTTAAATGCCTAATGATTAACAGAAGCCCCAGCCTCCGCCTTTGGGCTGCCACTCAGGGTAGTCTGTTTAGTAAACAGTCAACCACCAATATCTTGAGCAGGTTGAACAGATGGTTCCAGGGTTCAGGCCAACTGTGTTTCTCTCAATTTCACACAGCTTTGGGTAATGAAGGCCATAAAATTCAGGAAAAGTATAAACATAAACACTCCTTCCTCCCCCTCCCTCCCCACATCAATATACAGGGGCTCCAATCTCTAGGTGATGAAATTTGACAAAGATGTAAGATTAGAGAGAGAGGGAGAGCCTGAGTCGTGTGGCTCTGGAGTCATTAGAAATTGTCCATGTAATTGAAGGTTGAGGGGAGGGAAATGAAATCCCCATAACATTTCTGCATAGAGCACATGAAGGAACCAATAAAATAAAAGAGCGTTAGGAAGCTCAGCTGCTGGTTCAGAAATCTGTAGGCAGAAATCACTGATTCTAAAGTAGAAACACCTTGTGATTAAGTTTGAAATGGAACCTTTGTCCTATACACCATAGGGCTTCTCCATCACATCCCCGATTCTAAATGTTGCAAGCAAGAAAAATGTTAGAGGCTGAGCTATGATTATCACAGGCTTGATCTGATTGTAATATCACCTGCTTACGACAGAATCAGGAGACCTACCTGCCAAACCTAGCCCTGCTGCTGATCACCTGTTATGCTTCCTTTGCACTTGTAAAATGGGCACACAAAGCTTGACTTTGTATATTCATGGAATTGCTAAGATGTGCGAAACATGTCTTTTGTGCCAGGGGGCATTGTAAGTTCATGCTTTTAGGGGCTGATATACTCCAATTAAAAGCAAGACAAGGACTTAAAAGAAAAAAATAAAACAGACACAGTTCTCACTCCAAAACAAGGTAAACTTCTGCATTAATTAGAAGCACAAAGCAGGAGGAAAATACATGTACATCTCCATACCTAGGGAAGAAGGAGAAAGCAGACTCAGCTCCCATCTGCTGCCTGATAGAGCAGGTGACTGGATACACACTGTCTTCAACCTCACCAAAAGTCAGGCAATGGAAAACAGTGTTCTGGATTATGAACCCAAGGGGACTAATTGAGACATCCACAAAATACAGGGAAGGGTAATATTAGAGAAACAAAATAAAACTCTTCTATTCAAGATGCACCTACAAATCAAAATTCTAAAACCCAGAAGGGAAATTAAATGTAAGGAGTTAGTCAACAATGTAAAAATCAATTTACTCCTAACAATTAGTTAACTATTATTTTACTGGCATCTGTTATTCAAATGGGCCTATCTGAAAGTGACTAGCAAGTATATTTAAGGAACTCTAAGAAAGAGAGATGGGAAAAGAGAGATGGGACTGGCATCCATTACAATGAGCAAAGGGTCGTGAGACAGAAAGGAATAAATAATAATAATAACAACAACAATGATAATAACAATAATAAAAATATAAAGAATACATAGATTAATAGAAATTTAATGAGTGACTTCTAGTTTCAGCTCTGACATATAAAGAGCTTGGAAGTCATCTCTCCTATCTTTACAACAATAAAAACCTGAACAAATTGAAAATTAACAACTTTTCCTGAACCTATCAGAGAACTAGAGTGACAGGTAAATTCAGAAAGTCACAGTCAAGATCTGACTATTGGGAACTAAAGATGTTAAACATTACCATAACATGGTAATGTTATTGGTGGAAGTGGAGTTCTTGGGCTGCCACCAGGAATATAATATCTTGAGGTTCCCATGGGAGGATGGGATTTTGTAGAAAACTTTATTGATTATCTAAAATTAAGGGAGTCCCACTCCAAGACCCCATCTCTGTCCATCTTGCCATGGAAGAAGTCCAATCTTATCTTCAGCAGGGCCAGAATTTCTCCTCCAATTAAATTACAGTGTGGCTAGCTTAGCCTGTGTGCCCAGCTGTAGTCCATTGCTGGTGGAGTCTGCACAGCCAAGTGCTATGCGGCTGCTTAAGGTCACATGGCTATGGAGAGGGAACAGGCAAGTGTGTGGGCCATGGAGCAAGAAAGAACCAAGCACAAGAGCAAACCAGAGAAAGGGCACTCTTTGGGGATTTTAACCAGAACTTCTTCAAACTAACCAATTAACTTTCCAAGATTTTGTATGCTTCTGATGGGGTCCACCTCTAGCCAATTCATTGTTTCCCAGGCTATACTGACAGGCAAACACCTTCCCTACATCACCCCGACTTACTGCACATGTGGCCATCTCCCTCTTTGTTTGATCCCTTTCCCCAGTGATCTGCAGGAAATGGACTGGTGGTTCCCGGGAGTGTGAAGCAGTCACTTCCTGCTGAAGCTGCTCAGATGATCATGCTTATAATGAAATGTCTGGCCTTCCCTTTACTCTCTTCCTATTTTAATATTAACAAACTAGTTAATTATGATAACAGTAAGAATACTTAAAGAGTAATTTTGAAAATGGGCAAAAGACCTAAATAGACACTTTTTGAAAGAAGACATACAGAAGGCCAAGAGACATATGAAAACATGCTCAAAGTCAGTAATCATCCAAGAGATGCAAATCAAAACAATGAGGTACCATCTCACACCTGTCAGAATAGCTATCATCAACAAATCAACAAACGACAAGTGCTGGAGAGGATGTGGAGAAAAAGGAACCCTCGTGCACTGCTGGTGGAAATTCAGACTGGTGCAGCCACTATGGAAGACAGTATGGAGTTTCCTCAAAAAATTAAAAATAGAACTCCCATTTGACCCAGTAATCCCACTTCTAGGAATATATCCCAAGAAACCAGAAACACCAATCAGAAAGGATGTATGCACCCTATGTTCATAGCAGCACAATTTACAATAGCTAAGATTTGGAAACAGCCTAAGTGCCCATCAACAGATGAGTGGATTAAAAAACTGTGGTACATCTACACAATGGAATACTACACTGCTGTAAAAAAGAAAGAATTCTTACCATTTGCAACAGCATGAATGGAACTGGAGAGCATTATGCTAAGCGAAATAAGCCAGTCAGAGAAAGATAAATATCAGATGATCTCACTCATTTGTGGAATATAAAGAACAAAATAAACTGATGAACAAAAATAGAACCAGAGTCATAGAAGCATCGAACAGACTGTCCAACCTATGAAGGAAGGCGGAGGGTGAGGGGTTAAGAGATCAACCAAAGGACTTGTATATATGCATATGAGCAAAACCAAAGGACACAGACAGTAGGGGGGTGAGGACATGTGGGGGGGTGTGGGAGTGGTCAGGGAGAGGTCAATGGGGAAAAAAGGAGACTTATGTAATACTTTAAACAATAAAGAATTTTAAAAAGAAGAAGAAGAAGAGGTCAATGGTGTTAAAGGGGGACATATGTAATACTTTCAACAATAAAGATTTTTTAAAAAGAGTAATTTTGATGACTACTAGAGACTGAGTATAGACTAGCATGAGAGTGAAAAATTTCTGGAGTTCCAGTCTTAGGAGGACCCCTACACTTCTATGGGTTTTTTTCTCCAGGAACCCCACCAGGTTCTTCCAGTCATGATCTGAGAAAGATTCCTTTGTGGCTCTGGCAGGAGGAAGGAAAGTAATCCTTGTAAAATACACCCATAACAAAGGCCTACTTTCCAGGGGAAAGAATTGATCAAGTCTTATCCCAGCTGGGGGAAGGACATTTCTCCCATTCCATCCCCTTCTAGTCAGTCCTCTTGCTTACCTGAAATAGCATGTCTGTCTTTCAACAAAAAATTGCAAGACATGGTAAAAGGTAAGAAAAAACACAGTCTGAAGAGTCAAAGCAATCATTAGAACAAGACTCAGATATAACACCGATATTGGAATTATCAAACAGAATTTTAAATCACTATGATTATCATATTGAAGGATCTAATGGGAAAAAGAACCATAAAAGAACAGATGGGTGGTGTAAGCAGAGAGATGGAAATTTGAAGAGAGAATAAAAAGAGAGAATAATAATCACAGAAATAAAAAAAACATCATAATAGAAATGAATAATGCATTTGATGGGCTCATCAGTAGTTTGAAGAAGGCTGAGGAAAGAATCAATGAGCCTGGAGATAGGTAAATAGAAACTTCCCAAACTAAAAGTAAAGAGAAAAGAGAATTTTAAAAAAAGAACATTCAAGCTCTTTGGGATAATTTTAAAAGGCATTACATATGCATAATTGGAATATCAAAAATAAAATGGAAAAGAAATATTTGAAGTAATGGATAGGAACTTTCTGAAATTAATGGCAGATATCAAACTACAAATTAAGAAACTCAGAGAATATCAAGCAGGATAAATAAGGTCAACACTTAGGCATAACATATTTAAACTGCAGAAAACGAAAGACAAAGAAAAATCTTGACAGAAGTCAAAGGAAAATAACATTTTATCTATATAGGAACAAGAATAGAAATTACAGCAAACTTCTCATCATAAGCCACATAAAGAAAAAGAAAGTGGAGTGAAATATTTAAAGCACTGAAAAAAAACCCCAAAACTCACCAACATGGAATTTTATATACAGTGAAATTATTCTTCAAAAGTGAAGGGAAAAATAAAGACTTTCTCAGACAAACAAAAGCAGAGGGAATTTATCACCAGCAGGCCTGACCTGCAAGAAATGTTAAGAGTTCTTTGGGGGGTAAGAAAATTACATAGGTTAGAAACTCACATCTACATGAAGAAATGAAAAATGTCAGAGAAGAAACAAATGAAGACAAAATAAAATATTTGATTTTTATTATTCTTAATCTAAAAGCTAAGCTTATTTAAAATAATAGTAAACATGCATTGGATGATTATAGCACACGAATAAGTGAAATGAATTATAGCAATATCATAAAGAATAGGAGGGTAAAATTGGGAGAACCCTATTATAAAGTAATAGCACTACACATAAAGCAATATAGCATTATTTGAAGATGAATTTACATTCATTTAAAAATTATATTGCATACTCTACAGCAACCACTAAATTTTTTAAAGGAAATATAATTGATATGCTAAGAGAGGAGATAAAATTAAATCACATAAACTACTCAATTAAAATCAGAGAAGGCAGGGGGAAAAAGAGGGAAAAATAAAGTACAAATATGAAAAATAGAAGGCAGTTATAAACATGGTTGCTATTAACACAACTATATCAATAATCAGGTTAAATGTGAATAGTCTAAATATACTAATTTAAAAAAGATATTATCAGGGTTAAAAAAACACACCAAGATTCAATTATATGTTGTCTACAAGAAATCCCAAAGGGGTGGGGGGGGGATGCAATTAAAAAATTCAATGAATGAAATTAACTCTAGCTTGTTCACAATCAAATAGGGTATGTAGAAGATAAATTTTAAGAACGGCATGCAATGCAGAGATTTAGAAAAGATTAAAAGTACAGTTGAGATACCTGAAGTCTTGATTGGGATGCTATGACATGTTTTGAATAGGAATTTCCAAAGAGGCTAGAGGAAGTGTGGAGGCACACTATTCAAAGAGGTAATGGCTAAGAATTTCTCAGAACCGAAAAAAAGGATCTGAGACCTCAGGAACACCAAGGGCATAATAGGATAGATAAAAACAAATCTAAACCTATACATGCTGAAGAAAAACTACAAAACATAAAGAAGTGATTTTAAAAGCTACCAGAAAGAGAAGGCATTATTCTTCTCATTAACAGCAATCGGTACCAGGAAGGCAAGGCAACTTCAAAGAGCTAGGGCAGTGTTTCTCAACCTGTGGGTCGCGACCCCTTTGGGGTTCGAATGACCCTTTCACAGGGGTCGCCTAAGACCATCATCGGAAAACACATATATAATTACATATTGTTTTTGTGATTAATCACTATGCTTTAATTATGTTCAATTTGTAACAATGAAAATACATCCTGCATATCAGATATTTACATTACGATTCATAACAGTAGCAAAATTACAGTTATGAAGTAGCAACAAAAATAATTTTATGGTTGGGGGTCATCACAACATGAGGAACTGTATTAAAGGGTCGCAGCATTAGGAAGGTTGAGAACCACTGAGCTAGGGATTGTATCTAGAATCCCCAGAATTAGATTCAGCTGTAAGTAATGGAGATTAGGTTCAGCTATCTTATATAATAGAAGGCTAATATGCAAATATCTGAACAGCAGAACCGGTTGCTATGACATGAACTGACCACCAGGGGGCAGACGCTCAATGCAGGAGCTGTCCCCTGGTGGTCAGTGCACTCCCACACCGGGAGAGCCGCTCAGCCAGAAGCCCTGAGCCAGGCTCAAGGCTGGTGAGCACAGTGGCGGTGGCGGGAGCCTCTCCCACCTCCATGGCAGGGCTAAGGATGTCCGACTGCCAGATGTCCCCATGGGGAGCAGGCCTAAGCCATCAGTTGGACATCCCCCGAGGGCTCTCGGACTGCAAGAGGTCGTAGGCCGGGCTGAGGGACCATCCGTGGCGCCCCCCGCCCCCAGTGCACAAATTTTGGGCACCAGGCCTCTAGTAAGTAACAGAAAAAACAAAAATAGCAGTAACTTAAGGTGAAAGTTTGTTTTTCTCTTATGTCAAAATCTAGAAGATAATATTCAAGACTACTGCAATGGCTCTCCTCTCTGCTCCTCAAGGATCCAGGCTCTTTCCATCTTTCGAATCTGTGGTCCCCAGGATGTGCCCCTTGTCTCACAGCCTAAGAAGACAAATCAGCCATCAGAACCATATTCCAAGCAGCCGGCTGCAGGAAGAGGCAAAGGAGAAGCAAAGGGCACACCTGAGCTATCTATTAAAGAGGGTTCCGGAAATGGCTTTATAATATTTCTATCTAACTCCACCTCAAGAGGATGAAAAATGTGGTCTTCATTTTGTTGTGCCCAGTTAAAGTCTAGTTCTATGGAAGAAGCAGACAATAAATACTACGGGACAAGTAGCAAAACCTATCATACTATGTATGAAAGCAGTTTGAGGTTTTTGGAATTTTTTTTTAAAGAAAAGACATTTTAATTCCAAGAATTATAACTATAGCATTATATAACAACAAAAGTTAACAAAAAAATGTAACTGAGACCTGGTAAGATTTGGGAAACTCTGGGTAACTCAGTGCCTGTCATAGTGCTGCTCTGACATTTTTGGAGCAGAAATTTTTAACCTGGGGGTTCATGGATGGATTTTAGGGAATCTGTCAACCTTCTGCAATTATATGCAGACTTTGGGGTTTGGGGGGTTTCCTGGGAGAGACTTCAGAGTTTTGATAGGTTTTCAGGGGTGTCTATGACCTCCTCCTCCTCCCCCCACTCCCAGAGCTTAACTTAACTTCTAAAAATGAGTTTAGGCTAAATCTTAAGAATTCTACTTAAATGTTTACACATTGTTGAAGACTAAGGGCAAATTAGGCCAAGCAAGTTCTGTAATATAAAAGCTGCACATAATTAAATGATGCAGCAGGTGTTTATAATGGGAAAGTTTGCCCTGTAGTCTTTTGGTTTACACCACTCATCTGGTACATTAATTCCTCTATTATTAATTACCTTTTTTCTCTCTAAGTAAATCACATCCCCTTTGAAAACACCTTTGGATGATGCCAAGCACAACTCCTTGTCCATAGTACGCAACCTGCTGATGGTTATATATCTGCTTAATTATTCCCTAGTAACTACCTATCTGGCTTGGCTCTATCCATTTCCTGCTGCCTAGAGAAGAGTCCATTTGGTGATTAAAAAGCTATTATTTTTTAAGCTATTCTCCTTTTAAGTTTCAAGTTCATTGTCTGCTTCCTAATCTTGCTCTGAAATTAGACTGCATAGATATGGTATCCTCTTCATAGAAAGGATAGGAGCTTGAGTTTGGATATGTTAATTACTTTGGGTAGGTTAATTACTCAAGTTTATATAACAAGTCTATTGCACAGGTTAACAGAAGCCAAATTTCTTAATTCCCTCTTCAGTTCTTATCCACATTACCACACACTTTTTGTAGGGATGAAGGGCTAGACTTACCACTCCTGCTTTTGATATCACACCCAGTCTCTACCTCCAAGCAACCTTGCTCAAAGCCCTCTTCTACCATTGTCTCTAGACTGAGGAACAAGAAGAGGATTTTCATCAACAATATACAACCAGAGAACCTCATACTTTCAAGGGCTTGATAGCATCTTTACAGCAATCACTTAGGCTAAACAATCACTCTCATCATCAGCTCCTTTTATTGCAAATCCTATATAATAAAAGGCTAATATGCAAATTGTCCCCTTAGGAGTTCAACTGACTGGGAGTTCAACCACTTGCTATGACATGCACTGACCACAGGGGGCAGCGTGGAATGAAGGAAGGCCCCAGCCAGCAGTCAGCAGCTGGGGGAAGGAAGGCCCCGGCTGGCAGCTGGAAGGCTCTGATCGGCCCTGATCCCCAGCTAGGCCTAGGGCCCCTCCCAGTGCATGAATTTCATGCCCCCAGCCTCTAGTAATGATGGTATTTGCTAACACTTATTGAGCTGTTTTTTATTATTTTTGTTTTTAAAGAGCACCTATTATGTGTCAGGCCTGACCTAGTGTTTTACATGAATTGAATCCTCCATGTGGCTCAAGGAGTTTTGTGTTGCTAATATTTTATTCCCAGTTTATAGATGAAGAAACCAAGGTTCAGAAAGGTAAAGTAACTTGTTCAATGTCCCACAACTAGTAAGTGGTGATAGATTTCTAATCCAGGCTGTCTAGTAACAAACAAAATTTTCTGATCTCTGCTCCCAAATCATATCAGATTTTTTTTGGGGGGTGGGGGGGCAGGACAACCAGAAAAGCAAAACAAACATACCAAGTGCCTTGATTAAGTTTGTAAGATTTTCAGTATGGTGTAGTGGTTAAAAGCCTATGCTCTGGAGTTGGGAAAGCTGTGTTTTAAGTTCAGATCCACTACTGCTAACTCAGGTAAATTATGTAAACCTGCTTCAATGAATCATTTCCAGGAGTGGGGAACATCCGACCCGCAGGCCTGGAAATCATTTGGTCTGGCCCTGCCATGACAACCCCAGGCGGGACTCAATATTCAATAAATCTAGGAGCTTTTTTCATAGCAACATAACTTTATATTGAGTGAATTATAATAAGCGAATGATGTTACAAATATCCAAATGGCCCTTGGCAGAAAAAAAGATGCCCCACTCCTGATAAACCCTCTGAGCTATCTCTCATCTGTAGTCTCCATCCTAGTACCTCTCTCACAGGATTTCTGATGGATTAAGTGAGAATAGCTTTACACAATGCCTGGCACAAAGCACACACTCGATACACACATGCATAAACAGAGAAACACAGGGATATAAATAGACCTGAAACTCCATCCAACTTATGGTACCCCGTCCAATCACATTTTGCCATTAAAGGAATATGGTGAGTGAGTTGCTGAATCAAAAGACCTGAGTAATAAGAGGGGACAAGAGTGCAGGACAAAGATTCTTGATTCCAGCTTTGGCACAGGGGACTTCTTGCTTAATACCCTCACATAGTGCACGAGAAAGGGCTAAGCTTTAAGCAGCCTTCCCATACAGCCATTGGAAATGTTACGGCCTAATCCCAAAATGGCTCAAAATGTTCCATGACAGAGCAAGGAGATGAAAATGACCCACACAGGTGACTTCCTGCTCCATACCAAGGAGAGGAAGAGAAAAACCTTAAACTTTGTATAATCTAATAAATAGGGAGAGGAAATGAGCATTCAGTAATCATGACCATTGTCTAATTCATTAGGAAGAAAAGGCTAAAATCCAGACAAAAAAATATTTAGGAGTAGAAAATCTAGGAGTAGATCTCATTAATGATGCCTCAGACAAAGAAGACAGGTGTCAAAGGTGATATTGTCTCATAATCAACATGTTGATTACAAAATGCATAATCCTAAAGGAAGGTATTCCAAATAAAGCCTGGTGGTTTCAAGGATATTTTAGAAAGAAAATGTTAAAAATTTGGAAGAAGTAACAGAGAATAATTAATACAAGATGACTACAAAGGTCTTTGTTCACCTTTGGAAATAATAAATAGGCGGGGGGGGGGGGGGGGGAATAAACCTGGTAGTGGGAATTCTGTTGGGTGCTTTTCAATTGCCATTCTGGCTTCTTCCCCAGAGCCTAGAGAGGTTCATGCATCCATCCACTAGGTTTGGATTGTTAAGGGATCACAGCGAAACAGCATGAAGTAATTAATATGGCAGGAACTCATCAAGTTGTCTCTGGAAGGTCAGATGCATGACCCACAGAATACAATTAGAAGGTTGAACTGCCCTGTCAACTTTTACATTATTAGCTGTTTGTAGGGGTCAATACCCTTCAAGGACATGGGTCCACGAATGAAATTTCTAAGGAGCGGGCAGAATTGTTGAACCTTTTGCATTTGCTCTAATCATCTAAGGCAACAAATTTTAAAATCCCTTAAAAATATGAAAAATATTTTAAAACCAACATTCATGAATAGACTAAGGTGCATTCTCTCATCAGTAAAAATTGAAACAAACATGTATATCCACTATATTGAAATTTTTAGGTCCATTCTGGTCAAATTAAAGTGTAACAAACAAAATTTTCTGACCTTGTTCCCAAATCATATCAGACTTTGGGGGGAGGGGAGAGCTTCTTATCACATTCAACATTCTCAAGGGCAAAGGCCCTATGACCAATTTTGACAACTTCCATTCCTCATTAAGACCAGATTGTTCTAACTATAAATAGATATGCATCTCTCTCTCTCTCTCTCTCTCTATATATATATATATATATATATGAATATGTTTATAGACAGCAATTATATACTAGATACTGTTTCAAGGATTTTAATTCACAAAATAATTCTAGGAGAGGTAGGTATTACCCTCATTTCATGGAGCAGGGAACAGAGGCTTCTATAGGTTAAGTTGCTCAAGGTGACCCAGCTAATGGCTGGACTCCAAAGCCTTTGCCTCTAATACCACATCAAGCTCTTATCCAAACACCGAATGGCCCTCTGTCTTTGATAAGAGGGGCTCTACCCATGTGACTGGGCACTAGGTTTACCATGATCTTTTTATATCCTAATTGGCATTGGGCACCCTTGAGGTATCTCTAAGTGCCCCAGGATACTTCCTCAGATATTCCCATCTCTCTTCCTTCTGGTTGGCCTTTTGCCTAAGCTGCTAAAAGAAACCAGACAAAACAATCACTAAACTGTGGGCCTCTCAATGCAATGGAAGCCTGCAGAGATGTTATGCCAATATCTTGAAACCCCCATGACCCTCTTTCTTAAACCTGTTTAATGTTAACTATGACCGACGTCCCAGCAGGAGTGGATTTCCACCGTCTCTTCTTTGCCAATTGTCGGAGGGCCTGTTTGATGTTCATATTCCTGAGATCTTTAGGTGCATCCAGTTCTGACTTATAAAACATAATGAGGGGTTTACAGCACTGATTTCTGCCATAGGCATAAAATTAGCCACCTAATTCCGTGTATGCAGAGGTTGTTTTTTTCTCTAATTACTTCTTCATTAAACTACCCATATCACAGCAGGAGGACATGCTGATGTTATTGTACCTCAGGAATTTAATGAGATGGTGAGCTGAGTATCTCTACTCTGCCCCTTCTCCCTGCACTGGGCCCAGCAGGACGCCCCCCTGGACTGCATCTACAGGCTGCCCTGCCCTCGGGTTGGATTTGGTCAATGAGCAGGAGGAGCATTGCGGCTGGAGTGTCTATTCCCATCTCCCTCTATGTGGGTTCACTGTGGGTTTCTGTGTCCCTCTAAGAAGCCACAGTTCCTGTCATGTGGTCCTCTTCACACAGCTGTCTCTATTTCTTTACATCAGGAGTGAAGGCAGGGGCTGGTGCTAGCCCTGGGGTACTGCACCATCTCGTGTGTGTCTCCCCAAACCCTGCCCCCATCTTTGTAAATGGTCCCTTTATTAAACTCTTCCAAATGCCCATGTGGAGTGGGCCATCTCTTCCTGTTTCCTATACTCTGATGACTACCAATGGGTATTCACATGACTGAAGGCTGTCCTCCAGTGAAGATGACGGCCTGCTGAATCGAAGGTCACTGCTGGAGACCCAGTCCTACCTGTGCACAGCACGGCCTGCGACTTCACCACAGCCACGCTCTCCCCTCGTGTGGGAAGGAAACACTCCAGTAAATGCCTCCCGTTGTCATGCCGATGAAATGAGGCCTAAGTGTCTAAGGACGGAGGTCCATCTGGGGCTCATAAGCCACCTGAGCCCTCAGTACGACTCTGTTTAAAAACCAAAATGAAACAAACAGAAATGTAACCTTGACTCTGGAGAGGTGAATACAATCGTCCCATCAAGTTTCTTGGACCAAAGCAGAATATTCTGGAGATCATCCAGATTCTCCATTTTTTCCAACTGTTTCCTCGATCCCTTTGGGAGCATTTCACAATATTTATTATCACTCTGTCTCAGGATGAGATTAAACCACTTCAACACCTGCAGTTCAGGCGGGACGCCAATCAAATCATGTATTTGCTTTTGATAAACAAAGCCCAGGCTGTTCTGGGCAGAACCCAGGCCTGGAGTGGGGTTCACTCTGCTCAGTGTTTCAGGTCAAGCAAGCCTTCTGCCCTTTTCTGTGACCAGGAGAAGTCATAGAAAGAAGCAATGCAGCAGGTTTGGTTTTGCTGGTTTTCTTTTCTTTTTCTTTCTTTCTTTTTTTTTTTTTTTACATTTAGGAAGAAAAGGTTACAAGGCTGGAAAGAAGGAAAAGTTAGCTTAAAAGTCAGGGAAACTGCCCTCCTCACAGTCTTGTGCATGACTTACGGCCACTTTGCAGCCATGTGCCTTCATTTCCTCTTCTGGAGAATGGGTGACTGAATGACTCTACCCAAGAGTCACACAAGACAGTGAGAATTGGATGTGGTCCATCCTGCTGGCCCAGAGCACAGAGACCAAGAGGCCTGACTCAGTCAGGCTGCCTGGGTTTGAGTCCAGGACTTGCCCTATGGAAAGTCTGCCCTTTGTATCAATTTTTTTTTAATCCTCACCTGAGGAAACGTTTATTAATTTGAGAGAGAGAGGAAGGGAGAGAGAGAGAAATAAAAACATCCATCAGTTGCCTCCAGTAGGTGCCCTGACCGGGGACTGAACCACAACCTTTCAGGGTATGGGATGACGCTCCAACCACCTGAGCCAACCGGCCAGGGCCAATTTCTTAATCTGAACATTGGGATGATAGAGTTGTTATGCAGATTAAATGATTATATATGTGTAAAAAGTTTAGAACGATGCCTGGAACAGAAAGTGCTAAGTATTAGCTACAATTACTATGCCAAGGGGAGGGAGGTGGGAGGGGGTGGGCACCCTTTACCTTACAGGGATTCCTGTTTCCATTCAGGCGTAAGAGCTGTGGAAACCCAGCCTCGCACTAAGGGTCCCTCTAAGTTCAGCACAATATGCAGTTGCTTGTGGGGCCCCTTGAACAACTCAGTCACAGGACAGTTTTGTGAGAGGGAGACTGTACACTCTGGTTTTTTCCCCTCTTTATCTGAAACCAGCGGTTTGCAGTATGTGATAATGCCGCCAGCCTTTCTGAACATTTCCACTCACAAGAACCAGAAACTCCCATGAAGAAAAGTCATTTCTTTCCGTTGCACTGGAGTCTCTCTAAAACAGCTTCGCTGGGAGATTAATTATAGAAGCCACGGTATTTCCTGAAAATGGTAAAACATTTTAAAGGAATACTGAGACACTACTTGATAAATGGCTTGACTCTTTATTGCCTAACAACCCAAAAGAAAAATGCGTGTTTGAAACAGAACAGGATGTAATGGAAATCTAAGTAGATGGACTGTAAAATTGATTTTATTAACTATTTACAGTGGCTACGTAAATTGTTCTCATCTGTGCTTGGGAAGGTTCCCTGTCAGGGTTTCTGGGCCTTTCCTGGTGCTGATCGCGTTGATTTGTGGTGTAAAGGTGAGTGGCTTCAAATGGGAGGGTTGTTAGCTAGGTCTCCAGATAAGCCTACTGCTGAGCCTGCCTCACGGGGATTGTGTCCTTCAGGGAGACCTTCCTCCATTAAAGAAGGGAGAGGGCCAAGAAAAACGAGTGCCTTTGCAACCGGGTGAATGTCACGTCGCCGATGTTCCCGGCATTTTGACTCTATTGTAATAGAGTCAGAGGAGCAGCTGGATAGCAGGGTCATCTTTTAGGACATGGATATGCAATTGACTCTAATGGACTTGCTGATCTAAATATAACCTCTCTTTTGTCCCATTTGTGCAAAGTCCATCCCAGAGAAAAACATTCCATATGTTTGAAATTAATTTCACTTTTACTTTTTAAAAGGGTAATTTAATCTTGGCTCAAAATATACAATCACTTTTCCATCTTGTGTGGGGTTTGCAAGCAGTTTGTGAATTATGGAGACCCCTGGCCTCTCCACTCTTGGTCTGACCCATGCACTGAGCACTAGGAGAGCCCTTGGGGCTCTGGTGTGGGGCCAGGGCTGTGTTGCCCTATAAGCAAACTAGTTGCCTACAAAATAAAGACACCCAAAAAGAATTTTTTCAAAAATGATTTGAAAAAGTAATACTTCAAAAGAGGCAATAAGACTGTCATCGCAGTGGGAAAAATATCAGAAGATTGTTCTGCTTCTTTACACTTAATTATGGGTTAGTAGTTTTTATTCGTAATTATAGACAAAGGTGGCAGCACCATAATCTTCTTAGTGCTTAGGTTCCCTAAAATCTTAATCCAATTCTGATAGGACTCTGGGCTTAGGTGTTCATGTAGGGCCTCCCGCGTGCCAGTGGCAACTGCTGCTTCTATGCTGTGAGCTCTCCATGTGACCAGGGACCATGAGTCTTACTGCCCTTCTATCTTCAATACCTAGCACAACACTGGTCACAGAGCAAGTACAGAATAGAGACCTTAATAATGATAGTCACTAGTTGTGCCATTAGCCATTGCAGTGACTTGCTATCAAGGCAGCTCAGCTGGAATGATGAAATGAGTGAACGTTAGGGTGCTCTATCCGTCTCCCCCACAGCCAGTGGAGGAGAGAGATGTGTTTGAAGCAATTAGTGTATGCCTGGCACTGTGCTGGGTGCTGTACCTATGGTAACTCTCTTTTTAATCCTCATATCAAACCCTGAAGTTGGTATTAGCTCCATTTTACTCATAAGGAGCCTGAAGCTCAGAGGCTAAACAACTTGACAAAAGTCATTCTACAATAAATGATATAGTGGAGCATCAGGCCAAGGTCGGCCTGACCCCCAAACTAGTGCTCTTTTCATTACACATGTTGCCAGACTGTGTAAAGTCCCATGGACAGATCGCTGGGAAACAAAAACTAAGATAGATGCATGCCCTGAAAATAGCTCTGCAAGTCACTATCTATCAAGTCATACTCAGCATTAAAAGAAAGTCAAGAACCTATGTGCAAGATTGCAGGTCGAAGTGATGTAGAAGGGATTCCCTGAAAGTCTGAATAAATCTTAGAAAACCCTTAGGACCGAGGCCCTTCCTTAGAGTTTTGAGACAAATTGGCTATGGGCTGGAGCACATAGCTCCAGGGCTGCTGGATGGGGTCTTGATTTTGTTCTACCTTTTCTGAGCTGTGAAGGTGGGGTGGGGGTAGGGAAGTAGTCAGCACCTAAGGCAGCGGTTCTCAACTTGTGGGTCGTGACCCCTTTGGGGGTTGAACAATCCTTTCACAGGAGTCGCCTAAGACCATCGGAAAACACATATATAATTACATATTGTTTTTGTGATTAATCACTATGCTTTAATTATGTTCAATTTGTAACAATGAAATTGGGAGTCACCACAACATGAGGAACTGTATTAAAGGGTCGCGGCATTAGGAAGGTTGAGAACCACTGAAATGGTGCAGTGATGCTGGGGAAGGAAAGAGAAAAAGAAGCAAATCCTTTCTCCTCCTCTTTTCTTCTACCTCAAACACTGGTTCAGTTCAAGACTATTTTGAGGAAATCCTGGAATTTCCACAGTTAATCAAATTGTGGCAACACCCAGGGAAGCTGAAAGCAAACTCCACAGGTCACGGCCAGTAAGGAAGCTGGGAGGTGAAGTAGTCTCACCTTTTGGCCTGTGGGACATCTGTATTTCTAGGTGACATGAAACTAATCAAGCCTTCTTCCTAACAGAAAAAAAAAATCTGACTTGGAGAGGGAAGGTATTTAGCTGCATAAATGAAGAACTTTCTTAAGTGGAGGGCAGAGGCATGGTATCCTATGGATTCTTTTGAAACAGGAACCATAATTACCTGCTGGATTGGTGTGAGGCAGGACTAAAGTGCAAAGAGGTAGATAGACAGACTTTCAAAGTCCTTCCAGCTAGAAATTTCTATGATTCTTCAGATAATCCCCCATTCCAGCGTATTCTATTTTAGTCTAGGTTTTCATTGGCTCCATTTATGATAGAAAAGAGCAAGTTATTCCCCAGTTGCAAAAGGCCAAGTCCAGGTCGTATAGAATAATGAAATGGGAAAGCTCACAGACCCCAATGTGAGACAGGGAAAGAAGAAATTCATAGACCTCTGGTCATAAAATGAAATGGGAAAACATGCATTTCACTTCCTCCCTGGCACAAGGAGAGATAAGAGGATGGGTGATCATAGGCAATACTCCCATGTCTGGTTTGCCTGCCTACCTTGCTCTTTATTTTCTGTGATACTTGGATACAAACTGAATTGTAAAATAGAACATCAAAGTTAATAGTGTGAATTGAGCATTGGGCATGATAAGTCATGAAAAGGAGATGGTTTATGAGTGCACGGAAAAGAAATTGAAGGACTTAAGTATAAAGTAATAATGAGTTGTGTCAACTAAGAGACATAGGGAAGAAAGGAGAATGAGGTTTGAAAAATAGGTAATCCATGCAGCAGAGAGCTAATTATCTTGACATCTCATCTTCCAGGAGGCTAACATTAGTTCACTAGCTGAAAGTCACCTAGGAGTAGGTTGCAGAGATATTTTTAAACATGTCATTTTCATAATCCAGCCATGTCCAGTATAATAGTCAAACCTTTAAGGACTATTAGAGCAAAATATGAAATACTCTGTGCTTTAGACACTGGGAGGTTATTAGCAATAATAAGCCCTTTATCATCATTCAAATGAGCTCCTGAAACTTGCTGCTAGGACTTTGAGGGACTGCAGCACCTCTATGTGAATCTCCCAGTACTTTATCTTGTGTCCCTATTTTTGTTGGATTGGATTTAATGGTTTTGGAAAATGGTCTGGGCAGTGGGGTTGAGGGATATTGGAGGAATAAAAATAAAAAGAAATGCGTAGGTAAGATTCTAGTTTCAGAACTGCCTCTGATTGGCTTTGTTATCTCGGTCATTTAGATAAATTAATAGGGTGACATTGTTTCAGGCACTTTACATAAATTAGCTCCTTAAACTCTGCCACAACCCTATGAAATAGGTTGTCCTCATCCATCCTGTTTTACAGGTGAGGAACTGAGGATCAGAGAGGCTAAGTAACTTGCCCAAGGCTCCATAGGAAGTAAACCAGAGAGGTCATATTTGTACCCAGCTTTTCCTTCCTGCAGAGTCCATGCTCTCATGTTCAACCCATAAAGCTTGTGCTCATCTATAAGAGTCCCTGTTCTCCAATTACCATGACCTTCCTTCTTTCTTAGGCCTTCTCTGAGGGTCCTACTAGGTTTTTTCTAATCCCTACCATGTATGGAGTGCCATAAAATTGACCAATATGTTCCCGTATATCATCTTGTTGAGTCTTCCCAACAAGCTTGAGGGGTGGATGCTGGTCCCTCCATTTCATATTTACTGTGCACTGTTATGTGCCAGACCCTGACATACTTTATTCAATCTTTACATACTTTATTCAATCAATCTTCAGAACAACTCTGTAAGTAAGTATCATGGTACACATTGGGGAAGTCAAGTCTAAGAGAAGTACTTTGTCTAAAATTAAAGAGCTAGGAGGTGGAAGAGGAGGGATTATCTGCTCCATAGCTTGAGCTCATGGCACCTGGATGGGAAGTATGGCACTCCCAAGGTCATTCAGCCTGTGAAGGGCAATGTTAGAAGTTGAACTTGAGCCCTTTGTTCTTTCCTCCATAATCCAGAAACCTCCTATTTTTGGATCTGCTTCTACTTCTGTTATTTGGGCACATAGGCTACTGGAAAGATATTTTTAAAGAAATTCAAATGTAGATAAATTAAGGAATATATTCTACTTCATTTTAAAATGATATATGGCTATTATCAACTTGTTTTTTTCTGATAACAAACCAGGTTTGTATTTGTAAGTCAGAATCATTAGCAAAAATATTTCCCATGTCTGACGAGTTGATCCCTGCTGTAGCAGGGATCAGTTTTTGACATGTTTATTACTATGATAATAAAAGTCAAGAAATGCAGTAGCGTGGAATGCAGGCACGCCAAAATTAACTTCTAACGTGGTCAGCTAAAAGAAACCAACCCCCAGGCCAGTACAGTCATTAAATGTAGATATTGCCTAAGAAAGTAGGCTTTGAAACTTTAATGCCATTAGATGTCCCCAGATTTTTCTGACTCAGTCTTGCTCCTCCAACATTCTTATGAGGAAAGAACCATTGAAGTCTTTTGATGACATAAAATTGGTAAGTGAATAATATTTCTATCAAACTGTTAGTGGTATGTGATTCTATTGAAGGGATATTGCGGCCTACATTTTGAAATTCCACCCTAAATGGGGATATCTGGCTAATGTTAAGCAATGTTGATTTTTTTAAAGACTGAAATTTAAGGTAACCAGAAAAAAAATTGCTTGGTGTAAAAAGTTATCTGTCCTTAGAATAAATGTATAGGCAAAGAAAATCAGAGAGAAACAAAAACATAGTGTTTGGGCACAGATCGAAGAATTTAAAAATCAGATGAACACTATGGGATAATGATAGACCAGGTTTTTGAACAGCAATTTACTTCCCTGTCACTAGATGGGGCTCACTAGTTGAGGTTATTTCCCTTCCAGATTCACATTTTGTGTCAGAATTCAACTGGGATTTGGGTTCAGCATTTTAAAAAGATAAATTATTCGAAGGTATTCAATGGGCATCCTAATAAGATTGACTTTTTTTGTTGACAACAATACTCCTATTGAGCAAAGCTAGCTTTATCCCAATTTAACATGAAATAGGTCACTATTGGAAAAGACAGCTTTATTGTGTTTGTATTTGGGATTAACGGATAAAATAAATAGTGCTTTTCTTCCCGCAGGGTTGATGAGCCAGCTTTATTCTAAATGACTGAAGACTTCTGTTCTTTTCAACAAACACAGTCCTCCAATTAGGAGCTGCAAATAAGATTATTTGCCCTGAATACGTCTGAAAGGTTCCTTTTATAATTAGAAAGTTTGTGTGTGGGAAGTGGAAGCAGCATTAAGTGCTCGCTGTGGCTTTAGTGACATGAAGATTTCTCAAACCCTTACTGGATTGCTCTAAACTGATAAATAAAAATTATCAAAAACAGTAAGTGTATTCCCTTTCTTTTTCATGAAAGGCTTCACATTTAAGCTATAGAAACAAGTCAGTGGGTTATTATTATTATTATTATATTGGGCATAGTTTGGAAACCGTGTCATTTAAGCACAGAGATTGTTAGAATACACATGAAAATAATTTCCATTAAGGGATGAAGTTAAAATGGCCTTGTCAATATAGGGCATTCTGTATTTTTATTTTAAACACTCACGATTGTCACTCTATTACCACCGTGACATGATATTTGGTAAATACTGTTGAATGTGACACATTAAGCTTCCCAGCCTGTGGACACACAGTAGTCATTGTACCCATCTAACCTTCCAGAGCAACCAGATTTCAGTATGCAAATGCTATTTCCTGGATGGATAAATACCCTCCAAACTATGCATGCAAGGACCCAGTCAGATGAGGCCCTCACAGCCTCACAGGACACCATGCAGCCACGTGAAGCCGCCTGAGGAGGGCGGGGGGGGGGGGGAAGGAGGGGGGGACTGGTACAGCTTCCTTTGATCTAAGGCAGTGGTTCTCAACCTGTGGGTCTCGACCCCTTTGGCAGTTGAACAACCCTTTCACAGGGGTCACCTAAGACCATCCTGTATATCAGATATTTACATTACGATTCATAACAGTAGCAACATTACAGTTATGAAGTAGCAACGAAAATAATTTTATGGTTGGGTCACAACATGAGGAACTATATTTAAAGGGCCAGAAGGTTGAGAATCACTGATCTAAGAGGAAGAAGGGAGAAGGCAAGGGAGAGAAAGATATGAGTGGAAAACAGCCCTCCCGGTCTTTAGCGCAGCTTCTTACCACAAATACCAGTATATTTTGGATGCTTTACAATATTCCCGACACTGTCCCGAACATGGGTGGGCAGCAGTAGATAGGATGAAGATCCTGGCCCTTAGGAACTGACATCTAGCCTCTTTTCAACTGTGTAACCCTGTTGTATCATTCTTTGTCACACTTCTCTCTCTAAAATCCTATCTAATAAAGAGGGAATATGCAAATTTACCATCACACCATCACAAAGATGGTGGCGCCCATAGCCACAAGATGGCGGCACCCAGTCCTCTCAGC
>NW_005369442.1:1238070-1278676 GCF_000412655.1 Myotis brandtii | reverse complement strand
CCCAGGGCTGGCCCAAGGCGCAGGCAAGCCTTGGATGGTGGCTGCCCAGCTGCCCAGGGCAGCCTGAGGCTCAGGTAACCAGGGCCAGCCGAGGCTTGCGCTGCCGGCAGTGGCAGCAGCAGAGATGTGATGGGGGCATCACCTTTCCATGATTGCCGGTCACCTCCTGTCCCTGAGGGCTCCTGGACTGTGAGAGGGAGCAGGCTGGGCTGAGGGACACCCCCTTCAGTGCATGAATTTTCATACACCGGGCCTCTAGTAGGTATAATAATACCTACCCCTCAGGTCTAGTAGACTGGAAACAATATAGCTAGAGGCCCAGCAAAGTCATGGACACCTAGGAGGCACTCAATAAATAGTTCATGAATGAATAACTATACCTACTGATTCAGGGACTAACTCTCTATACCTGGCTTCCTAAATTTTAAACTTACTTAAAATTAAATTGCAGATACCACCTTCTGACATTTTTAAATTTTTATTTTGTACACACACACACACACACACACACACCCCACACCCTTTAGAATCACTGAATATCTCAGAAGTAAAATAGTTTTTATTGAGCTTTACCTTTTCTAGCTTAAATTATTAAAAAAATATTATTCAGAAATAAAATCTTAGAACAATATTGACTGTGCTCTTTCAAACTATACTTTTTCTACTTTAGCCCTATCCAATCCAGAAATTTAGACACACCCCTCTCTCTAGGAGTCACCATGCCAAATGGGCAAAAAGTGTGGTTAGCTGCTGGCCTGTTTGAAAGAACTTTCATGCCCAGATGGAACCATTGGCTGTATGTCATAGCAAGGTATAATTTATAGCAAGGTATAATTTAGACCAGTGGTTCTCCTGGCTGCACATAAAGCCTTTTTAAGGTGCTTTATAAAACACTTAATTCCTATGATATCTTGGCTTTGACACCAAAAGCACAGGTAACAAAAGCATAATAATAAGTGAGACTATGTGAAACTAAAATCCTTCCATACAGAAAAGGAAATGATCAACAAAATAAAAAGAAGCCTATAGGATATAGGAAATTATTTGCAAATTATATATCTGATTAGAGGTTAATCTCCAAAATATTTTAAAAACTCCTACAACTTCATAGCAAAAACCCAAGTAATTCACAAAGAACTTAAATAGACATTTCTCTAAAAAGGACACATAGCTGGTAGATGGTCAACAGGTACATGAAAAGGTGCTCTACATCACTAATCATCAGAAAAATGCAAATCAAAACCACAATGAGATATCACCTCACAATGGCCGTACAAAAAAGCAAAAAGAAAAACCAGAAAATAACAAGTATTGGTGATGATGTACAGAAATTCAAACCTTGTGCACTATTGGTGCACAGGGGAATGTAAAATGGTGCAGCCATTGTGGGAAACAGTATGGATATCCCTCAAAAAATAAAATTATATGATCCAACTATCCCACTTCTGGGTATTTATCCAAAAGAAATCAGTATCTTAAAGAAATATTTGCACTCCGGTGTAGACTGTAGCATTGTTCACAAAGGCCAAGATGGGAACAAATTTTCATTAATGAATGAATGGATACAGAAAATATGGTATACATGTTTCCTACAATAAAATATCCCTCAGCCTTAGAAAAGGAAATCTTGTCTTATGCTGCAACATAAATAAAAATTGAGGACATTATGCTAAGTAAACTAAGCTAGTCACAGGGCAAATACTGCATGATTCCACTTACCAGTACATGAGGTATCTAAAGAAGTACTTATACTTGATCTTAGCCAAAAGGCCGAGAAGTAATGGGAAGAAGGCACGCTTATAGAAGGTGAAAGTAGAGTGGTAGGAGGGGGGGGGGGGGGGGGGGGGGGGGGAGGGGAGAAATGGGATCTGCTGTCCGATGAGTATAGTTTCAATCATGCAAGATGAAAACATTCTAGAGATCAGCGGTACAGCACTGTGCATATAGATCTCAATTCTACACTGTACACTTAAAAGTCTAAGAGGGTAGATTTCACCCTGTGCTTTTTATCACACACACAAAAACAAACACAAACAAACAAAAATAAAAACAATGCCCACCCCTATTCTAACCAATTAAATCAGAATCCCTGGGGGATGGTGGTGGACATTCCGTTGTTGTTTCTGATAATGTTGTTTTTTCCTCTTTCAGCTGTACACCTTAGAATGCTACATGCTACAGGAATCCTATATAATAAAAGCCTAATATGCTAAGGGTCCAGTTATCCGGTTGTCCATTCAACCAATCAAAACATAATATGCTAAGGCCACTCAACCACTCGCTATGATGTGCACTGACCACCAGGGACAGATGCTCCGACTGATAGGTTAGCTTGCTGGGGTCCACCAGCCGATGGGGATTGAGCAAGATGGGCCAGACATGCCCTGGAGCCTTCCCATAGTCCCTCCCCAGCTGGCCAACCTCCCATGTCCCTCCCCGGCCCTGATTGTGCACTGGTGGAGTCCCTCAGCCTGGCCTGTGCTCTCTTGCAATCCGTGCTGAGGGACGCCCCCCCCCCAAGTGCTCAAATTTCGTACACCAGGCCTCTAGTATCTCTATAAAGCTCCATTATCTTATTTTTTTCAAGTCTTCATCCCATCACCCATATTTGTTCCGTAATAACTATAATACCTAGTAATGCCTATTTTGATCAGTGGCACCATCATCCTTTAAGTTACCTGACCAGGAAATTTGGGTGTCATCTTAAACTCAGCCTCTCACATCCAGTCTATTAAAGACTTAATTCTGCAACTTAAAGATCTATCCACACACATTTCTCCCCCCGCTCCCCAATATTACATCTTTAGAATAGTTTTTGTCTTTTCTAAAATTAAAATCTAATTATGTTGCTCTCATCTTTGGAAAATTTCAACAAACAGCCATAGCCTTCAAAATAAAGTTTAAACCAAAGCAATAGGCTCCTTTATCCTACTCTACCCACTAAAATAGAAGGTTAAATTAAAAGTGATGAGCTTTACATAGTATATTTTATATATCTATAATTAACATTTCTTTCTGAGTACTAATCAAATTGGGGATTGTGTTTAGAGTGGGCCTTGTTATTCTAAACGTTGCAATAGACTGGGATGCGGACTGGGATATGTGATGCCCAACTCTCCATGACCTCACCCTGGCCTGCTGCTCCAGCCTCATCTTCACATACAAACAATGCCCATAATTTCCAGCCTACTCTCAGTTCCTCAAGTGTGCCTTCTCTCTGTGGCCTGTGAGCATTTGCACAAGTTGTCCACACCCTGGGGAACATCCTCCGTGTCCCTGCCCTCCTCCATCTGACTAACTCCTCTTCAGACTCAGGATCAGCTCACATATCACATTAGCTTAGGGATGGGGAGAAGACAGTCAGGGCAAAAGACAATATCACAAGTGTGGCAGTGGTGCCCAAGGACTCCCAAAGCTGGCATTTGAAGCCAACCTGGCAAGCTTAACCAAGTTTATAAGGACCCACTCATACCCTCATCTTTATAGGTTACTCTAAAAGGAATGCTCTAGAAGAAATGTCACAAAGCCATGGAATTTTAATTACAATTTAGAATTACAAATGTGAGTAAGCCAAAGTTTGCAAAATGTGCAAAACTGAGAAATTACTATGGCTTTTGCAGCGATGCCAGGAGTGGTTGTGAGTAGGTCTACACACACATGCACACGAGTTATATAAATACAGAAAGCTTTTCTCTCCCATCCCCAACCACCAACACCAAAGCCAATATGCTCTTTTGCCTTCTCCCTACTAAAATGGAAAGGGGAGGGGTCAAGTGAGAAGATAAGCTTTATCTAGTATATTTTATATCCTTATAATTAATATTTCTTTCTGAGTACTAATCAAATTGGGGTTTTGAGTGGGCCTTGCTATTCGAAATGTTGCAATTGATTTGGATATGGCTATTGATTTTCTTTTGAGACTATTATCTATTTGACAACCAGGGAAAATGATCTTTGGATCTGACCTGCCAGATTTTTTGATCATAAGAAACAATGAACATCCATTAAAGGGTCCATATATATTAATGAGCAAGAGGGTGTTGAACTGAATACTCTATAATTATATTCCACAATTGCTTCTACATTTAAAACAAATTCTAATACTATTTGCATGCATCATTGAAAACCAATTATTTATACATGTTGCAATTTTGACTCATAAAAAAGAAACTCTTGTTTTATACTTTTTTGAGGAAGGATAAATGCAATGAATAGAATACAATTAGTTCTCTGAAATTATCAGTTACCAAAAATATTTCTTTTTCATCCAAGAAGGCCTGTTAAATAAGGATGTTTGCATTATTTCATTTGTTTACTTGCTCGTAGTTATTCTTATTAAAATTTACAAGTCCAATGATTTGACTGTGACATCAAAATTATGTCCAAATAATTAGAGAAACATTTGCCCGTTAGTAATTAAAATTTCTGAGCTGAAAAGAATGTCAAAGATTATATAAGAGATAATAAATAACATTATCTTCCACTGTCCCCTTAGTTCTTTGGAAACGAAATGGTATAAACTCTTCTTCATTTTTACTCAAGTAGGACTTGGAGGTTAGTTGTAGTTAGTGAACACCAAGTACATGCCAGACACCATCCCAGGAACTGAGAACACAATGACAATGTTTAAAAAACCCTCCCTCAAGAAACTTCCATTTCAGAGGGCTTCAGTTTAACATATCACATACTAGTCGAGAAAGTTATGTGCTACCCAATCTGCTCTCCATCGACATGGAAGCCAAGGCACTCTGGGCTCCTGCTCTCAATGTAGGAAGGACCATGAATATTTCAGAGGCTACAACAATGTCCAGACTCGTAAAGTTCTGGAACTTAAACTGAGAAGATCAAATTTGCTGACTTAACAGATGGATGATGCCAAGCTTGCTCACTTCTTCTCTCCCGTCACACCTGGGAGACCTCGGGGTGCGGAGGGGTGACGTGCACTGGCTCTGGAGTTAAGCTATAAGCAGTCTTCGCTGTTTATTAGCGTATGTTTTTAAGCAACGGGTGTAACAACCCCTTGCCACAGTTTACATTTCTGTAAAGAGGAAGTAACTAACACTGGTCTTCACCCTGTAGGACTGTTACGAAGATTAAGTGAATTAATGCTTCTAACAGGGCTAGGCCCGTGAAAGGGCTTCATAAATGCTAGTTATTACTGTCAGAATCTCATTCACTTCTCTTTCAATCCAAAGCCCCTATGTCTTTAGAATTCTGCTCTAAACCCATGGCCAATAGGTCATTTTAAGATTAACTTGAGACATTTCCTGGGGCTGACTCCACAAGGAGAGGAAGTAGGGGACATAATTGTCCTTCCTCTCGACCATCAGGGCTGAAAGTACCTCATTAGTGCCTTTTTTTTTTTTCCATGCTGCAGGCTTTGGGAGCTTTGAAGAATTCCAGCTGAAAATGCAGATTCCCCTGGGAGAGCCTCTTCCAGGCTCCAGGAAACAGAGGTGGCAAGTGTGTGGCTCTGTGCTGAGGGGAAGCGAGCGCTTCACAGCTGCATCTGTAAACACTGCATTTGGAAGGAAGAAATTCCTGGCTCGGTGCCGCCTTTATCCCTGATGCCCTGAGAACTGTTGTAGGGCCTTCCCCAGAGCTACATCTGTGAAAGGCAGAACTGGCAGGAACAATTCTCAATGCACAAGTGTCTGGGATGCCAGGCAGATGAAGAGCTCGGGGAGCCGAGAGGAGCCAAGCATCCCGCCTCCACTGACAGGAACTTCAAGGAAGCACAGAGCGAAGCCTAAGGCTTAGACGGGCCACACCTACCTTTCCACTCTGTCTTAGGTGATTAAGGTGAGGAGAGTGCAGTGCATTGAAAGGAGTACAGAACCGGGTGGTACGCCTTTTCCACTCCCAAGGCCCTAAGTCGTGCTGCTGTGGTGGGTAAGTTGCTATCCACCGGAGAAGAGAGGAAATGGAGAAGGCGATGTTCTGGTTAGGCCAGTGCGGTATAATAGAAATACAGAGTGAGACACAAGTGTGATCATGCGATTTTAAACTTTCTAGTAATCACCTTTAAGAAAAGGCAAAAGGAAGAGGAGAAATTAATTTTGATAAAGTATTTTATTTAGTATAAATATATCCCGGACATCATTTCAAGGAGTAAATAAAATAAAAATGATTATTTGTAAGACATTTTACATGCTTTTTTTCCCCATACTAAGCCTTTGAAGTTCAGCATGTATTTTGTACCTTTCGTTCATTGCAATTCAGACTGGCTACACTGCAAGGGCTCCATCGCAACATGCACCTGGTGGCTACCATTTTGGACAGAGCAGGACTGGACCCTTCTTTGAAAACAAGATATAGCAGAACACGGCCAGATTGCCAGGCCATGAAACACCTTCCATCTGAGCGATTGGGACCATCTGAGGTCCATCTTTATAAGTTATAGGCTTTTCAGCCCCAAACCACACACTGTCCCTTGCTCTCTTTTCCAGCAGCAAGAGGCTGCAGCCATTCTATCCCAAACCCCTGTTCCTCTGCATCCCTGATGAAGTATCTTTTTGGTTGACTTCTTTTCATTTCCCAAATCCCCAAGGAGTTCAGTGTTAAGACTCCTCTGGGTATTCACAGCTACTTTTAATTAGCATCTCTAATTCTTCCTGACAAAAGGTCAGGCTGGGTAAGCGTCAAGAGCTAAGAAGAAAAAAAAAATCCCAGATCAATGCTTGGGCAATGCAGCAAATGCAGAGAATGGATTACTCCATTCATCCCTTGCTCTGGGAAGCGGCAGGGAGTGGATGAGGCCTTCACCCAGCCTCCCATAATTCCCTTCCCTTCCAAATGTTCCTACTAGTCCTTGGGAATCCACAATCCATGGTCAAACTTCCCTCTGTCACCCTCCTAGTTACAGAACCATCCCTCTGAGGCTGTCTCCTAAGAATTTCTCATTCTCCTATACATACCTCAGGAGACTCTATGGTCTCAGCCCAAAGGTCTCTACCTTCAGGAAAACGTTTATGCACAACTAGAACAGTTGTACATAAGATAGAGCATGTTCTTTTAGCTCCCTGGAGTTTTCTCTCATTCACGGTACTTCTATTTTTTAACTACACTATTATGGATCTGGGTGACTGCATGATTAATATCTATCACCTAAATATATTTCTGCAGATATGTTTCATGTCTGCAGAAATGGATCTGTTTTGCCCATTTTAATGAAGAAAATTACAGTGTTAGATCCTCCAACAACCCCTTGGGATCATTAAGAATTTGATATTGCCCACAGCTTAGAAAACCTCAGTCTCCAGCCCTCAATCAAATCTTCATGCACCGTTTTTGCTTCTCCTTGTTTTGACACACGGAGATAGTTCATCTCTGGCTCCTGTTTATAAAACCTTCCTGGAGGTGTCCCGCCCGGTCTGCATAGCCCCTGCACCGAGTCCTTTGCTCCTCACCCAGTTCCCAGGCCTCTCAGCACTACGCCTGCCTCTGTCTCTTCATTAGAATGTTCCCTCTGTCCTATGGATAAACCAGGAATCTCTGTATTTCCGTTGCTATCTCCTTCCTTCAGGGAAGAAAGCCATACCCTGAAGTCATTATCTTTTATTGTGAACAACAACCACAAAATCACATGAAAATGCTAAAGGGAAAACATTTCCAAATTAAAAAGACAGGCCATAAAAGAAGCTTGATGCCAAGGCAACTTCAAGCTCAAACATACTTCATAAGTCAGCCCAGGGTTCATTTTCTACTCCCTCTGCCCTTAGCTATGACTTGCTTCAAGATCCTGCCAAACGAATAAAGAAATCCACCAGGAATCTCTGTGTTTCCGTTGCTATCTCCTTCCTTCAGGGAAGAAAGCCATACCCTGAAGTCATTATCTTTTATTGTGAACAACAACCAAAAATCACATGAAAATGCTAAAGGGAAAACATTTCCAAATCAAAAAGACAGGCCATAAAGAAGCTTGATGCCAAGGCAACTTCAAGCTCAAACGTACTTCATAAGTCAGCCCGGGGTTCATTTTCTACTCCCTCTGCCCTTAGCTATGACTTGCTTCAAGATCCTGCCAAACGAATAAAGAATTTAGAAAGGTTCATGCAGGCTTCCTATTTTCCACAGATGACAATAAACGAAATGTCCTCTAGAGACATTTTGGTGGATGGAATAGTATTTCGAGAGAGTGATTCAGCCTACTGCCAGGAAGGGGCTCTTGTTCGGACTTAGAGCCTGACACAGTGGCTTTAGATGCTCCCTATGGCTTCAACGAGCTCCATGAGTCACTGAAAATAATTCTCTCAGCAACTTAAGGGGTCTCTGATTACATGCAGACCCATGTCTGTGAGTGCCAATACCATAGAGGATAAAACCTTTTCTTTTCTAGGCTGGGACACGTGCTGGAGTGAGCCATGATGAGCAGGACCTGGTCTTGGAGAGAAGAGCTGAAAATTCTTCTTTGTGTTTTCAGAGAGACAAAACAACAACAACAACAAAAACCTGCACAAAACTGTCGACAGCCAGTCTTATAGAGCATTTTTACATCAGTGCTCTGAAACAGGACAATATTAATAAGTTCATAAAACTGTCTTGGAGAGAAGAGCTGAAAATTCTTCTTTGTGTTTGCAGAGAGACAAAAAACAAACAAACAAACAAACAAACAAACAAAAACCTGCACAAAACTGTCGATGACAGCCAATCTTATAAAGCATTTTTACATCAGTCCTCTGAAACAGACAGCTTCCGAACATTTTGGCCGTAGCACAGATGGGGAGACTGAATCTAAAACCTGCTGGTAGCAAAGTCAGAACTTAAAATCATATTCCCCTATTTCATCCTCTATTCTTCTCTCTTAATTTTATTTCTCAATTTAAGGCCACACTTTATTATCTTAGAATGACTATTTGTAGAGGACTGATTATACAAACACAAAGTACTATTTTTTATTACATTTTGCAAGTGACTTGAAAATTATCTTAAACTACTAATAGGCTTCAGAAAGTTTGCTGAAAGGTGTAGCAATCATGTGTATTTCCGCAGAGAAGAATACTGTTTTTACAAGTATAGAGACAATGACATAGAACAGGAAAACATAATTACGTGTAAACGGGGAATCTTTTATTGACTAAAGATTTTTTTGAGCAAGTTGCCCTAGAAAGTAAGCATCAAAGGAGAGAATGTGCACAAAGAAAATATCCTCTTTCATTATCAGAAAGAACTGAACACATACACACACATACACACACACACACACACACACACACACACACACACACACCCCTTCATTTCCTTCAAGTCTTAATAAAAAAAAAAAATTGCTTCTGAAAACAGTTGACCGTTCCAGGGTAAAAAGAGATGCCCAGAGCACTCTGACTTGATCAATCAAACCCTGGATCTAAGTGCACAGTTGAACCATTTTCTTTTTCTTACAACAGTTCATAAAACTGGGGAATAAAACAAAACAAAACCATTCATGATCCTACCAGCCCAACATAACTATTCCCATGTTTGAAAATTCCCTTCCAGTTTTTCTTAATATGCATATTTTTCTAAAGTCTCTGAGATAGTTATCTTATTTGAATTCTATCAAATATTTCAGAAGAAAAGTTTTGTTTAAATATCATCGCACTTTCTGTGATCATCATTTTCTATTTACTTTGGTAGTTATTTCAGAAATTTATCTCCTGGGCAAAAGTTTTTACTTCACAAGTTGTACTCAAGTTACAGAGAACTTATTAATATTGTCCTCAGCTCCACACAGAATCCAGTATTTGGTCCAAATGCAAATCGATGTGACAATATATATTTCATAATAATTTTCTTCTCTCGCTCACAAATTATTTTAACAAATAAGGCCCATCATTTGTATTAACTAATTAAAATATATTATCATTACTTCAGGGCAAAGCATCATCCTGGCGACATTAATAGATTCAGTGTGGTACATGATTGATAGTTTGAACCATTGAATCATGCCGGCTGGTGTTTAAATAATGCCAGGGTTCAAGTGATTAAATTGCACTGCAGAACTGGTCATTTTAAACAAAGTAACTTAATGTACGGCATCTGATTTGCATAAATACTCAGCATATCTCAGGTAGTGATACTGAAAGAGATTAAATGCATTCTGATTTATAAGCTTTCAGAGTTGAATATGATACTTTGATCTTACAGGTGGATTTTTAAAAAAACATTTGTCACCCTGGGCGAGTGGCTCAGTTGCTTGGAGCATTGTTCCATATACCAAAAGGTCGATTCCTAGTCAGGGCACATAACTAGGTTGCAAGTTTGATCCCTGGTCAGGGTGCATGTGGGAGGCAAACAATCAATGTTTCTCTCTCATATTGATGTTTCTCTCTCTTCCTCTCTCCCTTCCTACCTCTAAAAATCAATTACAGCAGCAGTGGCGGGAGCTTCTCCTGCCTCCGCGGCAGTGCTAAGGACCCCTTGGGGGTCCCGGGCTGCAAGAGGGCGCAGGCCAGGTTGAGGGACCCTTCTCCCCCCACCTCCGCCCCCCAGAGCACAAATGTCGTGCACTGAGCCTCTAGTATATATATTTGTCAACTGTATTTTTACCACCTAAAATAAATTTCCCACTAGAGTAACAGTCATGGCCAGGAGGAAAGAAGATATTTGAATTTGTCCTTTGAAAAAGAAAATCTATAGAAACTCTACTTAAAAAATACAACCAAAATCCTATTCAGCTCTTGCTGATAAAAGGTTAATATGCAAATAGACCGAATGGCAGAACGACCGGTAGCTATGATGCGCACTGACCACCAGGGGAACTCAACACAGGAGCTGCCCCCTGGTGGTCAGTGTGCTCCCACAGGGGGAGTGCCGCTCAGCCAGAAGCCAGGCTCATGCCTGGCAAGCTCAGCAGCAGTGGCGGGAGCTTCTCCTGCCTCCGCGGCAGTGCTAAGGACCCCTTGGGGGTCCCGGGCTGCAAGAGGGCGCAGGCCAGGTTGAGGGACTCTTCTCCCCCCACCCCTGCCCCCCAGAGCACAAATGTCGTGCACCGAGCCTCTAGTATATATATTTGTCAACTGGATTTTTACCACCTAAAATAAATTTCCCACCAGAGTAACAGTCATGGACAGGAGGAAAGAAGATATTTGAATTTGTCCTTTGAAAAAGAAAATCTATAGAAACTCTACTTAAAAAATACAACCAAAATCCTATTCAGCTCTTGCTGGCCAACTAAATTCTTTTTTTATCAATGTGCCAGTCACATATGATATTTTTCTTGAAAAATCAAGAGAGAATTACTTTTCTAATGACTTTGAGCCTAACCTTTCTCAATAAATAGCAGAGAAGGCAGATGATAACTCGTATATTCCAAACGTGTTTGGAAGGGAGATGAATTTTCACAACTGAAAACTCTGAAAAGACTCAATATATGGTTTTTTCCTCTAACTTAGAAAGCATTGGAAACTTTTAATGGTTTGTTATGGTTTTCACTTTTCTAAGGAAACTGCTTGTTTTTCTCAGCTGCTGCTTTATCTTTTATGATTATCTTTCAGGTCATGCTCCTTTGACCATCTTAAATTTTTGAACCTTTTATTTCATAGATTAAGTTCATATTTCACAGCATCCTCATCTATCCACTCATCTATCCCTGGTTCCATCTATTCCTCTATCTACTTACTCACTCGTCCTTAATCCCTAACCCTGTGGGGCTGCAGATAGAATGTAAGACACAGACCCTGGCCTCAAAAACCTTAGAATTCAATCCTCAAATAAAATTTATGTGCCAGAAATTACATGTTGCTTTAGAGGCAGATTCTGCGAAGATAAGTCACTTGCTTTGCATAAGTTGAGAGGTATATAATTTAAGTAAATTTAGAAACTAAAGAGGGAAAAAAGGACTCGGTTATGGAGAAGAGAGTGGAGAAACTAACGATCTGACAAATACATATTGCATTGCTTATTTACCATGGTAGAATAGTCATTGAAATAGAAATTATTAATTATATTTATTAATTAATAAATTAATAATGAGTAAATCCTGGTTCTGGTTGGCCTGAGATTAAATCCATTCCTAATGTGTAGGTTTGTTAGTTCTACTGTAGTAGAGCTCCAAAGCCTGGAGAATATAAGGAGGATGAAGGGGTGGGGTGAGGTGGACATACAATTTCTCATTTATGATCCATGTGTGAAGTATTTTAACTTGGAAATGGTATCTTTTATAGAGGCAGTTGATTGACTTTCCGATGACCATCTTGTGAATGAAAAACAAAAACCATGAGAAGAAAACTGGTTGGGTCTACTGGCTTTGGCCCAGAGTAGATACAAACCAGTGCTGCGCTTGCCAGGCATGAGCCTGGCTTCTGGCTGAGCAGCACTGGTTTGTATCTACTCTGGGCCAAAGCCAGTAGACCCAAGGAAATCAGGCTTAAAAGAAAACTGAGGGCAGCCTGGGGACACAGGCATACGCTTGAGGCTTTCCTTGGACTTTGGGAGTTTTCCCTGATTTTTGTTTTTTTGAGTGGGAATGGGTATTTGAAAAAAACCACCCAAGGGTAAGTATTATAAACAGATTCTTCTGTTCTTTGTTTCATGCTGGTAAGAAATAACAGTGTCAGGATGGGGCCAGGGAAATAGGAGACAGTTCTTGAAATTCAAGATGACCACGTAAACTTTGTTTTCCTCTAAATGATTTTTGAAATTATTTTGCAAAGCCAGAGCACAGGACTTTGGCCGCCCTTGTGAACTATTCTAATGGGGCCCTCACAGGACGTGGTTTTCTGAAGTTACATGGAGGAAGAGTCTGACTTCCACATTACATGTCACTGGCAAATTCCTTAATCAGTTCTTCCATGAAGTAGGCACATGGTAACTTGGTAGAAGGGGTAAGAATAAGCTAACACTGCAGCATTAAACTATGAGGTAATAAAAAGCTGGCCAAGAAAGGTATTTCAAACCTTCTGTTTGATGTGTATAGGACCCATGAAATTATGCCTGGGAACTATCATTTCAAGCAATAAGAAAGCTATGAGCAAGGTTTATTCCTTAACAAATTTAAGGAGTGCATCAATTTGTTACTATCTCAAATGCATTCCTAGTTTTCAAAAGCTCAGAAAGGGAGAAAGGGGAGAAAATTCATGTCAGAATAGGGGTGCTGTGCTTCAGCCACCTTGACTGCTCTCTCCTTTTTTCTCTCTGTCCCCCTTTTCTATGTCTGGGGCTTTTGCTGTTGTTTATATCATATTTAATGGCAGCTGTCATTCCCTGTCAGTAAATTAAATATATTCATAGTTTGCAAATTTACAGCATTGATCAAGTAGGAAACATTTGTTTTTCTTAACATAAAACCTCAAATTTCATCTGTGTGCAGGTTGGATTGTATCATGCCACCAATGTGATGTAAAAAAAAAAAAAAGGAAGAGGAATCAGAAAGAAGACATACTTTCCACTATTTACCCTTTTGTTCTGTTTGAAAACTTTTCCATGAATATGTATTACCTACGTTTTAGACTCTGCATGATAACTGACCCATTGATTAATTAGTTAAAATCAGCTCTGAGACGTTTTTCAGCAAAGTTCCTTGCGCTGTCCCTGTGAACGCCATCTGAGGTCAGTGCTGCTCGCCTTCAGAGTTAGACCGTCAAGGGGAAAAAGGTAAACGCTGAAATATTCAGGAGAAGCAAGATTTTGTTTATGTAAATTAAATGTATCGCAAACTGACACAGATTAGACTAAAGCAAATACTGGAATTTGCTGGACCAATTGTTTCTGCAAAATGGACCCAGTAGTTTATTGACTCTCTGCTGTTAAGCTAGAAAACAAAGCTAATGACACTTACAGTCAATCAAGTGACAGAGGCGATGGTTCTTATCAGTTCAGTCCCTTGTGCAGCTTCCAATAGACTATAACTTTTTAGTGTCGTCTATTCACTCACAAATCCCAAGACTGCGGTGGAGGATAGCTTTCCTGGGAACATAATCAGCCTCTCCCGGGTAGGAGAGAAGCCATGGGGGCAGCTTCAGGAGAAACAGATCAAGAAAACCATGGACCTGAGTCTGCCCCAAGGACATAAACATACCCACCCAAGGACCAGGGAGCTGAGGCTCAGAAATCAGTATGAGCACAGTCCTGCTGTAGAACTATAAAAAAGAGAGGATGGCCCTGACTAGTTTGGCTCAGTGGATAGAGCGTTGGGCCATGGACTGAAAAGTCCCGGGTTCGATTCCAGTCAATTAGCTAATTATGCCCCAAAACACAAGAGTGATGCTGACAATTTGGATATGCCAAAGAGAAGCCATAAAGCCTTCCATTAAATGAATAGGTATGTATAATTAGGCATAATCATAGCATATAAATATATATGGTTCAGTACTGGGAATATACCCACCGTTTCAGGCATCCACTAGGGGTTTAGAATTTATTCCCTAACAGAAGGGGAGACTAGTTTAAATTATAATTTAAAAATTAATTTAGCTCCCTACCCGATTTGGCTCAGTAGATAGACCATCAGTCTGCGGACTGAAAAGTTCCAGGTTCGATTCCGATCAAGGGCACATCCCCAGTAAGAGGTGTGCAGGAGGCAGCTGATCGATGTTTCTCTCTAATCCATGTTTCTAACTCTCTATCCTTCTCCCTTCCTCTATGTAAAAAGTCAATAAAAATATATTTTAAAAAATAAAATAAAAAAGAAAGTCTGATGCAAGACCTTGGCTAGTGCACTGCATCCACAGGGAAGAGGTATACGAATTTCCAGTTAGTTCTTCATGCCCAGCCTCATGGCCTATCTGACTTCCTTTTCCAATAGCCCCATGGTAACAAAGGAATATTACCTGAGTCTTATTCTCCTCAACTTTTGGCTTTTCTCTGGCATTTATCACTGTTGACCATATTCTTCTTATAACTTTCTTCCATGTCACTGAGACTTCTTAGAGGACAAGACTATGTCTAACAATCTATAATAATAAAAGTATAATATGCAAATCAACCGAACGGCTGAACAGTGGAACAACCGTCTGGATGTCCTTCCAGACGACCTGCCAGATGAGCTTCCAGAGGAAGCCAGGGCTGCAGCCGCGGTATCGAGGCAGCCGCCACAGCTGCGAGGGTGGGATCGAGGCAGCCACCTCGGCTGCGAAGGCCTACTCTTGCACGAATTGTGTGCATCAGGCCTCAAGTAGTAATAATATTATTAATGACTACTAGTTATGAAATACTTTCTATACACCTAGTAGTTTTCAGAAGCCTCTAACTCAGTGATTCCCAAAGTGGGCGCTACCGACCCCTGGTGGGCGCTGCAGCGATCCAGGGGGGCGGTGATGGCCACAGGTGCATTTGTTTTAACTTTTTTTGTATTACCTTTCTATTCTGAGTTCAATAAATAGTTTCATAATTTCAAACTTCAATGTTTCTAATTTACACCTTTCTTTACTATATTTTACGAAAAAGGTAGAAACATTAATACATATATCTTTCTGTTTAATTGCTATTAAAATTTTTAAAAAATTAATTTCCAGGGGGCGCTGAGTAATATTTTTTCTGGAAAGGGGGCAGTAGGCCAAATAAGTTTGGGAACCACTGCTCTAACTTGATCCTTACAACTACCCTTTGATATCTTTTAGGTGTGATTATTGCCAGGAAAATGAAGCTTATAGAAGTGTAGGGATTTAATTTATATTTCTCATAAATGTTATTTTCTCATATCATGTTTCTAGTATCCCTCACCCTATAACTTTCTAACAATGGGTCATTAAAGTGAGCTACCTATAGAGTGTCTCCCATCCTATTGCACTGTGGGAATTACAATGATGTGAGGCATGCTAGAAAGAGGTGGGGTTTTATAAACAGACAGATCTTTGATCCTGATACATGAAAGATGCTAAGCAATTGGTAGTTATCACCACCAACACCACCGTTATCCTGGTCATCACTGTTATTGTCATCATCATCATCATCATCATCATCATCATGACGAGCTTTCTTGTCCAGGAATTCTTGCTTATTCAGTACTAGAGGCCCGGTGCACAAAATTCATGCGGGGGGGGGGGTCCCCTCAGCCCAGCCTGCACCCTCTCCAATCCAGGACCCCTTGGGGGATGTCCGACTGCCGGTTTAGTCTTGATCCCTGGGACATCCCTCTCACAATCCTGGACTGTTGGCTCCTAATAGCTCACCTACCTGCCTGCCTGGTCACCCCTAACTGCCCCCCCTGCCAGCCTGGTTGCCCCTCACTGCCCCCCTGCCAGCATAATCACCCCCAACTGCCCTTTCTGCCAGCCTGGTTGCCCCCAACTGCCCCCCCTGCTGGCCTGGTCCCCTCTCCCGGCCCCCCCCCCACTGGCCTGGTCGCCCCACGCAGCCTGCTGTTCAGTCATTTGGTCATCCCTCACTAACCCCCCTGCCAGCCTGGTCGTAGGCAGCCATCTTGTGAGGGTGTGAGGGTTAATATACTTCCATTATCCTATGTAATAATAGACAAACATGGTAATTGACCATACCTTTGCTACGCCTCCCATTGGCTAATCAGCGCGATATGCAAATTAACCACCAACAAAGATGGCAGTTAATTTGCATACGTAGGCTCCAAGTGGTGGAGTGAAGCCTGATGGCCCCGGGCCAGCGAGCAGCGAGGCCTGACGTTTCTGGGGCCGGCAGAGCAGCGAAGCCTGATGTTTCCGGCAGCGAAGCCTCACGGCTCTGGGGCCAGTGGAGCAGCTAAGCCTGATGTTTCCGGGCCGGCTCCGGCCAGAACTCGGCCAGAGCAAAGGCCTAGGCCCTGGGTGCCGGAGGCAAACTGGTGCCAGCAGCCAGGGGAAAGGAAGGCCTATTGCACGAATCTCTTTGTGCAACATGTCTCTAGTAGAAGTATAATATCCTATATAATTCTATTATATAGGATATTATACTTCTATAGCATGACAGATACCCTTTAAATATTCCTAAAATACTTGTTAATGGATTAACTGGTTGTAATTTTTCTTTCCAGACATTATAATATTGACAAAAGGGCAATCAATAAGGTAACAAGTTGGCATTCTGTTCTACAAACCAGACTATCAGCAGTTTGGCTCTAAGGCCATTTCCCACATTTTAGCACCTCAGGTCCTGCAGGAGCCCAGCACAGAAGGGAGAGCCTTCAGTCCCCCCTTTAACCACCATCTCCAATGACAAGTCCAGGTAAGTAAGAGTCACTCAACAGTCTAAACCAAAGAAATCAGCAAGAAAACTCAAGACAGTAAATTTCAAGTAAACTCAAGAAGTGAAATTCCAGCTAACTGCTTTGTTAGACTGAAAGGAAGATGGCCTTGTATGTTTTAATCTTTTGACCTTGCTCCAGAAGCATGGTAAAATTGTGTTTACCTGAATTTTACTACAGCAGAGCTAAGGGAAATCAGCTAACATCGGAAGTTAGCATAAATATCTTAAAGCCAATCGTAACACTGCCACTCAAATAAAAATGAACACACACAAAAAAGTATTTCCAAATGCTGAAAAAGATTTTTATCTCTCCATCATTTCAACAGCAACCACTATAAAGTATGTGCTAAAACAAACACAGAGCACTAAAAATTGCACTGTTTAAGCTAAAAGTCAAACATCTGTCTCACTATCTTCTAGTTTCACCTTGATTCCTGAGGGTCTCAAGTAAAACTGCAGAAATTTGAAGCCTTTCCCCTTTGCATTCATTTTAAGGTGTTAGTTGAGATTTTTATGCATCTTTATTAGTGAATCATGGCTTCCCTTTCAGTCTAACAGACATAGGAAGAAGGACCATCTATGGAGTGGAATCAGCCTCCTGATTCCAAAAGACTTGGGGAGAGTGTGGGAGAGTTGGGGGAAGCCAGGCAGACCTGGGTTTGAACCTTGCTTCTGCATCTTACTTTCTAAGTGGTCTTGATATGTTACTTAACCTTACTGAGCCTAACTTACCTGCTTATAAAAAATGATATCAATAATACTTGGGTCATAGGGTTGTTGTGAAGATTCAACATGGGAGTTTAAAGTGTTTGCCTGGCATCTAAAAAGAACTCAGGAAGGGAAACCATTATACTATTATTGTCCTCCTATGCATGAATGGAGGAAAATTAATCATAACTACCACTCACTGAGCACCTACTATATACCATACATATACCTGCATCTAATTCTTGAGACCACGTTGCAAGAGCAGTATCATGAACCCCATTTTACAGATGACCCACACAGCTACTATGCAGTGGAGCTAAGGTTCAAATCCAGGTTTTTTCCCCTCTAAAGCCTGGGTCCTTTCTGCTATCCTTTATTGTATATAAGGTTAGAAGGGTGAAAAAATCACTTAATTTTTTAAAAACTTCATCCAAGGATATGTTTTTATTTTTTTAGAGAGAGTGAAAGGGAGAGAGAGAAACATCGATCGGTTGCACCCCCACCAGGGACTGAACCTGCAACCTGAGTATGTGCCCTGACTGAAAATCAAACCCGCAACTTTTGGTGAATGGGAGGATGCTCCAACCAACTGAGCCACTCAGCAAGGGCAACAAATCACTTAATTTTTATGAGCCAAGTTATCACCTATGTAAAATGAAGGACTTGGATTACATTTGGCTCTTTCCAGCTCTACAATACTGTAATTATATGATCACCGGACCCATTGGTCTCCCCCAAACTAGAAGACAATCTTAGATTACATGATGATAAATGATAGCTGTATTCGGGAGATACTGATACAAATAATTTTAAAATTCTTTAGTAATCCTTTTAGATTGAAGTCACTTAGAGTAAAAGGAGTCTAACCCTAAACAAAAATGTGAATGATGCACATGTGTACCATTCGGTGATTACAATATATTGGTAAAATGTAATAATGTATCACCAAATAGTGAGCTCTCTTATAAGTGCTCATCTTATTTCATAAAAACAATAAATTCATAACATATAAAGACATGATAACTAACATATGAGAGAGAAAACACAAGCACCAGTAAGGCAAAACTATTTTTTCAAATAATTTTATTTTCTTGTCATTTACATTTCTTTGAGGTTAATGAAAAAAAAACTTAATAAAACAAATCTTATTTTAAATACATTTAGAAATGTTTTGTTTTTCTAACTGAAATAGGTTATCTTAAATTTACCTATTAACCATTCCGCAAGAAAGGGCTTATGTAAAACATTTATTAAAATAGATTTGCAGGTCTATTTTGTGAGGCAGGGGATTGGAGTAAGCATACTTAATCTATTATTTTGATGGAATCTGGAGGATTTTCCTTAAAAGCAAAAATATTTTGAAATCAAGTATTTAAGCTTCAAACCAAATACTAGATGAAATGTAAGTCAAATTTTGATTCTCGTCAACCTAAGATCCTTAGCTGAAAACGTACTTATGTTCTTCAAATACATATTAGATCGGATTCTTGTATTTTGGTGTTTTACAAACATAAGCACTTCTCTCCTGGGAATTCTGCTAAACCAACTAACCACTCATGTTGAGGCATTCAAAAACTACAATTGTTTCTACATGCATCCAACGAATATTTTGTACTGAATATCTGTGCCAAATGCAAACCCCAAAGCAACTCGAAGTAAAAATATCAGAAGACAAAAATGACAACCATTGCTATCAAGAAACGAGAGGGAGACATTAATAAGGGTGGGTAAAACTCTATTGTGTTATTAAAAATAAGTCACCAAAGAGGCCAAAATAGGAACCCTTTCCTGGGGTCACAGAAGTGAATACATCAAATAATTATAGAAGAGATTCCCCTTGATGGCAGGGATTGGCTCTTATTTGCCAGTAGCTCTCTAGCACCCAGAATACTCCCAGCACATAGAAGGCGCCCAGCTAAATCTGCCCTCTTTCCGGGTCACAGCCATTGCAGGACACTTAAGTACACTTGAGACATGTGTGAAGCTGCTGCTTACCTCAATTTTCAAAAAGACATAGGGTATTTGGGGTTGTTTTTCATTCAAAAACTGACATGTCTGTCTAATGGAGATTTGCTGATGCCAGGGGGTGGCTATGAAGGACTTTGGCCTGTGTTCCTCAAACTCCCTCACTCCAACCCTCACTGATGGCTGGGGTGAGCCCTCATTCCTAGGGGAAAGCTTTTGTTAAATAACTAGTAGGCCCTGGAAACTGAATGTTCAATGAGCAAATGGCCCCAGGATCTTGCTATGGTAATCAACAACACAAACTAGACTAGTCAAGAGAATCACAGGTTTCTTGTTACAAAGATAAACTCATCTTTAATGAATCAAATGAAAATGCAAATTTAGGAAAAACAAATTAGGTTATTTGGAGAACAATATGCCCTTGGAGGATATTCATGTCACTGTGGTTTCCGAAGGAAAGAGCCTCTATTTTGCTTGCAAGCAAAGTATCAATTCTAATTATTCAAACTGACATCCCACAGGACCTTTTATGAAAATTGAGGGAGATCCAGAAGAATGGACAGGAACTGGGGTTTTCATTTCAGAAAGTGGGAGAGGTCAGGAACCTGTGTGGCAAAATTCAGCTGTCTGGGTAACAGAACCTTAGTGAGTCACCTTGGGTAGGAATATTTCTTTTACCATCTCACTTTCTATTAAATCAATTAAATAATCTTCTTGTTTTCCTTTTTTATTTAATTTAGTGGGGTGACATTGATTAATAAAATTATATAGGTTTCAGGTGTGCAATTCTATAATACATCATCTGTATACTGTATTGTGTGTTAAGCACCCCAAATCACATCTCCTTCCATCACCATTTATCCTCCCTATACCATCTTCTACCTCCCCTTACCCTCCTTTACCTCTGGTGATCACCATACTGTTGTCAGTGTGTGTCTATGAGTTTGTGTATGTGTGTGTGTGTGTGTGTGTGTTTTGTTTTGTTTGTTTTTGCTTAATCCCTTCGCCTTTTTCACCCAGCCCTACAACCAACCACCCCCTACCCAAGTGCTGTCAGTCTGTTCTCTATCTATGAGTCTGTTTCTATTCAATGATCCCTTTCTTAAGTAACACCCAATGCAGTGTGAAACATGAAGATAAAAATGTTTTTGAGATCACCAAATGAGGTGGTCTTTGGGGAAATGAACCTTAATCCAAGTCTCAAAAGACTGCCACAGAAAAGTTACAGTGATTGTAAGCTCACAGGAAAAAATGAATCACAAACACATGAGGAAACAAATTACCATGTGCAAGAGCCAGCAGAAATAATAATATCAGGCCCAGAGAAATACTAGAAAATTTTAATTAAATTTTAATTAAATATATTTAATATGTTCAAAGAAATTAAAGGGGATATTAAAAGTATGGTCAAGGAACCAGAAAAAAATTTAAAGTCTAGGAATATTTAATAGTAAGTGATTATCATAGGTTTTTAAGAGGTAAAAAAATAGTATTGTTGTTTGTTTTTCAAAGAGAATCCTTGTCTATATTGAACTATTACAGATATGATGTCTGGAGTTTGCTTTAGAATTATCTGGAGTGGGAGAAGAAGTATACAGAGATATAGAGGAAACAAGAGTAGCCATGAATTGTTTATTGTTGAAGTCAGATAAATGGTCCAAAGGGGTTTATTATACTATTCTTTGAACTTTGATATGTTTGAAGTTTTTCATGTTAAAAAGTATTTTTAATGAACAGGCAAGTATAGAGAAAAGTCACATAGAACTTCTAAAAATAAAAAAGCATACTGATAAAATTAGAGACTCAGTGGACATAGTGTATATAAGGTACAGTTGACAAGAAAATTAGTGAACTAGAAGATAGATCTGAAGTAATTGCCAAGAATGCAGTACAGAGAGACTATATGATGGACTATATGACAGCTTGAGATTCTTAGACGATAGATGCAAAGAGCTAAAATATATCTAAGAAGAGGGAAATCCTATATAATAAAAGCCTAATATGCTAAGTGTCCAGTCATTCAGTCGTCCATTCAACCAATCAAAGCGTAATATGCTAATGATATGCTAAGGCTGCTCAACTGCTCCCTATGATGTGCACTGACCACCAAGGGGTAGACACTCCAAATGGTAAGTTAGCTTGCTGCTGGGGTCCGGCTTATTGGGACTGAGCAAGACAGGCCGGACATGCCCTTGAGCCCTCCCATGGTCCCACCCTGGCTGGCCAACCTCCCGTGTCCCTCCTCAGTCCCAATCGTGCACCAATGGGGTCTGTCGGCCTGGCCTGCGCCCTCTCGCAATTGGGCCCCTCAGGGGATGTAGGAGGGCTGGTTTTGGCCTGATACCACAGGCTAGGGTGAGGGACCCCACTGGTGCACGAATTTGTGCACCGGGCCTCTAGAAATAAATAAAGAGATATTAACCAAGAAGTCTCCAGATTCAGGAAGCCCAACAAGCCACAAGCAAACAAACCCAAACCTGGATGCATTGTGGTAAAACTGCAGGTTACAATAACAGAAAAGATCCGTTAGAAGAGAAAAGATGTATCATATAAAAAAGAATGGTTAGACTAAAAATTGAATTCTCATTAGCAGCACTGAAAAATCAGGAAACAGAGAAATGTTTTCAAAACATGAAATGGGACTATTTCTCCTATCTATACTAATAAAAGGGTAATATGCTAATTAAACCAGGAGACCTTCCAGATGTCCTTCTGGACAAAGCCAAGGCAGAGGTGGTTAGAGGTGTGGAGGCAAGCAGGCTGGCAGGGGGGCAGTTGGGGGAGAGCAAGCCAGCAGGCAGAGTGGTTAGGGGCAATCAGGCAGGCAAGTAGGTGAGCAGTTAGGAGCCAGCAGTCCTAGAGTGCAAGAGGGATGTCCAACTGCTGGTTTAGGCCTGATCCCTGTGGGACAACCAGCAGTCAGACATCCCCTGAGGGGTCCCAGATTGGAGAGGGTGCAGGCTGGACTGAGGGACACGTTGCCCACCCCCTCCCCCTCCCGTGCATGAATTTCGTGTACCGGGCCACTAGTCTTACATAAAAGTGGATTCTAGCTGGATAAGCATGTAAATGTGAACCTAAAAGTTTTAAACTTTTAAAAGAAAATAATAGAGAATATTTTAAGGACCTAGAAGTGGGAAAGACTTTTATAAACAAGACACAAAAAGCACAAACTATAAAGAAAATTTTTGATAGATTTAATTAAATTAAAATTAAGAGTTCTTTATTCAAAAGACAGTAAAGAAGGCTAAAACATAAGCTACAAACTAGGGCAAATACTTTCAACAATATAACCAACGAGAGGCCTGGTACATGAAATTCGTGCACGGGTAGGGTCCCTAGGCCCAGCCGGCTATCAGGGCCGATCTGTGGGGCGACCGGCAGAGTGATGGGGGGGCCCCCGCTGGCACCCACCTTGGCTGGCCTGGGCCTGTGGGCTGGAGGCAGCTCCTGCATTGAGCGTCTGTCCCCTGCTGGTAAGTACATGTAATAGTGACCAGTTGTTCCACCGGTCATTCCACCATTCAGTCAATTTGCATATTAGGCTTTTACTATATAGCATAAGTGACTAATATCCAGAATGTAAGTATTTTTTCCTTTTTTATGACTTAAAATATTAATGGATTTACTAGTATTGAAATATAATTATCCTATGATACTGAATGTAAGTATTTTAAAACAATAAAATTTAATAAGAAAATGATAACCCAAAGGAAAGGTAGATGTAAATTATAAAAAAAAAATTTACAAAAGAGAAAACATAAGCAGCAAATAAATGTATCCTAAAAATGCCCACACTGTTGAGTGAAAAAAGTAAGTCATAAAAACATTCATTCAATCTAAATGTACTTATGTAAATTTAAAAATATGCAAAACTAAAAAGATATTGTTTAGAGATGTATTCTGGGGGAGTCTGGTAATACTGTAAGAAAAACAAGAGAATAACAAATATAAAATTCAAGACAGTGGTTACCTCCAGAGAAAGGGTGAGTGATGTGATTAGGGAGGAGTTCAGAGGAGGAATCAAAGATATTGAAATATTCTCTATCTTAAATTGTGTGATGAGTGCTGAGATGTTTGTTTTATGGGCATTTGTTTTATGCTTGAAAGAGACAGAGAGAGAAAGAAAGATTTAATACACAATATGATCTAACATACATGTATATAGAACATATTTGCATATAGATGTATATTATATGTTAGATGATATGTGTTAGATTTATATATACATTGTATATAAGATAAAATACATAAAACCATTTACATATAGAATAAATATGCGTGCATTATTTATTACATCTTGCTGCAGTGAATTGATTGCAAAATTGATCCAATTTTTCACCCTTCCACCTTTTTCACAGAAGAAAATGAGAGGGAAAAAAACCTTCTTTTCACAGACTATGTAAAAGGATTTTCTTAAAAACAAGGAAATTCCATACAGACAGTTCTCTGAATACGACGGCTGGTTTCCAAGTCTTATCCAATTGCTCACTTCCATGTAAATTATTTTTGTTGGACATGTAGTTTTATAATAATTGATGTGTTTTCCATGCTTCCCTTTTCCTGTAAAGGCCACGGATCTTAAAATAACACGCCTGCGCTCTAAGCTGAAATCTAAACATGGCAAAACAAGTAAATCCTCAGGCTATATCTGATAGAGAGCTAATTACACAGCTCAGAAACAAGCTCTATCTACCTGCCTCACTCCACAGTGACTGCCAAGGGAGGGGCTATACTGAATTGCGGTGAAAAATTCTACTAAACATGAGGTATTTTCAGAAGCAACCCTTTTTTAATCCCTATGTAGGGCACTCATATATCTTAGGTATATAGCATTTCAAGTGCCACTTTTAAAATAAAATTTTAATTCTAGAAGTTTTAGATTTACAGGAAAATTGTGAGGACAGTATAGAGCAGCAATTTTTTACCCGGTGTGCCCCAAGAATTGTTGAAACATGTAATACCTGACTGTTTAGTCAGGGACACTGACCTCTTGTGCCTTAGGTTGCCAACTCAAAAATGACAACAACCAACACAATAATAGCCATCTGCTGTGAATGAATCAAAATTATACTTCTTTTTTGTCAGACCGGCAAAAATATATTTTGTGTGTGCCGCGGAATTTTAATAATTAGTTGATATGTGCTGAAAAAGGTTGAAAATCACTAGTATAGACAATTTCCATATACTCCCCCCAATAACACACACACTTTACCCTATTATTGATATCTTACATTTGAATGGTACATTTTTCACAATAAATGAGCTAATATTAATAAATTTTTAACTAATTCATGTTTTATTCAGATTGCCTCAGTTTTCTGCTAATGCCCTTTTTGGTCAAGGATATCATTCCAGATCCTGCATAACACTGTCATTATGTCTCCTTAGGCTGCTCTTGGCTGGAACAGTTTCTCAAACTTTCCTTCTTTTTGATGATCTGGAAAGTTTTGAGGATTACTGGTCAGATATTTTGTAAAATATATCTCCCAAGAATTGATGTTTTTCTCATGATTAGATTTGGGTTATGGGTTTTTTTGGAAGAAGAAAAAATCACAGAGATAAAATACTATTCTGATCAAGTATCATTTTTTAATATCCCATTTTTAAGGTAGGTGTGAACATATAGGAATGAATATGTCCAGAAAAGTAAATTGCAAAGGAATAAATGAAAATATTATCAGAAGTTATCTCAGTATACTGAAGTTATTGGAAATTTGAACTTTCTGCATTTAGCTTACCTGTGTTTTCTAGATGTTCTTCAATGGATGTGCTTTAGTAAATTGCGGGGGCAGGGAATGTCCTAACATCTGTTTTTGGAGCTGTCTCCACGTGTCTGAAAAAGTATTTAGCTTCCTGAGATGCATAAGTTCTTCCCAGGGTGGGTAACAATAAGGAAGTATCTGTAGGTCTCCCAGGTCACAGGGAGGCAGCCCTTCCTGCGCAGAATCAGAATAAGAGTTTCCTCCGCATTGCAGCTGCTTCTCTGTCAACCCCCCTCCTGAAAGGAAGCTGGGCAGGAAGTCTACCAGGGGAAGGAGAAGGACAGGAATTAGTCCAAAAGAATCATTCTCACTTCAAGCATGGTAGCTCCAAAGGAAAGCGCCTCTCTTCCCTTTCTCTCTCTGTCTGCTTGTCTTTGTCTCTCTCTCCCCCTCCCTCCTGCCTCTGTCATTCATTCATTTGTTTATTTTCTTAACTAGTATTCATTGTATGCACTGAAAATTGAGAAGGGCATCAAAAGACATCCCTATCCTCAAGGCAGTTACTTTCTAGTGGGGTAGGGACATCTGGAGACAAATACTCGGTTGGGTGCTGGCAAATGCCATGAAGAAAGATAAAACAGGGATAGAGCTAGAAGGAAAAAGGGGACTTGCTATTTTAGAGAGGGTGGTCAGGGAAAGCCTCTCTGATGATGACCTTGAGCAAGGATTCGGTTCCACGCAGAGGAAAGGCAAGGGCAAGGGCCCTGAGAAAGAATTTGAAGTCTGAGAGGTATGCTGGGGTGGGGGCAGTGCCAGGTCAGGGAGAGCCTTGTGCACCTATGTATACAAGGGTTTTATTCTGTTAGATGGGAAACCACTGGCAAGTTTTCAGTTGAACGGTGATAGGATCTGAACAGAGACACGAACAAGAACAAATGCTAGTAGAGGGGGTGGAGAGAAGAAGGTGCGTTATGGACATAATTTGAAGAGACAACGAAATATATTAATTAATTGGATATGATATGTGAGAGAATTTCTGGATTTCACACACATGTATGAGGCTATTTTGTAGCAAAAATATATCACAGGCATTACTCCACGTCAACAAGTTTTACCCACATCATCATTCTTTCTGGCTAATGGCTGCACATATTAAAACTGTTGTAACTTAATGCTCAGGAGCTCAGGTATAGGGGACAGTTAGGTTCAGGGCCTCGGGTCTGGTAGACTTAACCCAGTTATGAGTATCTGAAAAGGAGCAAGGGGGAGGCCAAATGTTATGGGCATGCCATTTGTGCAGCTTACTGGATTTCACACACATGTATGAGGCTATTTTGTAGCAAAAATATATCACAGGCATTACTCCACGTCAACAAGTTTTACCCACATCATCATTCTTTCTGGCTAATGGCTGCACATATTAATACTGTTGTAACTTAACCCAGTTATGAGTATCTGGAAAGGAGCAAGGGGAAGGCCAAATGTTATGGGCATGCCATTTGTGCAGCTTTGCCAGGAAGCTACAGTTTAGACGCATGCCCAGTAAAGTCTGGGTGAGATAGGGAAGGCACTTGTCTGTCAGTCACACCTGGGTACAGGGCATTGGCCAGAGTAGATGGCCACTGCAAGCACAGGATGATTTAAGACACTTAATCTCCTAAACAAAGGAGTTTGCTCTCTTGGTTTGCTCTTGCTTTGGCTTGCGGGGCTCTCAGGCTCCTGCATTTACCCACATGGCCCACAGCCATGTGGACCCTACACACAATGGACTGGACCTCAAGTCGCTTAACGCTAAACCAGACCCAGGTCCACCATAGAACAGAAACTCTGGACACTGGCTTTGCTTCTAGCTCTACTGAATCCCCAGCTGCACATCTTTCAGGACTGGATTACGGGAAATGGGACTTTGCAAACCCATTGCAGTAATTCCATGCAAATAAAGAGTACTCATCCTCCCATGCAAGCCTCAGAAAATTATTTTTCTGGAGCTATTGTAAGGACCTCACCTCGAGAACTTGGTGGGGAGAGGGATACCGTCCTCCCATGCAAGCCTCAGAAAATTATTTTTCTGGAGACATTGTAAGGACCCCACCGAGTTCTCGAGAGGGATACCATACTTTCACCAATAACAGTATCCCATTGCTTGTGAACCATAATAAACCAATTTTCCATTTAAGGATTTTTAAGTTAGTTCCTAGGCAACATATGCCATACATTTTATATATGCATTAAATTATTATATGCAGTTGTACATATTACATGCAATTGTGTAATAATCAATGCTCTTAAAGAAATATCTTCCACCATTTATCTCTGCTCACTTGATTGGACCCTTCTCTTACTCTATCCCCCCATCTCCACCCCACCCACCCCGGAATTGCCCTCATTCCTACATCTTTTACTCTAAATCCCAGGAGTCAAACCAGCAAAAACATAGAAGCATATCAAATTATCTACACTAAATATTAAAGGGCTTGGGGATTTGTTTATCTGCTTGCTTGCGTGCTTGCTTGTTTATTTATTCATTTAGTTTGCTAGATTTGTGGAAAACAAAATTCATTACATTGTAAGTCTAGATTTTGCATTTTGCTTTCAGAGTCCCACAAGAAGTTTTTTCTCAGGTGAGTTTTTAAAAAGCCACCTTACTTTTGCATGTAGTGACATATTCTAGGTTATTAAATATAATGAACCATGCACAGTGAGAAAACCCTGAATCAAAAGAGGAAAATCTGCCAAAGAAGAAACGTCTGCAGATTGCTGAGAACTGGGTTTGATAAGTGAGACCTGCCACTCTCCCTGCTTCGTGAATAGCGGGAAATCCCATCAGGTATTGAAGATTTCCCTCAAGGCTAGGTGGGAAGAGATGGGCCCCTCGTGATTAGAAAACATGTATTTCCAATTCCAGGCACCTGTGGTTAATTGCCTTTTTGGTCTCAGGCATAGCTTTTTGTGGCTCCTCCCCAGCAATGTATTATCCTCTCAACGATTCCTCAGTATAAATAATAGAATAATTGTAAAAATGAACAAATGTACTTCTCTGCATTCGAGTGGTTGCCATGGCAATGAGTGAACCACCAGTGTACATTTCCTAGGAGCCAGCCACTCAGTGAAGGACCCAACTCCGCATCCCTTAACCAGAAGCTGCCTCTGCAGCTGAGCTCATGAGGCCCTATTTTCGCGCAGCTAGAGGACACTCAGACCTGCCGGAGAAGAGCTGCCCACCCTCTAAATCACAGCTCTCTCAACGTCTCCCTCTGTAATCCCACTCCAACTGCACACTCCATCGGTTTCCTAATGAAGTCAGCAGACAAGTGACTCACAGAGGAGCCCTAAGTGTTCATTAGAAATACTGGTACTAATGAACTAAGATAATTTCTCTGAAACATGCACTTTAAAATCACTCTTCTTTCTGTTTCCAGATTAGTAAACTATTTTCCCTGTAAGTGATGGAGGAAGCTCTCCATGCAATTATCTTAATCTGTCATATATCTGGGGCCAGTTTCATATTCTATCTTTATGTTCTTATTTCTTTCTCTCTCTTCTCCCCTTCTTCCAATTCCTCTTCTTCCTAAGAATTTGCTTCCATGTCAGCAGTTAATGTCCACAATATGTTAAGGAAATCATTGTTATCAGGATTTATAGCTGGGACACAGACTGAAAAAACCAATAGAGGCAAGGGCTCAGGGGTGAGGAGAGTGGGAAAGCCAATTCAAAATACACTGCATGTTGGGGTTATGTTTGATGACCATGAAGGGAGGTTCATGTGTACTAAAACCCCAGAGTCTCCCAGCTAAGTTGGCCTTCAATCTCTGGCCAACCCCCGCCCCAGGCCTTCAGCACACTATATTCTGTGTCCGTGGATTATGCATATATTCATACAAATTCTTTGGTGTTTAATGGTAAAATTCCTCATGTCTGGAAAGCCCCTGACTGAGTCTGGAGAAGCACTGAATCCTTGTACTGTTCATTTTCTACCACCAAGAGGATGGAGGGGCTCATTGATCCAGTCTTTGGGGATATTGGACCCCACCGAATTAGGTGACAACTAAAGATTTTGTCCTCAGAGAACTGCGCGCGCACACACACACACACACACACACACAATTTCATTAAACTTTGTTACAATTTCAGAGGGTTAATAGATCCCCATTGAAGCCTAGGATAATAATCGCAGAGCAAAATGTATTAGACAAGAGGAAGGGGTATGACCCCTAGATTCTGGCATCTCAATTTTTTGTCCTAACATCAATTCATCCATGAGCGCTGATTCAACACTCCTTTGATGCCTAATCTCTGGTTAGATGCTTTGAAATGGAAAACGAAAGAACAAGAAGATATAATCCTTGTTCTGGGGGATTTTGTAGATCAGTGAGGGGCATGAAGAAGGCAAATATCTGAATAAGCAAATAGAAAATAATATAGAAGGGTAAAGGGGAAAAAATCAAGTCACACACACACACACACACGCACACACACACACACACACACACACACATTACTGGAAGGAAGAGACCTTATGGGCTGGAATTAGTCATAGAAGTCTTCCTAGAAGAAGCAATTCTTGAATAAAAACGCAAATTACAGGTTGCACCAGACCACAATGGAAAGGAAATTAAAACATTTCAAAAAAGTTGGGCTCTTTGGGATTGATGATGTGATGAGTGTACTTGCTTTCTTACTAATGCTATTGTTAATCTTTTCCCACATCCGGAACTGGCAAGGAGAAAGGATGAACAGTTTATAAGAAATGAGGAAATTTTCTATTCGCTTAAGAGTGGTGTGGTTCTGCCTATTCTCTCACCGTTTTTTAAAATAATTGTGGAAAACCAACAGTGCCAAGAAGCTATTTCTTTGTCACCTGGGGCAGAGTCACTCAAGTCAGAGATTGGCTCTGTTATGGGAAGAGTTCATGGAAGTATTTCTTAGGCAGGGAGAAAAAATAACAAAAGGCCTTTTTCCAACTTAAAATATTTATACGAACAGGAAAACTGTGCTACATAAATCAAATACTATACAGGTCTGCGACTCTGGGCAACCTTCCTGGGGCCATGCCTCGGCCGAGCGGCTGGGCTACGGAAGGCCAGGTTTACAGAAAGATGCGTAACCAGCACTTGATTATCCATATGTAACCATCCTGAGAATGAGGGTCTTGCGTATGAAGAATGTGCCATTGGCTTCCCCAAACATCAGGAAAGGATGTATACTTTAGATAGCATGTTCTGGTTTCCATCATTTGTTAAAAGATTTTAATACAACTGCCTGAGCTGACCAAATGATTTAGACAAATCTAATCAGGGCTGTAAAAAGAAATCATTGCCTTTGGGAGTTTCGCTCTAAGTTTGCATATCTAAAGTTTAGAAAAATGATATTTAAGAAACATGAAGTTTTCACCGACGCAGAGACAAGAACGCACCCAATTTAAAGTTTTCTGAGGTGACAGCTTGCTCCCAAATCGTGTGGTCAAGAGCACCCTAAATAGCTACAGGAATAACCTAAAATTAGCACATGGGAGCAATGTGAGAAAGCAAACAATATTATTAGAACTTGAAGATTTCTATGTTTCAATCTGAGTTTTAAGTTGGTGACATAATTGCTGAGCAAGGACATTATAAATTGGAAAAGGAGGCGTCACTCAGAAGTACTGCATGAATGCGCCTATTTGATTTTGCATTTAATTAAAATTATTTGGAATCATTTGCTATTATTTGGGAAAAGGAAGTGGAAAATGGTCACCAGAGAAGGAACTGGGAGCTGTCATACTGCTTCCATCCCTACCGCTCACTGGCTCTCTGATGACATCCCCACTCAGCCATTCCATGACTTTGACTATCTCCTGTAGGCCAACACTTCCAAAACTCCACTCCAGCACAGCTGTCTGAGTATTGGTCCCAAATTTCCGTTTTCCACATGGGACCCTTTTACTGGAATGTCCCATAGGCCACTCAAATCCAACATATCCAGAAAAAAACTCATTATTTTCACCTTCAAATTTGCTATTCCCCCTGCATTTCCTTCCTTAGTTAATACCACCACTGTGCACTCACTCGTTCAACACTTATTGAGCATCTACTCTGTGCCAGACACTGTTTTAGGTACTTGGGATACATCAGTGTACAAACCAAGACCCCTGCCCTCATGGAGCTGACATTCCAGTGGAGCATCCCAAGTAACAGCCAGAAGTCTTGGAATCTGTCCCTGACTTTCCCTCTCCATTGCCAAGTTTCTTTCAAGGTTATTTTCATCGCTTCCTCGCCTCTTACATGTGGCCCATACCTACCTCCTGTCTCTTCCGACTCCACTCTCTAAATTGCCAAGTGCCTCAGAGTGATAGAGGCTTTTCATTGCTTACAAGATAAATCCAAAGTCAGCCTTGTGCGGCCCTGCCTCCTTCTCCCCATCGCTCATGTCCTACTCACTCGGCACCCTGCTACTCCTCTCCAAGCACATCAAGTTCTTCTGCATCTTCGACAGAGTGGGGACAATGTCCCCACCATCATTTTCTTTCCTAGCACAGACATAAAGAATCACAACAACTGTGTATTAAGTTCTCATTTAATTGCCAGAGACTGTTAAAAACACTTTATAAACTCTCAAATCCATACAGGAATCCTGTGACGTAGGCACTATGATAATTAACTCTGTTTTACAGAGGAGGAAATGGATGCTCAACCATATTAGATAACTTGCCCAAGTTACACAGCTATAGGCTACTCCAAAGCCCCTGCTCTCTGCACAGGCCAAACTCCCCCCATCCCCGAGTACATTCTCATATTAGGGTCTCACTGAATTCTGATTAAACAATTCAGTTTTTGCTGTGTGGGCCACGAGGCAGGGGCATAGTGTGTCTTAGGGCAGTGACGGCGAACCTTTTGAGCTCAGCGTGTCAGCATTTTGAAAAACCCTAACTTAACTCTGGTGCCGTATCACATATAGAAATTTTTTGATATTTGCAACCATAGTAAAACAAAGACTTATATTTTTGATATTTATTTTATATATTTAAATGCCATTTAACAAAGAAAAATCAACCAAAAAAATGAGTTCGCGTGTCAGAGGTTTGCCATCACTGTCTTAGGGCATCAGGTGGGACCATCTTCTATCTCCAGGATACACTTCACCTTTTAATCTCCATCCTTGCTGACTTCTGACAATTGCAACTGTCCAAGGCATGCTCTAACATTAAGAAAACAAGGGAAGGAAGAAGAAAATCTTACGCCAATCTTGACAGAACTGTAATTCTGATATCTGAGGAGAATGTGCTAAGATGTCCCTGTTAATTAAACTAATTTTGATGGAATTTATTTATACCATATTCCCTTGCCTCGTGGCGCACACAAATTCTCTCCCCTTGTCTCAGCTTCTCTCCCTTTTCTGGTCCAGCTGGGGTGACAATAACTGTGGGCAACAGTGACAAGGAAAAGATGTGAGCTCTCCCATCCTAGTTCTGGAAGCCCATCTCCCACCTGATAACAGCATGGCCTTCTGGGAAAGTTGTCAGGTTAGGAAAAAAGATCTGGCAGCCCCAGGTCATACATTTTCCGAGGTAAACTCAAATCCAAATATTTTGTTCTGCTTTTACTCACCGTAACCCAGCATTTTGTTCAAACATTATGAAGTTTCCCATGGCCCCACCAGCAAGTTGGAGGGCAAAAGAGTCCCCCTCTACCGTTTCCCTGTCTGAGGATGGAAGGCAGCACCAGACAGGAAGGCTCAGAGGGCGGGGCTTCCAGTCCACAGCCCAAGCTGATGTGGCCACTGGACTGCGTGGCCCACACGACTGGGACAGGGATGAGGGTGTAAGGTTGAGGAGGAGTCCTGAGACACGATCACTGGACACTTGGCTGGGGGGGTGAGGGGGGGTGGCTCCCTGTGCCAGGGCCAGGTTGAGGAGGAGTCCTGAGACACGATCACTGGACACTGGGCTGGGGGGTGAGGGGGGTGGCTCCCTGTGCCAGGGCCAGGGAGGGGGTGAGGATGGGGACCAGCATCTCTTTCTCCTGTTGGTGTAAGTATTGTTCACAAAGATGGAGCTTGGGAGAGGGGTCTCCCTCACTGCCCTGTGCTCCTACAGGCTGGAGATGGGGCTGTACCCGGCATGGAGGCACTGCCCTCAGGAACTGGCCCCATCCCTGCCTGCGATCAGGAAGGCGGGGAGCCCTGGCCTTATGAACCAGGTCAGAGGGTCAGCCAGGAGGTGCGGGAATTTGGTGTGAACTCTGATCACACTTGAGCTATTCTGGAAACACAAGTTTGCATATGTGACCTTATCAAAGGCTCTGCGGTACAGGCCTCCTTTTTCTAAAAGAGTCATGGAAGGAATAAAACACTCATCCAGCCTCACCAGCCCTCAGGCTTCCCCACCTCAGAACCTCATTCCCACCCTGGCCACGCCCACTCCCACTGCTTGGTTTTAGGGATATGAACCAGGTCAGAGGGTCAGCCAGGAGGTGCGGGAATTTGGTGTGAACTCTGATCACACTTGAGCTATTCTGGAAACACAAGTTTGCATATGTGACCTTATCAAAGGCTCTGCGGTACAGGCCTCCTTTTTCTAAAAGAGTCATGGAAGGAATAAAACACTCATCCAGCCTCGCCAACCCTTAGGCTTCCCCACCTCAGAACTTCATTCCCACCCTGGCCACACCCGCTCCCCCTGCTTGGTTTTAGGGGAGAGTGCACCTGAAAGGCAGTGGTGGGGAGGGGAGTGTAGAGGAGGCTGTCCCTGCCAGTGGAACTCTGAGAGTGCAACCTGGGGCGCCCTGAGAGTGTGCCCAGGGCGCTGCCATGCCTCTAGAGCAGCTGATCCTCTAGTGCAGCTGGTCCAGCTCTTTCCCCATTACAAATGGGCCCCATGGGGGCAAGTGGGTTTGGTTCAGGCTCATTGACCCCCAGAGCAGTGGGTTTAAACCCAAACTCTAGCACACAGACATCTTTATTTCATGGAGGAGGATGGCTAGGAGGTGCATGGGAGGCAGTGAGCAGCCCTGAATGACCCAACAGAGGAGGTGAGGGGCACTGGGAGAGTGTCGGCACCACTGCTCTGGAAGGCAGGCAGGTCCAGGCGATGCTCAAAAGAGAAGTCCTTCTATTTATAATTAGAAGCAATCTCATTTCATCCTGATTTGTCACCCCTGTTTTGTAGATTAGGGGATTGAGACCCTTAGAAGTTGAACTTTGATGTTTGACAGGTCATTGCAACCTTCTAGGCCCCAATTTCTTTCTCTGTCTCTACTATATTCTAGCTTTCATATTCCATGAAGCTGAGACTTTCACAGGAACTCATCATGCCATCGTTTCCTCCACACTACTGGCGCAGTTCAGAAAATGATCTTGGTGAGGCCGTGCCTTCTGGCTGCCAGTGACAGATGGGCCCCACAGCGTGTCCCAAGACCGTCTTCTCAAGGTGGGCCTGTCCGGAGGTCAAGATGGTAACTAACCTTCATGAGGGAAGTTACCAACTCACTCATTGATTCTTCAGTTTCCAAATGGTTATATTCAGCGCATATAGTTTTAGGCATTCAATTTTATTAAATAACCAGTTGGATGGGCCCTCTGGTAACCCTGACATTCATGGGAGCCTTGCCTCAAGTTAGGGTTGCCTTAGGCCCTATGAGAATCAGATTCAACATAACATTTTTTCACTTCAATCTTTTATAGACATCATGATGCTGATTTTTAATATAGATCCTTTTGTGATGAGTTTAAGGGTGGCAGAGTGATTTTTATGAGGACAAACCTGGTTACTATGCATGTAATTCGTTGCAGCTTCTACGATGTAGAAATTTGATTGCCTGCCTAGTGTAGGACTCTTTTTTTTATTGCAATCCAAGTTTGTTTATGAAATTCTCCAGCACCAGATAATACTGATGCATGATAAGAACAGGGAGTGTTTACATGACCTTGTGATGATGGTGGTTGGTATTGGAGGGTCTCTCTTCTCAAACACTCGCTTGGTATAGACCATGCAATGACTCCACATGAGGACAGTGTCATTTGGTACAGAAGAGGCTCACCATCACCCTAAGCACAGTGGATGGGATGGGAAAGGTAGATACCGTGTTTTCCTCTCTCAGGAAACCCAGAGACCCCATGCTCACCACACTACAGGGCAGGCCAGCCTCCTCCTGAACCATGGAGGACCCCCAAGGGGAGGAGGGCAGTGCAGAATGGCAGGTGAAGTGTCCAAGTGGTCAAACCCAAGAGCATCAGTCAGACTGTCATGATGGCAGCTACAGGCAGACCTTCCAGGGACCAGCAGACATCGCACTGCTGGCATTCCCAGCCAAGGAAGACACCCCCTGGAGGAAAGACTGACGCCTCTCTGAAATAAAATGCCAGCCACCACTGCTCAGGTGCTCTGGCCATTTCTTGGACACTGTGTTCAATGCACTGCATGCATGTCCTCATCTAATCCTGACAGCAGTCCTGTCAGGGGGAAACTGAGGCTGCCTAAGGCTCACAGCAGTGCTTCTAACCATTAACACTTCATTAATCTGGTCTCATTATGCCAACTAACAACCTGGTTATTGGTCTTCTTCAAACTCAGAATGTCTCTAATCAAAACCACCATCTTTCCTCCCAATTTGGCAATTTCTTATGATTTCCCTACAGTTCATGGTAACACCCACGTCCTTGTCATTATCTCAGTTCAGGCTCTTACCACACTTTTGATTTTTAGAATCACCTCCTTATCAATTTCCCTATCACCAGTTTTCCCTCATCTATTTTCTACAGCACAGTTTGCTTGATCTTCTAAATGTGTCGTGTAATTGCCATGTCCGTACCCCACACTCCTCACAGACAGTCAGTGAAATGTGATAGAAGAGGCATGAGGTTTAATGATGCGTGACCCTCAACTCTGCAACTTATTACCAGTTGACTTCTGAGCCTTGTTTTCCTCATGTATACACCTGCTAACCTCTGAGATAAAATACAGTTGACCTTTGAGCAACACGTGTTTGAACAGCCCCCGTCTATTTATATGCTATTTATTTTTTCAAAAATACCTGTACTATTTTCAATCCATGGTTGGGAATTCACAGATGTGGAAGGCCTACTGTATGCATGGATCTACACCATTTTATATAGGGGAGTGAGCATTTGTGGATTGTGGTATCCACGGGGTGTCCTGGAAGGAATCCTTGTGATACCGAGGGACAACTTAAGTTTTTAGGGACTCAAAAATTATGAGCAGATTTTCAACTGAGTGGGGAGGTCAGTGCCTCTAACCCCCATCTTGTTTAGGGTCAACTGTATACTAACATATGTAAGGTGTCTAACACAGGCTTAACCTTAAATGATTTGTGCTTCATAAATATTAGTTCACATCCTTTCAAAGAGCCCTCACTACCCTGTAGATAAATTCGACCCCAGAAACCACAATATGTTTCCCACCTCCCTTCCTTTCTGAGTACAGCTCATCTACATAAAACCCCTCACTCCAGCTAAATTCTACTCAGACTTTTCACTCTCCTTCCCGACCACCTCTGCCATTTCCCATGCCATCCCTTTTCTCTGCCAACCAAAAACTCTCCCCTGCTCAAGGGGGTTTGGGGTAGGAGGGAGACTGTCTCCTCCATTTGTGCTCCTGGACTTCTCTCCGGGGGGCAGGGGTCTGTCTCTCCTCAGATGCTCTACAACAGGTTTGAATCACTCATGGAGGTCTAGCTCCTACTATATTTGAATTGTGGTATTTTCCATGCATCTCTGTGTTATCTCTCTAAATATAATACAAGCACCTTGAGGGTAGGGCCCAGGCTTCCACATCTTCCTGTTTCCCATGCTGCCTTCCCTGTCTTCTTACACTGAAGTAGTGCCAATAACTGTCAGTGGCTAAAAGGCCTGCATTGTGTGTGAGGCGCATCCTATCAACAGTGAGCGTGTCCAGGTGTGTCTCACCCCTCCTCCCTGCCATGCTGGATCTGGCTGTGGCTCCCTAGTTCCCAAGTTCTCCCCAAGGGCAAGACCACATCTACTGCTTGTTTGGCACATCACATCACACAGACAGATAGATGTTTAAATAAATGATGATGACAGCCTTCACTAGAACTTAAAAAATGACGAGATATTGCTACTCTGGTTCTCATCTCTCAAATAACATCTTTACAGTCCCTGCCAGGCGCCTGGTAATGAATTTCTTTAGTGTCCAAGGCAGTGCTATGAGAATTAATCACTCTGCTTGTCCTCTAGGCTCAATGGAATGCTGCTGGAAGAGCAAAAGTAGTATCTGTTTTATTCCGCCTTTTTCTATCTCTTACCTCTCCTGCCAGGTTGTAGGTCACCTGAGGACCAAGGTCATAGTTTATGTATTATTCTATCTTCTACGGGGGCCAGCACAGTGCTTTGCATGGAGTTGGTAACATCTGGTTGTCACATAGCCAATCATGGCCTTCCTAGAATTGCACTGGAATTCTCCCCACTCTTTGAATTTCACTGCCAGCTCCCATGGGCATGGGTTGGGCAGGCGGGCCATGTGCTCCACGAATGGTAGGCACAGTGATGAGTGCCACTTCCAGGCTGAAGTACTTATTTGCTGGTGTGAAACCACCTACAGCTCTCTTTTCCCTCTGGCCATGGGCAGCAACATTTCAGGTGATGGCTGCCCCGTCCTCAGGATCACTGAGTGGCATCAATGGGCAGAGTCCTCTCAGTATGTACAAAACATGAGGTTTAGAGATTGTTATTGCAGTAACCCTGCTGATCTCTACCTATATCCTCAAATATTTATTTAAAGAAAATAATTTCTGGTAAAATGCTGTAGATATGTCAGTTTTGTAAAGTCTTTGATAATGGTTAAGGAAGCAATTCACATTAAGGACAATATTTGCTGCAATGCTTCCTCCTTTCCAGGGTTGGCATGGAAACCCCACATCATGGATTAGACAACCTAGACTCATTGAACAATAATACGGCACTTCCCCTTTATCCATAGTGGATACGTTCCAAGACCCCCAGTGGATGTTCGAAACCTCAGATAGTACCTAGTCTTATATACACTACAGTTTTTCCCTATGTGCACATACCTATGATAAAGTTTAGTTTATACTAGAGACTAGTAAGAGATGAACAACAGTAATAACACAATAGAACAATTAAAACACTATGCTGTAATAAAAGTTATGTGAATGGCTTCGGGGCCATTATTAAGTAAAATAAGGGTTCTTTGAGCACAAGTACTTTGATAACTCAACAGTCAATCTGATAACCGAGACAGCTACTAAGTGACTATTGGGTGGGTAACACAGCATTCTGGATACTCTGGACAAAGGGATGATTCACGTCCCGGGTGGGATGATGTGGGACGAAGCAAGATTTCATCACACTACTCAGAATAGTGCACAACTTAAAACTGATGAATTGTTTACTTCTGGAATTTTCCATTCAATGTTTTCAGGCCATGGTTGGCCCCGGATAACTGAAGCCACAGGAAACAAACAATGGAAAGTGAAACTGTGGGTTATTAAATAAGAATTATTGTCATTTATTGAATGTTTACTATATTCCAGGCACTGTACTAAAGGTTTTGCATAATTGTCCTATTTAATTCTGGCTTTGATTTAATGAGGCATTCCATTGTGTAACCAGCTTCTATTCTGCAGATGGTAAGACTAAGATAGGGAGAAACTTGCTCAAGGACACACAGGTAGTAAGTGACAGGACCCTGCTCTGAGTGCTCAGGAGAGATAATCTCCATTCTTACCAAAGCTGCCTTTCCCTCTGGCTATATCTGAAGAACATGAAGTTGAGCAGTGAGATCGATGCACAGTAGAGAACTCATCTGAATAATTCTCCTCTAAATATAATGTCAATATGTTTACCTAGATGAACAATCTGCAGTGAACCCCAGCTTCATTTCATTTCAATAGCTCTGATTTCTATATGTGTGGGCTTCCCAGCCAGAACAATTCTAAGCTAAGACCTTAAGGACAAATAAGAGTTCAAGGAACAGGGTGAGACAGAAGGTGTAATGGGATGGAGGGTAGAGTTCCAGATGGAAGATACAGGAAAATGACAGAGCGCACACAGGTATTTACAGACTAATTTGTTTTGGGGGTACCCTAAGTGAGAGATTAGAGCAACAACCCAATGTAGAGTCTGTCCCTCTGATTTCTCAGCTGTAAAATGAACTATAACTAACGTTTGTTGAATATATACTACAGGCTAAGCATTATTCTAAGTGCTTTGCATGTATTAATTTATTTACCTTTGCAAGAACCCTATGTGGTAGGCACTATTATTTATCTTTATTTTACAAAGAAAACTGAGGTACAGGAAGGTTAAATAATTTTCCCAAGGTCATACAGCTAGTAAGTGATGAAAGTAGGGAATGAATACAGAACCCACTCCAACCCCTATGCTCTGAGTTCTAAAATACAAATTCCACGAAGCCAGAAATGTTTTTCTATTTTTGCTTGCTGCTAAATCCCGGGTATCTAGAACATTGTAGCTGGCCTTACAGAAGCAATTATTGAATGAATGAATAGTACAAGTAAATATTCAAGTAAAATAGTATAGTTTTGCTCTCCTAAGAATTCTACAGTTAATTTCTTCTGTGTAAACTACTCTAAATCCTGTCAGAACATACCACTGGATCTTATCAGTCACACACAGATTTGGTATCCCATCTCTTCTTTAAGAGGAACCCCATTCTATTCCACTCAAATGTCCATTGAGCTCCAGCTATGTGCCAGGGTTTCAAAAAGTATGCTGAGATATTAAGACTAAGGCTCAGAGTCCAGCAAACACACCAATGTGTGAGCGAACAGTAATAATACCACCTGATAATCCTATCTAATAATAGACAAACATGGTAATTGACCGTACCTTCGCTATGCCTCCCATTGGCTAATCAGCACGATATGCAAATTAACCACCAACAAAGATGGCGGCTAATTTGCATACGGCAGGCAGGGCGGGACAGCACAAGCCGCCAGCCCGAGTCGCCATCCAGGCCCCCATGTGCAACCCCAGAAGCCGTCTGCCTGCCACCCGTGATCGGATCCGATCCCGGGCCGCAGGCCGGCCCCGGAAGCCCCAGAAGCCACCTGATATGGCAGTAACTCTATCAGTAAGCACTCTGAAAGTCAGTGGCATAAATGCACCAATTAAAAGACAGA
>NW_005369442.1:1229493-1237183 GCF_000412655.1 Myotis brandtii | reverse complement strand
TCCCTTGGGGGCCTAAGCCTTTAGTCGGACATCCCCCGAGGGCTCCCTGGCTGCCAGAAGGATGTCTGACTGCAAGCTTAGGCCTGATCCCCCGGGGAGTGGGCCTAAGTCGACAGGTGGACATCCCCCAAGGGGTCCTGGACTGCAAATGGGCGCAGGCCAGGCTGAGGGACACCCCCCCCCCACTGAGTGTACAAATTTTTGTGCACTGGGCCTCTAGTATTGTAATAAATTTACAAAAACTTTTGTAACACAGACATGCAAGCACTGATTCTCCTGCAGGGGGCATTCCTCCTTGGGTAGCTGGGCATGAAGCAGGAGCCGAGGAGACCAAGCACACACCTGGTGGAATGGCATTCCAAAAGATGAACAGCACAAGCAAAGACCTGTGGCATCAAAATGCATGGGAGTTCCCAGTACTCAAATATAATTCAGGTGCACGGAAGCAGCCAGCAAGGAGGCCAGGAAAGCATGATGAGAACAATTTGCAAGAGATTTGCGTGCTAAGAAATGTGCGCTTTTTTCCTGTGAGCCCAGGAGCCATCTGATTTTAAGCAGTAGGGTGACATGATCAGATCTGACTTCTTCTGATCTGAGATATATGTGGAAACAAAGATGTTTGAAGTGACCATTTCTCTTCAACTACCCTTTTTTAATCTCCTTGGGAGACCAAAAGGGTCAGATAAGCACCGTCAGGAGATCTGAATGAGAGAGGCCAGCCCGGTTACAGGACTTCTGGCCCCTTCTGATAGTTTCTTAATCTTACAGGGAATCTGAACAGCCTTTGTCTTTGTCATTGACCATATTTTCTAATCCCCACTTTGGTGCCTGATTTGGAGCTTCCATTTAATCTTTTGAAAGATTTATGGCCTCGGCACTTGTGCATGTGATGAGCTCATCTGATGTCAGTTGCTGTGCACAGAGTGGGGTGGGGAGATAGTTGGTCACAGTTGGGGACATGTGACCTGTCTGACTGGAATGTACTATGTGAGGGAAACATTTCTCTGGGGAAATAACTTGGCATTTCAGCTTCATCCAAGGGCCCATTGGGGAGAAGAGAGGATGAGATGCCAATTTGCTTATGGGAATCTACAACCTTGAGCCCCCTCTCCACAGAGAGCTCCAATGCCCATTGGCAGGGACTGTCTGCATTTAGTTACATCTCAGAGGCTTTGGTGGAAATGCAATCTCTAAATATTGAAGGCAAAGCGGGAGACACAAAAAATCACTTTGTTTTTATTCACCATAAACCACATACACTCAAACAGATGAAATATGTATGAAGCAGGAACCATCTGTAGCCTGCAGAGGGAATCCCACCGAAGCAACCAGGTCCTCATCCTGAGGCTCGGAGACATGGATGGCTCAGGACAGAGATGAGGAGAGAGTGGAAACATCACTTTGATTGGGGCTTTTTTTGTTTCACATGCAATCTCTCCCCATGCAGTCTTGAAATTGCACTTTAAACATGCACCTGCCCATGTTTTAATCTTGGACCTCTCTGTTCGCAGGATTCTGAGAGTGTCTCTTTTGGACGGGGGACTTACAACGTAAGAAGACTGACGCAGTGGGGGAGCACTGAGGGACAGGAAAGTGTGGTGATGAAGGCTGTTTACAGCAGGTGGCTGTTGAGTGTCTAGAGAGGAGGTGTCTCTACCTAGTTTGCACAAGGCGCCTTATGGCCCAGCAGTGGGGCTGGGGACTTTACACTGTGTGGGGCGTTTATGGTGAGAAGTCTCCTATTGGTGTTTTTGCTGGGCTGGGATCAGGAGGTGAAGGTGGAAGCTGGTTATGGATGATGACTGGTGCACTGGGGTGGGGGGGGTGCAGGTGTCACAAAGGCAGACAGGTAACATTTCCTTATACAGCCAATGGACTTGACAAGCCAATGGTATTGCCCTCCTTCAGAACAGCCTCTCACTGTCATCCCGTCTTCATTGCCCAACACACAAAAGCCCATCTTCTGTGTTGCTCTGTGAAACTCTCAACCCTCTTGTAATCCCCCAACTTTCTCAGCCAGTCTTCCCTGCTGTTCTTCAGTGTCTCCCACTGGCTCCAAAGAGGCAGGATGCCAGCCTCCCTCCTGGCTATTGCACTACACAACCTCCCTGCAGGACGAGAAGGTACTTCTTGGGGCTCATCTCCCTGCCTCAGACCTACCTCAGAGCTTCTCCAGTTTCCTACAATCAAACCCTAAACTGGTGTGTGCCCCTCAGAGAGCAGCTGTCGAGGCAGTGAGGAGTGGCACGGATAAGAGAAAGAGCAGACAGCTTTCCCCTTTATAGCTCTGCCTGAGGACCAAGCATTGGTCCAGATATATCACCATGCCTGGCCCTGCCCTCTGGGGCCAGGAACCTCCCTGAAAAGTCACAGGTAAAGATGGATAAAGGGAAAGATGTTGGATGGAATGGAGGAGCCCGAGATCTGGGTTACCACCCTGATTCCATGACCTGCAAACAAACCTATGATGCCACTACCCACAGAACTCAGTGCAGACCTCCAAGTGCAGCGTGCAAGGCCCTGCATGACCGGTTGCAGTTTACCTCTCCAACCACATCTCCTCTGTGCTCCACTCCCCTCTATGCCGCCGCCCTCCTGCCCTTCTGCACTACCCCACACCCACTCCCACACAGACATCCTCAGCTCCAACAATACCCAACAACTGGGAGTTTGCCGAACATCTCGTGCTGTTTCTGGCTCCAGTGCCTTTTCACATACTGCTTCTTCTGCTCTCCGTGTCCCTCTACCCACCCACTCCACAAACTACTTTGAGCATCAGCTAGGTACCAGGCACAGAGGACAAAAATCAAAAATACACACTTCCTGCCCTCATGAGCTTACAGAAGTGCTCTCTCTCTCTCTCTCTCTCTCTCTCCATCTGCTTCATGAACTCCTACTCATTCTTCAGAATTTCATTTTAACCCCACTCCCTTTGAGACACTCTCTGCTTCTGCCTGTAATGTTTGTATTGCCCCTGTAATGTTGCCCTCCCTACAGAATCAAGTTCTTTGCCTCTGGGTGTCAAGATCCTTCAGCATAGAGCACAGTGCAAAATCTCTGTTCGTTTCTGTCTCAATGCTACTCATTCTTCAGAATTTCATTTTAACCCCACTCCCTCCGACACACTCTGCTTCTGCCTATAATGCTTGTATTACCCTGTAATGTTGCGCCCCCTACAGAATCAAGTTCTTTGCCTCCCAGACTCTAGGTGTCAAGATCCTTCAGCTTAGAGCACAATGCAAAATCTCTGTTCGTTTCCATCTCGATGGACAGAACTTGGCTCAAATCTTGTTTGGAAGCCAGTGTTTCTGTCCGCCCACTATTACATGCACATGGATGTACATTTGGACACACTTATGTGCTTTAAGTACTTCTTATTGGGATCCATTCATTTCTTTGGTAGTTGTTAGATGGTAATGTAATTTTTTCCCTCATAAAAGGAACACAGATAACTTGAAATGTAATAAAATTGAAAAGGTGCAACTGCCATTTCTTCTTCTCTATGAAGTCTTCCTGGAGAGACGGTGCCACATCTCAGTCTGCTCGGGCCACCATAATGCACACCACAGACTGGGTGGCTTACACAACAGACATCATTCCTCACAGTTTTGGAGGCCGGAAGTCCACGATCAAGGTGCCGGCCGATTCAGTTTCCAGCTTCTGGCGTGTAGTTGGCCATCTATTTGCTGTGTCCTCACATGGCAGAGTGAGAGCAAGCACCCTTGTGTCTGCTCTTACAGGAACTTGAATCCTAACAGATTAGGGATCCACCCTTGTGACCCCATTTAACCTTAATTTCTTCCTTAATCCAAATACATCCTCTCTGGAGGTTAGGGTGTCAGCATGTGAGCTTGGGGGCTACAGTTCAGTCCCAGCCCCTCGCCTCTTTGTATTCCTCTTCAGCCCTGGCCCTCACAGCAGCCTGACCCCATCCTACCCCATTCCCAAAGAGAAAGGCCCTGCATTCCTGGTGACATGCCTGTGACTCTGACATTTCCTACCCTCGGTTGTATGTTTAGGAAGCTCTTAAAAAATTACTCCCCCATACTTGGAAAATATAAAATGTACCCACCCCCAAAATCAAAAGTTCCTGCAAATCCCATAACCCAGAGACAACATTTTGATGTGCATCTGCCCAGCTAATCTACATAACTATCTATTTGTCTTTTTAATAAACACTTATCCCATAGAGGCAATCCTGGAGCTTCAGAAGGCGCGCACACACACACACCATACTTCCCACTCATTGCTTTGGGATAAAGACAAGTATTTATCATGGTCTGCCTGTGCATGCTGGCTGTCCACTTTTCCAGCCTCATCAGACCACTCTGTACCCCCCACTTTCAGTCCTTCGTATACACTGCGCTCCCTCCAAACTCGCCTTGTACATATTGATCCTCTGTCTAGAATGCTCACTCTGCCTGCCTGTGCCTGGTTAACTCCTACTTGTCTTTCAGATTGCAGTATAAGTGGTCCTTTTCAGAAACCTTCCCTGAATCCCAGACAAACTCAAGTTTCCCTTTTATACAGTCATACGACACCTGGTACCTCCTTTCTTACATTTACCTGGGCTGTGATATAACATTCATGCCTGACTTCCCAGATGGGAACTCCATCCTCTGCACTATGTCCCCAGCTCCTAGCCTTGTGCCTGTCCTATAGTAGGCACTCAGTATTTGATAAAAGAATAACTGAAGAAGAATGCATACGTGATTTTTTTTTTTTTAAAAAAAATTGTGTTTTCTGATGAGCTAAGCAAAACTGTTTATTTTCCCTCTGAGATCGCACAGCCAATTAGACATGAAAGGGGTTGAGGCCAGGGCCCCCGGCACCTCCTGCTGTTGATACGCTTTGGGATAAGGCTTTCTCCCACAAATCACTGGCTCTGGGAGAGCTGAGTGGCAGGTTTACCAAATCAAACTTTTTAAAGAAGGTCAGGAAATTGGGGTTTATTTTTCTGGGGAAATGTGGAAACAACGACATGATCAGGATAAAAAGTTATGACTCAGGTTTGAAGGAAATTGCTTTTCACTATAGAAAATTATTTCGTGTTTTTCATCACTGAACACCATTCCTTCTCTGATTATGAAATCATATTTCTTTTCCATATATCATTTCCCTTTGCTTCTATGATATGTAGCAAATAAAATATATTTTCTATTTTTTAAAAGGAGAAAGATGAGAAATAAAAAGATAAAGTGACCCAGCAGAAGATTTTCCCAGGTTCACCATCTGCTCCTTTCAAAAAAGCAATAGGCTTTTTTTTTTTCATATAACATTTACCAATATAGATTTTGGTTATATTGAACAGAAAAATCTTTCAGGGAGAAAAAAAAGCAAGTGGTGGGTGATAACATGTTCTAGAAAACATAGCTGCTGGAATGATCAGTGTCTGGCTTATTGACAACCTGGAGGGAAAGACAGGCACAGATAGGAAGGACAGCTGTGGTGGGGGAATGCCAATCACAGGTGACGTGGGCATAAGTCTTGTTCACATGCTTAGGTATACAAGAAACATAATGGTTTTTTTAATGCTCTCTCTAACTTTTAAGGATAAACCTCATTTCCATGTGAGGTAAACACTATCCCCACTGTTTGTGCCTCAGGGTGCCCGGGCATCTGGGGATGTATGAAGAAGCCACCACAGTCCACACTTAATTGGCATTAAGATGACTGTTGACATAGCCACTCAGGTCCTGCATGGCCTATGGTCATTTTAACTGGGTGCCCCATGGCCTAGGCCTTTCTCTCTTGGGTCTTATTGCCTTCTATTCCACAATGCCAGGAAGCCAGTCAGTATGGAGAGGAGGAAGTGTTATGGGTTGAATTATGTCCCCTAAAAAAAGATCTCACAATGTCACCTTATTTTGAAATAGGATCTTTATAGAAGTAACCAAGTTAAAATTGGGTCATTAGGGTGGGCTCTGATCTAATATTAAAAGGGGAAATTTGTACAGAGAGACAGTCAAGCACAGGGGGAAGAGCAGGTGAAGACGGCCATGTGTCTGGAATGATGAATCTACAAGCTAAGGAAAGCCAAGGACTGCCAGCAAACACCACAGCTGAAGAGGCAAGAAAAGTCTTTCCCTGCAGTCATCAGAAAGAGCAAGCCCTGCCAACACCTTGATTGGACTTCTAGCCTCCAGTACTCTGACAATATTTTCTGTTTTGAGGAACATGGGTTTTAGAACTTTGTTCTTGCTGCCCTAGGAAACAAATACATCCAGTTTCCCCGCTTCTCCTGGCCAAGACACTTTGTCTCTATAAGCCAATCCACTTATCTCAAGGGTTTAGGCTTTGGGAAAACAAGGACAGAAAGACTTGCTGGCTGTCTGCTCTCCTATCTGAACACACATGCCCCCCAAGACAGAGAGCACAGGGTCTGCTACCTGCTCAAATAGGGAGAAAGAGAAAAGAGACAGTAGAACGAGAAAGACAAACTCATGGGTTAGCACCTCAAATTATCTAAGCCACTGTGGTAATAGCAACCTCACCATTTCATCTGTACCCACTGTGCCCCTACAGCCTAGACTTTTTTCCTCAACTGCAGCCCCATATGCAACACTGAACTCCTTCTCTGCAATAGTCCAAAAGCCCTCTTAAATCTACATGCAAAAATCTGAGTCCATCTTATTCACTTTCAAACCTGTCCTCCTTCTGTGTCCCTGTCCCTACAATAGGCTGCATAGGTCATTCAGTCACCTAAGCAAGACACCTGGGAGTCACCTTTGATTTCTCCCTCCATCTCACCGTGGAGCACAAATGAGTCACCAAGACCTGTCAACTTTACCTTCTAAAATGTACCCTTGAATCTGACCATCTCCCCACACCTTTAGTCCAAGCATCATCATTTCTCATGCAGAATCCTGCATGAGTGTTCTAATTTAATTTCTTCTAATCCACAGCCTCCTGTGATCAGTTTTTTTGTTTTTTGTGTTTTGTTTTTTTTTTTTCAAAAATCTGAATCTGATCTTCTCATTTCCTTGCTTAAATTACTCCACTATTCTCCCACTCCTAGAGGTCTCATACTACGACATGAAGACCCTCCATGACCTGGTTCCTGCTCCATCCTCAGTGTGTGCCTCCTTCCTTCACTGGCTGACTCCTACTTGTTTATCAATACTGCATCAGTCAGGACTGCTTTGGTTGTAACAATAAAAATCCAACTCAAAATCGCTTGGCTAAAGCAGGATCTTATCATCAAGGTAACACACCGTCTTCCAAGAACACAAATGTGCTTGGATCAGGGGCTATATTAGTTTTCTAGGATGGTCATGGCAATGTACCACAGCTTTGGTGGCTTAAACAACAGAAATTTATTTTCTCACAGTTCTAGAGGCTGGAAGTCTGAAATCAAGGTGCTAGTAGCATTAGCTTCTTCTGAAAACCTTTCTCCTTGGTTTGTAGATGCTGTATTTGCTGTGTCTTCACATGGTCTTCCCTCCATGGGTGTCTGTGTCATAATATTATACACATATACATATACATATACATATACATATACATATACATATACATATACATATACATATACATATACATATACATATACATATACATATACATATACATATACATATACATATACATATACATATACATATACATATACATATACATATACATATACATATACATATACATATACATATACATATACATATACATATACATATACATATACATATAC
>NW_005369442.1:1227196-1228618 GCF_000412655.1 Myotis brandtii | reverse complement strand
ACACACACACACACACACACACACTCACACACAAACTGGTTTCAGAGAGGGAGGGAGAGGCAGAGAGAGATAGAAACATCGATAAGAGAATCACCGATCGGCTGCCTCCTGCATGCCCTTTATCGGGGACTGAGCCCACACCCAGGCATGTGATCCTGACTGGAATTGAACCCCAGACCCTTCGGTCTGCAGGCTGATGCTCCATCCATGGAGCCAAACCAGCCAGGGCCGAATGCTGACTCCTACTTGTTTATCAATACTGCATCAGTCAGGACTGCTTTGGTTGTAACAATAAAAATCCAACTCAAAATCACTTGGCTAAAGCAGGATCTTATCATCAAGGTAACACATTGTCTTCCAAGAACACAAATGTGCTTGGATCAGAGGCTATATTAGTTTTCTAGGATGGTCATGGCAATGTACCACAGCTTTGGTGGCTTAAACAACAGAAATTTATTTTCTCACAGTTCTAGAGGCTGGAAGTCTGAAATCAAGGTGCTAGTAGCATTAGCTTCTTCTGAAAACCTTTCTCCTTGGTTTGTAGATGCTGTATTTGCTGTGTCTTCACATGGTCTTCCCTCCATGGGTGTCTGTGTCATAATATTATACACATATACATATACATATACATATACATATACATATACATATACTAGAGGCCCAGTGCACTAATTTGTGCAAAGGTGGGTCCGGCCAGTCCGGTCCGATCAGCGGATTGGGGCCAGGCCTATGGGGAAGAGGAGACAGCGGGAGGTTGACTGCCTGGCCTGCCCTGATAGGGGTTGGGCTGGCAGGGGGAGGGGCCGCAGGTGATTGGCCGGCGTCCCTGCCCCTGATTGGGGTTGGGGGGCTGACTGGGGGCAGGGCAGGCCATGGGGAGAGGCTATGGGTGGTGGGCTGGCCGGCCCCGCCCCTGAATGGGAGGGGCACTGATCAGGGGTCAGTGGCCGGGGGAGGGGCAGTGGGAGGTTGGCTGGCCAGCCCCATCCTCAATTGGTGTGGGGGGGACTGATCAGGGGCAGAGCTGGCTCGGGGTAGGAGGCACGGGCCAACCAGGGTGGTTGGGGCCCATCAGGGGTAGGACAGACCAGGGGTAAGAGCTGTGGGCAGTGGGCTGACTGGCCCCACCCCCAAATGGGGTGGTGGGGGCCCATTGGGGGTGGGGCCGGCTGGGGGAGAGGGGCCACAGGCAGTTGGCCAGCCAGCTCTGCCCCTGATTGGGGTGGTGGGGGCCCATCTGGGGCCAGGCTGGCCAGGGGGCAGGGCTGCAGGAGGTTGGCCAGCTTCCCCCACCCCCACCCCCGCCATTGGGGTGAGGGGGTGATCAGGGGTGGGATCATCCAGGGGGAGGGGTCGCGGGGGGTTTGGCCGGCCACCCCACCCTCAATCGGGGTGGGAGAGGCTGATCGGGGGCGGGGCCGG
>NW_005369442.1:1225125-1227021 GCF_000412655.1 Myotis brandtii | reverse complement strand
ACACACACACACACACACACACACTCACACACAAACTGGTTTCAGAGAGGGAGGGAGAGGCAGAGAGAGATAGAAACATCGATAAGAGAATCACCGATCGGCTGCCTCCTGCATGCCCTTTATCGGGGACTGAGCCCACACCCAGGCATGTGATCCTGACTGGAATTGAACCCCAGACCCTTCGGTCTGCAGGCTGATGCTCCATCCATGGAGCCAAACCAGCCAGGGCCGAATCTCTTCTTATAAGGACACCAGTCATATAGGATTAGGGCCCACTCTCATGACTTTACTCAACATTAACTCCTCTTTAAACACCTTATCTCCAAAGACAGTCACATTCTGAGGCAGTGGGGATTAGGACTTCAACATGTGAATTTTGAAGGGACACAGTTTGGCCCCTCCTGACCCTTCTCTAATCCCTGCTTCTCTATTCCGTTCCATCTATTTGTAGACTAGGAGACAATATGTCATCCAACCACCTTGAATTTTTCATACTATGGCTTCAGTCCCTAGAAAGACTATCCCAACTTTCTCATCCCAAGGCCAGAAAGGCCTAAAGAAGAGACCCTTTGGCCCATGGATGGTCAGCTGTCACAGTGGCATCTCCAGACTCTGAGTTTCCAGAGAAACACAATGCAATGGCTCCCATTCCCACTCCCCAATTTTGCACAAAGTTTATGTAGGAAAACCCCCAATTCCTCATCCTCTAATTATCTTACAAAGTCCACTTTTTGTGCCAATCTCCATTCTTCCTTTCAGCAAAACTGATTAAGAGAACATTCATTTCTTGGGTAGGCTGCCTGGCAGAATGTATGTCCCCTCAGGCAAGGTTATTTTAATTTTGACTAAACTGAAGAGATTAGATCTGGGAAAGAGAAAGATATGCCTTCAGGTGCCCACCCCAAATCATTGCTCCTCCCTTGTAAAAGTAGTAGAAAGTATATTCTCTCCCCTGCAACACACATACATGCTGCTCACACCCATCCCCCTCCCCAACTCAGTCTAAGAGTCGGTGGGACATTTTAGTCAGGTCCTGAGAAAAGGCCCTTTGTCTCCTGTGCCAAGCCCACACAGTGTGCTGTTTCTATCCTGCTCTGTGACAAGGTGACCGTTCTGAGGAACAAAAGCTTTTTTGGACCCAGTACCTATGGAGGATCCCCCAGCACTGGGTTTTTGCTTTTGGCTGAATCTCCCCAAATGTACATAATGATGCTCTAACCCCCAATGTGATGGTATAAGGAGATAGAGCCTTTGGGACACAATTAGATTTCGATGAGGTTAGGAGGCTGGGCACCCAAGATGGGATGAGTGCTCTTATAAGAAGAGGAAGAGAAGCCAGAGCTTTTTTCTCTCCTGCCATCTACAAGCCAGAGATCGCTCACCAGAAACTGACCGTGCTGGCACTCTGAATCTGACTTCTAGCCTCTCTCATGGGGCTCAACCTAACTTTTCTCCTTCCCTTAAAACAGGGATCGAGGGGAGGGGCAGTGGGAGGTTGGCTGGCCAGCCCCATCCTCAATTGGTGTGGGGGGGACTGATCAGGGGCAGAGCTGGCTCGGGGTAGGAGGCACGGGCCAACCAGGGTGGTTGGGGCCCATCAGGGGTAGGACAGACCAGGGGTAAGAGCTGTGGGCAGTGGGCTGACTGGCCCCACCCCCAAATGGGGTGGTGGGGGCCCATTGGGGGTGGGGCCGGCTGGGGGAGAGGGGCCACAGGCAGTTGGCCAGCCAGCTCTGCCCCTGATTGGGGTGGTGGGGGCCCATCTGGGGCCAGGCTGGCCAGGGGGCAGGGCTGCAGGAGGTTGGCCAGCTTCCCCCACCCCCACCCCCGCCATTGGGGTGAGGGGGTGATCAGGGGTGGGATCATCCAGGGGGAGGGGTCGCGGGGGGTTTGGCC
>NW_005369442.1:1164687-1224196 GCF_000412655.1 Myotis brandtii | reverse complement strand
TTGAACCCCAGCCCCTTCGGTCTGCAGGCTGATGCTCCATCCATGGGCCAAACCAGCCAGGGCCGAATCTCTTCTTATAAGGACACCAGTCATATAGGATTAGGGCCCACTCTCATGACTTTACTCAACATTAACTCCTCTTTAAACACCTTATCTCCAAAGACAGTCACATTCTGAGGCAGTGGGGATTAGGACTTCAACATGTGAATTTTGAAGGGACACAGTTTGGCCCCTCCTGACCCTTCTCTAATCCCTGCTTCTCTATTCCGTTCCATCTATTTGTAGACTAGGAGACAATATGTCATCCAACCACCTTGAATTTTTCATACTATGGCTTCAGTCCCTAGAAAGACTATCCCAACTTTCTCATCCCAAGGCCAGAAAGGCCTAAAGAAGAGACCCTTTGGCCCATGGATGGTCAGCTGTCACAGTGGCATCTCCAGACTCTGAGTTTCCAGAGAAACACAATGCAATGGCTCCCATTCCCACTCCCCAATTTTGCACAAAGTTTATGTAGGAAAACCCCCAATTCCTCATCCTCTAATTATCTTACAAAGTCCACTTTTTGTGCCAATCTCCATTCTTCCTTTCAGCAAAACTGATTAAGAGAACATTCATTTCTTGGGTAGGCTGCCTGGCAGAATGTATGTCCCCTCAGGCGAGGTTATTTTAATTTTGACTAAACTGAAGAGATTAGATCTGGGAAAGAGAAAGATATGCCTCCAGGTGCCCACCCCAAATCATTGCTCCTCCCTTGTAAAAGTAGTAGAAAGTATATTCTCTCCCCTGCAACACACATACATGCTGCTCACACCCATCCCCCTCCCCAACTCAGTCTAAGAGTCGGTGGGACATTTTAGTCAGGTCCTGAGAAAAGGCCCTTTGTCTCCTGTGCCAAGCCCACACAGTGTGCTGTTTCTATCCTGCTCTGTGACAAGGTGACCGTTCTGAGGAACAAAAGCTTTTTTGGACCCAGTACCTATGGAGGATCCCCAAGCACTGGGTTTTTGCTTTTGGCTGAATCCCCCAAAATTTACATAATGATGCTCTAACCCCCAATGTGATGGTATAAGGAGATAGAGCCTTTGGGACACAATTAGATTTCGATGAGGTTAGGAGGCTGGGCACCCAAGATGGGATTAGTGCTCTTATAAGAAGAGGAAGAGAAGCCAGAGCTTTTTTCTCTCCTGCCATCTACAAGCCAGAGATCTCTCACCAGAAACTGACCATGCTGGCACTCTGAATCTGATTTCTAGCCTCTCTCATGGGGCTCAACTTAACTTTTCTCCTTCCCTTAAAACAAGGATCAACCCTTGGTGAGTCACCTGTGACCAGAGCATTAGAGCTGAGAAGCAGAAAAGCACAGTGTTTAGCTCTTGAGTCAGACTGCCTGGGTTCAAGTCCTGGCCTGGCACTACACTATGTGACCTTGGTAGGTAACTTTCACTCTGTGCCTCCATTTTTTCTTATGTATGAGACATAGCATCAGTGGTATTTTAGAATGTGGCAGCTCCTGTAGGCCCCGCATAGATGACATGAGGAAAATGGTGTCCCAGGAGAAGGGAAGGGTGGTGGACGGGCTGTCCTTAGTTATTGCCTATAAAGACTCAGTGTATGTGTCACCTACTCCAGGAGGCCTCCTGGAGTGCCAGCAAGAGTCTTGATAGCCAGACGATAAAGCTTCACAAGGGCAGTTATCCAAAGATTGTATGCATGTCTCCTGTTAGTTTAAACATGTGCAAATCATGCTACTCAGGGATTCATGCTACTCATGTGTAAATCATGCTACTCAGGGAAACTGAAGGGGGCTTCAACTCATTGGGCTGATGATGGCTCTTTAGACCTGCAGTCACTGGCCACTGTGTCTATGGAGAGAGATTGAGAAAGGCCAGGGTAGCTGCTTCAAGAACATCTCCTCCATGCAGGGTACTGTCATATCTTAAGCAAATTCAAATGTAAGCTATTGGGTCCTGAACACTGTGTGTAAGTATGAAATTGTGACATGCACACATTGAATATGCAGGTGAAGTTTGATCATTTGTACGCAATTCAACTAATTGGACCAGTTAGGGTCCATTACATCCCTCCTAAACCTGGCGAACACAAATCGGAAGCTGTTTATACTTCTATTCTACTTACTGTACTAGTTTCTAATCCTTTTCATTTACTCTTTTCCTCCAAGCTTATTGACAAAAGAACTGTGACTTGCATTTCACTATCTCTGACACCTAACACAGTGCCAGAGACACTGAAATGTACATAGAAGGCATTCAAATAAATGTCTGTTAAAATGAAAATGAAGAGCTTTCCACATTTTTACTAGACATTGTCTATGTTTAAATCCAAGATCTATTAGGAATCTGAAAATGATGTATAATGGGGCAGGGATAGCCAAATAAGAATTTCTGGATGAAAATTGTGGGGAGAATACAATAGGAAATTAAAGAAAGGGGAGTCCCTCCCAGCCTACTAACCACAGAGAAGCAGAGGAGAAAGTATATGCATATGCTTAGGTCATCCAAATTATCCTGAGGTCAGGGAGCAAGAGTGACATAGGGAACCCTTCAGTAATTCACAGCTTCCCTGCGATACATGTCTTATGCTTACAGATATATGTGTGTGTGTGTGTGTGTGTGTGTGTGTGTGTGTGTGTGTGTGTCTAATATGCAAATTGTTCAACTGGGAGTTCGACGGGGAGTTCAACCACTTGCTATGGCATGCGCTGACCACCAGGGGGCGGGGCGGAACATGGCGGGCATAAGTGACGCAGTGCTGCCAGCCCCAATGGGCCCTGATGAGAGTGGGACGGCAGTGGGATGGTGGAGCAGGTGAGTGGGCGGTGCCAGACCAAGGCAGGTGTGAGCGTGGGCCCGATCACCCCACAGATGGCAAACAGTGGCAGTGGTGGGGGTCAGGCCACCACCCAGTTCCCAGGGGCTGAGGGAGCCAGGCGGGGGGCCCAGCCCCAACCAATCACCCCACAGGTGGGATGGTAGAACAGGTGAGGGGGCAGCGCCAGGCTATGACAGGGTGCCAGGCGGGGCTGTGGAGCTTTGAGCCTGGGGACATGAGCTGGGGCCCGATCCCCACAGGCCACCCCAAAGGACCCCACCCGTGCATGAAAGGTGCACTGGGCCTCTAGTTCTGGAATAAAAGTCTTGAATTTCTTGTAGCCATTGGGGTCATCTCTTCTGCCACCATGAACCACTGGGTACTACACTGGCAACAACTTTGGAAATGTTTCCTTTACCCTAATCTCTGCCACATGCTTCTCAGGATGCAGTTCCCTTGGGTGTGGCTGGTTCCTGGAGCCACGACCATTGCTCTCTGCTTTGTGTGTACTTGTAGTAGAGGGGCGTGCACCAGTGTCCCATTCTCCCATCCTCCGCTCCTCTCTCAGAAAGTGAGTTTTAGCAATTTAACCTACATCTGCGGCTGCGCCTTTCCCCTCCTCTGTGAAGACCTAGCACCTTTTCAGTGTTCAAGTGTCCTCCTTCCTTCCTTTTTCTCTCCTGTGGCCCCTGCTGTGTTTTCTAACATATTCCTCTCATTGGGTCTTCCACAGTGAGACATAAAGTCAGCAAGTTGTAAGACTGACAGAAACAATTATTGTTCAAATGTCCCCTGCCCACCCCTCCCCCCCCACACACACACCCCCCGCTCCCCAGCTTCCACAAGTAGGATGATACCCTCCAGCTTCCCCGAGTAGGATGATACCCTCCAGGAGCTATCTCCCATCAGACTGACATCTCACCCAGGCCTGCCTGACTCCCCTTGGTAGGCCACACCTTTGCTAGGTCTTTCTTGAGTGTCGTAATTCTGCAAATTTATTGGTCAGGAATCCACAGGTAACAGGCAAAACCTGCCTATGCTTCCTTGCATAATCACTGATGCACATCGATAACACTATTATGTTATATGCTGATTTTTCTAATCAATCCATATTATATCTGTTCCATATTATGTAATGACTTTGGACAGTTGTCTCAACCTTCGAGGGTGGCTCCCTGATGATAGCTCTTCCTGTAGACTCGATTGACATCTCTCAGAGGCTGCTTCTCCCTGCTTTTCTGGATTTTAGCTTTCTGAGGGGAAGCCATTCTGGTCACTGCTTTTGCCACTCTTCACCTGTTAGATTTCACTGGTCCCAATCCATGTTTTTAGATCTTATGAAAATTACAACATCTCCCCCTTTCCTAACTCCCTTGTTAAGAGTCATGACGCCTGTATGCACCTCCTCTTCCCATTTCTCTCTCTGAGAAACCCTAGATTTTCTTCCTTTCTGTATATGAAAGATATCAATCTTTTTCCTAAGGAAAACTCTCTTCCTCCAGCTTTATCAGCCTTCTCTCCTGTATTTCACTTTTATTCTTCCTATATTTCTGTCCTGGAGGTAAGAATGTACATATTTTTCATGCCACTCTAGTTTCCCCTTGAGTTTTAAAGCAATCTGATTTCTAGAAACAGAAAGTTTCAGGCATGGGTCTTTGAAATTTATCTCTTGGACTTCAACTATGCCATAGCGTTATTTGTTTCTCTGCCTCATCTCAAGACAATGACAGAGTCTCTTTATAATAAAGGTGCTTCCTTTTTCTTTTTCTTTTTCTTGAGGGGGGATGTCTGTTTATCAACAAAACCCACCACCCTTGTGTGGGTGTAGCCATCTAAAGCCATGGTCAGAGCTTATATAATCAACAAACCCAGAGTCAATATGAAACCACATGTTTGGAGCCAATAGACAAGCCAGATAATTATGGCTAACATTTCCAGATGCATACATAAAATTTAGCTTTTTTTTTTCTTTTCAGTTTGAAGTCTCTGCCTGCAGGCACAGCTGAGAAACACAATAAAGGCAGCAAATATTTTTCTGCCTGCTCATGCCTAAAATGATCTAATTTCTGGCACAGCCTTGCCCACAAATCAGGGCCCCTCAGCTTTCCAGTTGAGTGGCAGCACACTGAAAAGCATGTGTTCACTAAGAGCCATGTTGGCACAAAACCAGCCACTCCCTGTGAACACTTTCCATAGGAGAAACGCCCACCCATAGTGGAATCCCACATGCCCCACGCTTCCTGAGCCTAAGGCTTACCACTACCCAAAACAAGACCATGGAAGCCTCACTTTCCACCTGTTCTTTTGTTCTCCAAGTGCTCAACCTTGTCAGTTTCTCATGGTTCTGGGTCCATGCAACAGATAATAGGGTTTCAGAAAGCCCAAGAAATAACACCCATCCTCCCCATCCGTGTTCAGATGGAGATCAGAATATCAGACCTTGTCACCAATAAATTCAAGAATGTGGCCTGGGTCTATAGTCGAATGGGCCAGTCTGACACTCATCCGAACATGGGCTGACTTGGACAACCGGAGCCTCATCCTCTCCCAGAATAGAAAGCAATCTATTGGAGGCCTAGCCCTAAGACCCCTGCCCCTCATAGTTTTGGTACATGTCACCTCCAAGGACCTCAGGTTTAACCAGAAGATCTCTGGGAGGTCTTCAAGAATCAATGATCTGTGGCTGCTGAAGGAATCAATCTTTTCTGTTTTGCACTCCAGGCCTGAACTATTTTTCATTCTCAATTTCTTACCAGGCAGGTCCTACACCTCTGCAGGGTCCCTCCAACTGGTCTCCATTCACTAAGTGTCCCATTTTCACTCTAACTCCTGCTGGGGGGGGAGGGGGTCATCCTAAATTAGCCTCACTCACCCTTTGCGGACTCCTCCTGCCTTTCTTCTCCTTTTGCCCACTATTGGCTCCCCCAGACATCTCTGGACCCCTGGACTTGGTCCTCCCCTTACACTTGTCTCATCAACCTCAGTTCCTGCTGCTCCACTCCAAGAGCCCCTGACACTGCCAGTCATGTAAGCATCACAGAGCACCCCCAGGCTTCCGGACAGAAAAAGGGATTAACTAAAACAAACTTATCATATATGCCACTCAGAGAAACACGTTTCTCTTTAATCCATGAGCCAGCCTAAGAGTGCTTTATCCCTTCTCTGATTGTTCACCCTGGGCATGAAACTGCCTAGTTTCTCCAGTGGGGGCAGTTAAACTTTAAAGACCCTCTCATCTGCCATGTCATTGGGACCCCAGGGGAAGCTATTATTATTTCACACAGATCAGGAGCCTTCAATCCATGAGGTTTCCCACTGATCTCAGTCTCACTCGTTACATGCTCTGTACCTCCCCTGCTGACATTTCTGTATGATATTGCTACTATATGAATGTTGATAAGTGTCATATAAAAGTCTATTAAATTAATCTAATGGCTGCCATGCTGGTCCCCTAAGGACATGGCAGATTCGAGGGTCTTTAAGTTGAAGCACTTCCAGGCAAGCTTGGAATTATTCCTCTCAGCAGACAGTGGTTTGAATAAATAAATATAATATGCCATGGCTAGTAAAGGGATTGTCTCACAGCCTAAACACTGTGCGGCCTAATAGTGGCTCCATGTGGGGAACTACTTTACTAGGGCTCTTAGAGACAAACTTTTAAAGCATTCAAATTTATTACTTTCCTTTTCTCTTCTATGCTTCCCCATCTCTGCTTCCTATGCCCATTTCTCCTGATGTCATTTTGGTTTTAGATTCCACATATAAGTGAGATTATATAGTACTTGCCTTTCTTTTTAAAAAAAATCTTTATTGTTGAAAGTATTACATATATCCCCCTTTTCCCACATTGACCCCCTCTAGCCCACTCCTGCAGTACTCATCTTTCTCTGACTTATTTCACTTAGCATAATGCCCTAAGGTCCATCCATGTTATTGAAAATGGCAGGATTTCCTTCCTTTTTTATGATATATATATCACATTTTTCTTACCCATTCATCTATCAATGGACACAGAGGTTGTTCCCATGTGTTGGCTATTCTAAATAATGCTGTAATGAGTACGGGGATGTAGGTGTCTCTTCAAGATAGTGAGTTCATTTCCTTAGTATTTAGATTCAGAAATAGGATTACTAGATGATATAGTAGTTATATTTTTTGATTTTTTGAGGAACCTCCATACTATTTTCTATAGTGGTTGCACCAATGTACATTCCCACCAACAATGCACAAGGATTCCCTTTTCTCCAATAAACACGTTATCTTTTTGATGATATTTATACTAACAGGTGTGAGGCAATATTTCATTGTCGTTTTTATTTTCCTGATAGTTAGTGGTGTTGAGCACATTTATAGGTCTTCTGTTTCCCATTTATAGGTCCACCTGTTTCCCATCTATAGGTCTTCTTTGGAAATATGTCTATGCAGATCCTTTGCCCATTTTTCATTACTATAGCTTTGCAATATAGTTTGAAGGAAGTACATTGTTTCCAGCTTTGTTTTTCTTGCACAGGATTACTTGGCTATTTGGGGTCTTTTGTGGTTCCATATGAATTTTTAGGATTTTTTTTTTCTATTTCTGTGAAAATGTCATTGGAATTTTGAAAGGGATTGGATTAATCTACAGATTGTTTTGGGTAGTATAAGCATTATAACAATAACGATTCTTCCAATCTATGAACATGAATATCTTTACATTTGTTTGTGTCTTCTTCAATTTTTTCATCAAAGTCTTATAGTTTTCAATGTAGTGATCCTTCACTCCTTTGGGTAAATTCACTCCTATGTATTTTACTTTTCTTGAAGCTCTTATAAATGCGATTTTCTTTATTTCTTTTTTCAATATTTCATCGTCAGTATATGGAAGTCCAACTACTTTTTGTATGTTGATTTTGTAACCTGCAACTTTATTTAATTTGTTGATTAGTTCTAACAAGACTTTTTGTGGAATCTTGAGAATCCAAAGATAATTTTACTTCCTCCTTTTTGATTCAGATGTCTTTATTCTTTTTCTTTTCTTGCCTAATTGCTTTGGTTAGGACTTTCAGTACTATCTATATAGATAAAAAGCCAGTGGCCCTAACGCCGTAACGCCATCACGACCAAACAAGCAGCAGCTCATGTGGCGGGTGGGGCCAAGCGGGGCTTGAGCTACAAGCGGCAGAGAGCTAGGAGTGGCAGAGGGCGAGGAGCGGTAGAGAGCGAGGTGCGAGCTATGAGCAGTGATGGGCAGGGTGGCCAGCTGAGGCAAGCAGAAGCGAGCTACTCGCGCACATTTCATGCATGCTGGGCCTCTAGTGTTAAATAAGAGTGGTGAGAGTGAGCACTCTTGCCTTATTCCTGAACTTAAAGTTTTCAACCTATCATTGTTGAGTATGGTGATTTTGTCATATATGGCCTTTACTACATTCAGGTATGTTCTTTCTATATCCAATTTTTTTAGAGTTTTAAAAATTGAGATATAATTGACATATAAATTATATCCATTTCAGGTGTGCAACATAATGATTTTATATATCAATATATTGAGAAATGGACATCACAATAACAAGTCTAGTTAACATCCATCACTGCACAGTTACAACTTTTTTCTTATGATGAGAACTTTCAAGATCTACTCTCTTAGCAATTTTCAAATATACAATACAGTACTATTAACTACAGTCACCATGAGAAGTTTTAACATGAAACAATGTTGAATTTTTCAAATGTTTTTTCTCCATCTATTGAGATAGTCATATGATTTTTATCTTTCTCTTAATGTGGAATTTCACATTTATTGATTTGCAAATATTGAACTATCCTTGCATCTCAGTGTGCAGGAACTTCACCACTAGATGCCTAAAGTTCCACAAAGGCTCTCTTATCTGTGATTGTCCAAGTCAGTGTTCTTTGGGGGAAATATGATAGAAAACTCTTATTTTTAAATGGTGATCATTCCCCATATTTTGTTTATCTACTCATCAGCTGATAAACATATGGACTGTTATCACTTTGAGTTATTATGAATAATGTAGTTGCCTGGCCAGTGTGGCTCAGTGGTTGAGTGTCAATCTATGAACCAGGAGGTCATGGTTTGATTCCCAGTCAGGGCACATCCAGTAGGGGGCCTGCAGGAAGCAGCTGAACAATGATTCTCTCTCATCATTGATGTTTCTATCTCTCTCTCCCTCTCCCTTCCTCTCTGAAATTAATGAAAAAATATTTTTAAAATAATGTAGTTATGAATATTTGTGTACAACTTTTTGTATGACATATGTTTTCATTTATCTTGAATATGCAGGTAGGAGTGGAATTTCTGTGTGATACTGTAACTCTTCTGAGGAACTGCCTGACTTGTTTCTAAAGTGGCTGCACCATTTACATTCTGATCAGCTGTGTATGAGGCTTCCAATTTCTCCATATAATTGTGAACACTTTTATGATCTCTCTTCTTTAGTCTCACCATCCTAATGGTTGTGCAGTGGCATCTCATTGTAGTTTTGGTTTGAATATCCTTGATGGCTAATAATGTTGAGCATCTTTTCATGTGCTTTATTGGCTATTTGCATATTTTCTTTGAAGAAATGTCTATACCAGTGATGGCAAACCTATGACATGCGTGTCAGAGGTGACACGCGAACTCATTTTTTTGGTTGATTTTTCTTCGTTAAATGGCATTTAAATATATAAAATAAATATCAAAAATATAAATCTTTGTTTTATGGTTGCAAATATCAAATTTCTATATGTGACACGGCACCAGAGTTAAGTTAGGGTTTTTCAAAATGCTGACACGCCAAGCTCAAAAGGTTCTCCATCACTGGTCTATACAGATCATTTGACCATTTTTCAATTGGATTCCTTTACTTTTAGTTAACCTCTTGTATCCATCCACTTCTTTCTATCTCCCTAGTCCAAGACACCATCATGTTTCATCTGGACCTCTACATAAGCATCCTAATTGACCACTCTTCCTTTCAATCTACTAGTCACACTGGAGCTAGAATAATATTTTAAAATTGCAAATATGTTTTTTTGTTGTTGTTTTTAGAGAAAGAGGAAGGGAGAGAGAAACATTGATTTGAGAGAGAAACATCAATCAGTTACCTCCCAGATGAGCCTCTACCAGGGATCAAACCTGCAACCTAGGTATGTGCCCTGAGCAGAAATCAAACACACAACATTTTGGTGTACAAGACAGTGCTCCAACCAGCTGAGCCACGCGTCAGGGCCCTCATCACTTCTTTACTTAATAATTTTCACATTTCCCACTGTTCTTAGGACAGATCCCCAAATCCTTCACATGGCCCACAGAGTCCAGAATGACTTCTACATCCTTGTTTTGAACATCTCCATTTCTCACTCTATGCTCTCCCACACCAGCCTCCATTCAGATTCTCAAATGCTTCAAATTCCTTCTCACTTCTGAGCTTCTACACATGCTATGCATCTAGTAGATTTTTACTAAGTACCTGATATATGCCAGGCTGGACACTGAATGTGCTACAGTGACCAAGACCAATATAACTCCTGATCTCTTGGGGAAAATAGTCTAGATGGGGAGACAGAGTTGTAAACCAGTAAGTAAATAAATGGCTACATAATGTGAGTTACAAAGGGGGCCAGGAAGAAAAAGTACAATGCATTGTTTCCTCTCCTGAAAAACTGTTCTTCTCCAACCTGGCCTGAATCAACTAACATGCCACCTCCTCCGAGAATTCTCCTGTGGTTGCCAGATTAGGTCAAATTCTTCTATAATGCACCCCGTAACTTTCATTTAGTGCAGTGCTTACATCAAAAATTTAAAACAATTATTTTATTTTTTATAATTATTTGCTTAACATCTACCAATGAATTATGTCTTCTTCCCTACTTTCCCCAAGTTACCGGCATATTAAATAATGAATAAATAAATACAGGAATAGAATTGATGAATAATAAACCCTAGGTGCCCTGCAAACCTTCAACATGACATCTGTTGTCTAAGACTTCTCCCCTCTTTTATCACTATTACTCAAGTACTGGTGGTGTCTTTTTTTTTTTTTTTAACTTAGTCCGAGGAATCTAGGTCTTTTCTTTTTCTATTTTTTTAAATTGTTGACAGTATTACAGATGTCTCCCAATTCCCTCCCCCACTCTATCCCTCTCTTCCTAGCCCCTGCCTCACCCAGGCCTTCACCACACTATAGTCTGTGTCCATTGGTTATGCATATATGTATATAAGTTCTTTGGTTAATCTCTCTGTCTTTTCTTTAACTTAGTCCCAGGAATCCAGGTCTTTTCTTTTTTATTCCCTCATTCCATAAGTATGTACTCAAGGCAGACGCTTCATGTGTCCTCTTCAGAGATGACTTTCTATATATATATTTAATCACAGTTGGAGTCCACAGTATGTTCCAGGGACAATCATGAACATGACTCAGGCTTCCTTCTGCCTGCTGGCCAATATGTTGTCAGTCTCTATTTTATTTCCTGGCTATTCTGGGTCCACCAGCACCCTCTCTTGGCAACTATGTGTACAAAAAACCCAAGGACCTTCCTGGCAAGTTTTCCAAGCATAATCCCTAGGCCAAGACAAACTGTAACATGCTTCCCTTCAGATCCCCCATCCTCACGCTCTGAAGCCTGCACCAGTTCTTCCCTTGCCTTCGCCATCCTCGGTTACTTAAAACTACCACATTATGCCTCTTGTCGGAACTGGCCTAGTTCCTCTTGTTTCCATTTCTGTTTCTTTAAAGCTTTGCTCACTCCACATCCCTAGGATCCAAAGTCAATCAGCTTTCATTTAGTTTTCTTAATAAACCTCACTGGGCTACTACTTATGCATATTTTAATGAATGTTCAACATTGAAAAGTAAGATGTAGCAAACATGGGTACCTGTGATAATGGATATATTTGGGGAAGAAAACCACACTTGCAGGCTCATTGGGCCCTGACTGCACACCTGTTATTCCTACAGTCCATCACTGTCATTTCAACCTTTGTTAATTCCTTGAGGGAAGAAGTATGCCTTTAATCTCTACACCTTGTACCAAGGGCCTGAGTGTGGTAGGTACTCAGAGCCTGTTTAAAGAAGGAAGGATGGAAGGACAGGAGAGGTGGACAAGAGAAAGGGAAGGGATGGTCTTAAATTTATACAGAATTCTGTTTCCTTAGTACCTGGTCTAGAAGCTAACTTGTCTGATATGGTAGCCGCTAGCCACATGTGGCTATTAAAATTAAATGAAACTTAAAATTCAGTTTAGCAGCACTACTTATATTTCGAGTACCCAAAGCCACATATGGCTTGTGGCTACCATATTATCCAAAGCAGATATAGAACATTTCCATCATCGCAAAAAGTTCTATCAAACAGACTCTAGAAACCTGCTAAATGTCCATAAGTGTTTTGTTTGGAGAAATACGGACACAGTTGGTGGTTGTTTTGCTAAAGGATGTGATAAAAAAGTGACGACTCCAATTCTTAGACCCTGAATATAATGTAGGCAATTCTACTGGTGTGTCTTTGAGATCAGATGAAAAAGCAAAATGAGAGATGCTTCATTTATCAGAATTTAAGAAGGTAAAATAATCTTATGATTTCATGGACCTGTAACATAAATCTGAAAGAAATGTAACAAAAAAAAATCCCTTTCTGACTCATTATTTCTACTATTCTTAACCTTAATTTATATTTAAGCATCACGACCCTGCCTTGGGGATCACATCAATTAGGTAAGTGAAGTGGGCAAGTCCTGTGACACCAAGGGACATCCTCATCATTGACTGTAATCCACTAATACAGACTTTGTGAAATTACATTTTTTTGAATGTACCAATTTCGTTAGTAATATGGAAACTCTTGAGGAAAGTCTCTTTTCAGGCTATTTTTAGAAGTATTTTAGCAATTATGTGCACACATTATATTTTTTTTACACTTATTAAAGTGTATTCCAGAAGGACTCTGCTTAAAGAATTTTTATTAACTTGGTTCTTGCTATTGTGTTTTCTTAAAAGAAGTAAGTCCAAATTCTTTCATTCAGAATTTTCATTAATTTAAAATCAGGGCATCTCCTCTCTCTCTTTCTGGACTCCTCTCCCCTGTCACCTCCACTCTAAAACAGATTTTACTGTCTTCCCAGACACTGAGAGATCTGCTCACTCAATTAGAAAACAGTAAGGAGGACCTTCCGTGAAAGTTTCGGAAGAGAGGGACAAATATAAAGCAACACATCCCCTGCAGAATGGCAAGAAAATCTGTGACGAGGAAATCAAGAGAACAGTCTGAGCAACATATTCCAAACTTCCTGAGGTTGTTTATATCTTCAGACAGATGAGAAGTTTCTATTTATAGTGGTGCTCTAGCAAAATACTTTTCAGCTCGGGTTATAGCCAAGAATTATAGGTAAAGCACAATGGTATGTTTGCAACCACAGAGAATATATTTTTTTAGTTTTATATATCAGATATGCAAGATATTCAAAGTGCCAGGTTCTTCTCCAAACAATGCCATCTCTTTGGAGGGGGTAAAAACCAAACATTGAATAGTTAAAGCCAATGTACAGTAGTCAATTATCCAATATGGAATCAAAGCTGTGAAGATCAGAGGCCCAGCTTTAGCCCATTGCTTTGGTTCTAATAATTCAGAGATAGCATGGTGACCTCATCAACAGAAAGAATACAAAGTAACCACTAACCCTCATTGACATAAGATACCATCAACCCTGAGTCTCAAACCTGAGAACACATGACTTCCTAGAATAAATCTATGACCTCAAGGTCCTCTGACCCCTTGACAATGCTCCCTTTACCTGTAGTCACTAGAACATCATTAATACCTTAATGATCTTAATCATTAGCACCTTTCTGCCTTTTCTAGAATTAAATAAGCAATTAGTGACACATATACTTCACTCCAGTCCGACCTCCCATGTGGACCCCAGATGGCCCTGCCCTCCAACTTGTTTCACCAATGTTCTTCCCCATCTCGGTCAACGGCCGCTCCATCCTTCCCGTTGCTCAGTTAAAACACCTTGGGGTCATAATGGGACTACATCAAACTAAAATTTTTTGCTCAGTGAAAGAAACCTTCAATAAAATGAAAAGACAACCTATTGAACAGGAAAAGGTATTCACAAATGGTGTATCATAAGGGGTTAATATACAAAATATATAAGGAACTTATATAACTTAACACCCAAAAACCAAACAACCCAATTTAAAAATGGGCAAAGGCCACAACTTATTCCTATATAAGAATTTCATGAGCAGATTGGAAACCTTAGAAAATGTACAAACAAAATCCTGCCCCCATTTGACAAAAGAAAGAAAAGCCAATTAAAGCCAGATAAGGCTTTGGTTTTTATATTGCTTGCATCCTCTTGCCCTCAATAAAAATAAATAAATAAATAAATAAATAAGTAAATCTTTTTCAGTTCCCAAAAAATATAAAATAAAAATGGTAAAGGACTTGAATAGGCATTTCTCTAAAGGACATACAAGTGGCCAACAGATATATAAAAAGGTGCTCAACATCACTAATCATCAGGGAAATGCAAATTAAAACCACAATGAGACACCACCTCACACCTGTCAGAATGGCTCTCAGCAATAAAGCAACAGTCCGGCCAGTGTTTCTCAGTGGTTGAGCATCCACCTATGAACCGGGAAGTCACAGTTCGATTCCCGGTCAGGGCACATGCTCAGGTTGCGGGCTCGATCCCCAGTGGGGAGTGTGCAGGAGGCAGCCAATCAATGATTCTCTCTCACCGTTGGTGTTTCTGTCTCTCTCTTCCTCTCCCTTCCTCTCTGAACTCAATAAAAAACATATTTAAAAATAAATAAATAAAAAATAAAGCAACAAACAACAAGTGCTGGCGAGGTTGCAGAGAAAAGGGAACCCTCATGCACTGTTGGTGGGAATGCAGACTGGTGCAGCCACTGTGGAAAACTGTATGGAGTTTCCTCAACAAATTAAAAATGGAACTGCCTTATGACCTGGCAATTCCACTTCTGGGAATATATCCAAAGAAGCCCAAGCACTAATTGTAAAGAATATATATGCACCCCTATGTTCACTGCAATGTTACTTACAATAGCCATGCTCCGGAAGCACCAATGCTCAGAGATTGGCAGGAGTCAATGAGCGAGGGAACTTACCTTTGAGGCCGCGGGCTTCAACAGGAGTAGCACTCCACACCTGCCCTCCAAAATCTTAAAAGTTTATGTAGAGACCTTAGCGGGGTTCAGTCACGCATTCAGTCCAGAAGTTCTCAACAGCACCTTGTTCTCGAAGGGCTGTGTCCTTGGAAATGACTCCAGCTGTGAATGTTTATTCCAAGGGCGGGAGGAGGTGGGGAACCTCATATTGCCCCAACCAGCTCTCGGGTCAACCAGGGGTCACGTCCTCTCAATGAGCTCTGCTGACAAATCTCTCCCCACCTGTCTGCATGGCCAACTTCTCCAGTGTTTGCTGAAATGTTACATTCTCAGGGAGGCCAACACTGACCCACCCACTCCATTCAATATCACAGTCCCGACCTCCTCCTGGCACTCCCTGTGATCTTTCCTGTTTTCTTCTTCCCATTACCTTGATCACATTTGGTTAATTGCCTCCCTCTATTAGTATGTAAGCTCCATGAGAGCAAGGGTTTTTGTTTGTTTTGCTCCCACTCTATTCCCAGGACTAGAACAGTCCCTGGAATGCAGAAAGCTTTCCATAAAGATTTATTGAATCAATAAATAAAGGACAGAAAGAGAAAAAAGAGAGAAAGGAGGGAGAGGAGGGGAGGAAGGAAGGAAGGAAGGGAATACCTATTCACTAAGGATAAATTAGAATATACAAATCAGCAAAATAAGAAAATTAAAATCATCTGTGGTCCCACCATCTTGAATTTAACTACCATGAACATCATGTTATGTATCTTTTCAGATGTCCCTCTGTCTCTTTGAGCATGTGTGCATTTTAAGCCAAAAAACACAGACTGTGGGAATCAGAGCTTGAATCCCAGGTTTGCATGTGACCTTGAGCAAGCAACTCAGTCCATTCAGGCTTTGATAGCAGAACACCACAGACTGGGAGGCTTGAACAACAGGCACAGTTCTCACAGTTCTGAGGCCGGAAAGCCCAAGATCAAGGCTCTGGCAAATGCAGTGTCTGGTGAGATCCCCCTTCTTGGTTCCTAGATGTCCTTTGCTATGTCCTCACCTGGTGGGAGGGTCAAGGGAGTTCTCTGGGGTCTCTTATAAGGGCACTAGAGGCCCCTTTGCTATGTCCTCACCTGGTGGGAGGGTCAAGGGATCTCTTATAAGGGCACTAGAGGCTCTCTTTCAGAAGGGCTCTGCCCTCATGATCTAATCCCACCCCCCTCAAAAGCCCTATCTCCAAATACCATCACATTGAGGACTAGGTTTCAACATGTGAATTTGGGAGGACACAAACATTCAGTCTGTAGCAGCAAGTAACTTAATTTCCTCAAGCCTCAATGTTCTCGTCTCAAGAATGAGAAATATAGCTCTTACCTCACTGGTGTATTATAAGGGTTCTTTGGCGTAATGCCGGAAAAGCGCCTAGCACATTGCCTGGCACACAGCAGCCCTTGATAGATGGTGGCTTTCATTATTATTGTACTGTGAGTGCTGCTCTGCATCTCCCTTTTTTTCACTTAGTATTTCTGAGCATATTTCTATGTCCATAAAGATAATCCTATGATTTTTTTAATATATTTTAATTGATTTCAGAGAGGAAGGGAGAGGGAGAGATAGAAACATCAATGATGAGAGAGAATCATTGATTGGCCGCCTCCTGCACGCCCCCCACTGGGGATTGAGCCCGCAACCCAGGCATGTGCCCTTGAGTGGAATCAAACCTGGGACCTGGGACCCTTTAGTCCGCAGGCCAACACTTTATCCACTGAGCCAAACCAGCTAGGATCTATGATGTTTTTAACAGCTCCACAATATTCCACCATATAGATCCATCATAACTTATTTAGCCAACTCCCTATTGATGGATAACTAGCTTGATCCTGATTTTTTTCTCTATCAATATTGAGACAAATACTCTAGTTATCATCTTTTCCCAGATCCTTACTTATATCCTCGGGGTAGGAATACTGGTTCAAATATTTAAGGCTTTTGCTATTCACTTAAGATGATACTTTTATGATGCCCCAATGGAAAGCAGTTAAGAAATGACATGAGCTTTAAAGTTTTGGCATTTGAGAATGTAAACCTCCACTCAGAGTAAATCAGCTTGTGAAAGACACCAATGGTGACCACCTGGGAGGTTCTTTATAATAGAAGAGTCTAATTTAGGTCAGCGGCAGAAAACCCCACCAACGACACAGTGCTGAGGTGCTCAGGGTTCAATGTTACACACTATTAGACTTGTTAGTCTCCCCCATCCTACCCACCCCACCATACTCCTAGAGCCCTAGTTCCAAGACCCCAGTCATTTGGCTGTTGGAGTCACCCACTCACCCTGCCTCAACCATCTTGATCAGGAGAGATCAAAGTCAAATGGTGAGAGAAACTAAGGGGAATGAAGAAGGGACCCCCTTTAATACTGTTCCACTGTAGATCACTAGGGACCATGTGAAGCTGGATGCCCTGGAAATGGACAACTACAGGGGCGGGGTGCCCACTCCCCCTTCACCCACTGCTCTTGGCACAGACACGTTGAAGACACTCCAAACGGTGTGTGTACTGCCAGCATGGCTCTTTAGCTGTCTACATTAATAATGTAAAATGAAATATTCACATTTTCATAATACCTATCTCTCCACCATTTGCATCCCCTCTTAGGATCATTACATTTCTTTGAGTTCCTTCGAAATGGCACTAAAGATCCTAATGTGCATGTGGGAAGCCGCTGGGAAATTAGGAAGATCCCTGTAAAGGTGGGCATCCTCGGGCAAGTTGTATGGATCACCCAGTAATAACTTTAACTGCTTGATAACCCTCCCACTGTTGCATTAAATAACTAGGACGAAACGGATCCTATATATACATTGCTAGGCAGTTATTGACATCTTCCTTAGAGATATTCCCTGGACCAGTTAACAACCAAATAAACAGAGTGAGCTGAGGTAGATACACAGTACCATTTCAATCAATCATTTAATTATAAATAACGAGACTAGATTAACTGCCCATCAGCAGGAGTTGGAGTGAACAAATGAAGAAGGCATCTGCATTGCTGGCCCTCCCCTCAGACTCAGGCAGCCCAGGCTCTGGCCTGAATTCTCCTCCAGGAGCAAGAAATGGAAAAAGGGCAAGAAACTGCACTCCTCCCTGCCTCTGGTTTTTCAGATCACAGTGGTGGGATGCTTCTTCTCAGGATTTGCTACTTGAAGGGCAACCAACCCATTTGCTGAGGCTGCTTAGAAAACTCCCCTAGGGGCCAGTTCTGAGCCTTCTCTCAGGGAAGCTGTCTGGGCCTCTCGAGATTTTGGGGTGACTGATCCCAGAGGCCCACTTCTTTCCTCCCAGGTCCCACTTCTTCCCTTGTCCAAAATATTGACATACATACTTAATAGTATTATTTTTTTTTCTCAAACAGGTGTAGTGAGGAATCAGGTTACTGTTACTATTAATATTATTGCTCACAATAACAATAGCTACCATCTTTGAGCTCTCACTAAGGGCCAGGCCCTACCCTAAAAATAAAGATTCATTTAATCCTTACACCAGCCCTATGAGATTGGAACTCTGTGGTGGGTTTTGAGGAGGCCCAATAATCAACATCCCAGCTTCCCACTGGAGTTGAGAACTAATTGATAGATACATGGGTATCTGGAAAATGGAGATCAAAATGTTCTTTGTTATAATATAGCTGACAAGGGAGAACAAGGCTTAGGGCTCAGGCATCCTAATGCTGCATTGGAATTAAACTCACCTTCCTGCCCCAAGCAGCACCGATCATTACAGAATCACATCAGGAGGCCTGGCCCCATCAAACACAGAGCATCACTGACCGTGAGCAGCCAGATATAGAGAAGGTGGGGGGAAGGAGCAATCGGGGGCAGAAAGAGGCCGGATTACCTCCTTCATGGAAACTAGAAGCCAGAGCAAAAAAGACCTCAGCATTATTATTATCCCCAGGATCATGTATCTGATACACTAAATACAATGAACTCTGCTCTTCCTGAGCCATGAGGGGAGTCTCACCCTGAGCTGAGTGAGAGAGGAACTAGAGTTGCTGTGCCCCATCCCCACCCACCTAGTTGTCAGAAGCCCAGGGAGACACACAGTGTGCCTGTCCCCAAACTGTGCAATCCACAAACACTAAATACCTACTATGAGTCTAGAATTGTGCTGCTAGACATTTCAGGATTATTTGAGTAAATTTATGAATGAATGAACAGATGAATAAATCTAATGAAAGGCATCATTTCCATTCCTTCCATTTTTTCTCGTTTATTTCAGCACATTCTGTGACAAATCTTGTTATAATCCAGACAGCCTTGGTCACAGGATATGTTGAGAATTCCAGGACCTGCTCAAGATGGAGATGAGAAAAAAGCAGCTGAGACAGTAGAGGGCAAACCTTTCCAGAGAAGGCTCAGCAGCCCAGCTCCAGGGCCAGGGCCATGGTGAACTCCAGTCCAGGGCAGTGCTAGGACTCCAGGGTCTGAGCCAAGCACTGGGGCGTGGAGTGGGCTTCTTCATAGACAGTTGATGTGTCATATCTGGCGTAGGTCAGAGAAGGATCAGGAAGCTGGGTCCAGCCTTAGGAAAAGGGGGCTGGATAAAGATGGGAAAGTCAAGGTCCAGCTGACTGGGGGTCTGGGGAAGCCGCTGGTCCCAGAGAAATTTGGAATGGGACCTAGGAATTGAAGGTGGGCTGAAGGCTAGATACGTGGACAAACCAGATACACTTCAAGGGCAGGGAAGGAGACAAGCTACAGGCTATTGAGTAGGAGAGGCTGTCCCTCCCCCGCCCCCCAACTGCCCGTCTCTCCTGTGCTAACAGGAAGGAGGAGCTCCCAACAGTCCACATCCTGGACATTGGCTCAGGACAGAGGCAGACACAGAACCCACGTGTTCTTAATGTTGGTGTGGGGATGGGGGTGGTCACAGCTATTTTCTAAGGGTAGTATGACCAATCGATTTATTATCCAAAGTAGAACTCTTTTTAAAGTAAATGTGTCATTAATATTTACTAAAACTAATAACTAAAAATACTAACCCTTCTTATAATCCTATATAATAAAGAGCTAATATGCAAAGTTCGTCACACCCTCACACCTTAATGGCTCAGACACTCAATACTGGGGAGAGAGGAGTGGGGACCAGCCAGGCTGCAGCCCAGGAGAGGGACAAGCCGCCCGCCCTGTGGTCCCGAGTGCCAGCGCCTGCACCTGCGGCCCGGGCAAAGCCGCCTGTCCATGGTCCCCTGAGGCTGCAGCTGGCCCGGGCGAAGCTGACCTGGGTGCCTGCGGCCAGCCAGAGGGAGGGAAGCCCAGGTCCCTGGTGCCTGTGACTGGCCGGAGGAGGGAATCCTGGGTCTCGGTTGCAGGGCGAGGCAGAGACGGTTAGGGGTGATCAGGCCAGCAGGGGAGCAGTTAGGGGTGATCAGGCAGGCAGAGGTGGTTAGGGGCAATCAGGCAGGCAGGCAGAGGGGTTAGGGACGATCAGGCAGGCAGGCAGGCAAGCGGTTGGGAGCCAGCGGTCCCGGATTGCGAGAAGCAGTCAGACATCCCCCGAGGGGTCCCGGATTGGAGAAGGTTCAGGCTGGCCTGAGGGACCGCCCCCTCCCATGCATGAATTTCATGCACCGGGCCTCTAGTCTAAAAATATTTGCCAAGCCTGCCTCAAAGAATTAGACTGACCCCAAGAACAGATGTTTATAAATGGAAAACAATATTTCATGCCACCTTCCTCTCCCAATCCAGAAAGCTGGGTGTAGCAGCCCCCACCACTAGTCCACCCCTACTTCCCACACCTGCAGCTGGGTAGATAGCTTCTTACCTCGGGTGCCTGCCACTCTCTGCTGTTCCACCTGTGGGCTTTCTCACACTATGCAGCTTGAAATTATGCCAGAATCAACCCAAAAGTGTAGGTAAATGAACACCCCTGAAAGGCAACCTTCACCCAACAGGAAACAGGAGTTGGTGGATTTGTCCCCGTCTCCCTGTATTCTGGTGGATTGCCCTGTGATGGCTCCATGTGCTGATCAGGGGCCCTCAGCTGCACTGAGCTGACTTGCCCACAGCAGTAACTCATGCCTTTCGCTCTTGCTTCACTTACTTTCTCTACACCCTCTCTTCTGCTTCTTAGAATCACCGCCCAAATAAAATACCTGTACCCAAGTCTTGTCTCAAGGTCTGCTTTGAGAAGAATCCAATTTCCTGTGTAGCAAAGGAAACCTCATTCAAATATATCTTCACTGAGGTTCTATTTGTGCTGGACCCTGGGGGTGAAAGGTAAATAAACCAAAGTCCTTGCTTTTAAGAGAAAAAGGAGGTGGTTGAAGCAACATAGGCACTGAGACAAGTCACCAATGCAAGGTCTCATAGATATAGATTATAGATATAGATATAGATATAGATATAGATTATAGATATAGATATAGACATATAGATTTATTTATTCAGAGAAACTGGCTTACATGATTATGGAGACTGAGAAGTTCCACAATCTGCCATCTGCAAGCTGCAGACCCAAGGAAGTCAGTGGTGTAATTCCAGTCCAAGTCAGAGGGCTGAGAACCGGGGAACCCACGGTGTAAATCCCAGTCCCAGGGCAGGAGAAGACCAATCTGGCTTGTGAGTGAGCTTGCCCAATGGGAGATATAGCAAGAGATTGAAGGCTTGAACTGTGCCTTCACACAGTTCTGACTCACCCTCGTGAGCTGTCCTGAGGATCAAATAACACTTATCCATAGAAGTTCAGAAGGCACCTACTGTGTGCAAGACACTGCAGTGACCAGGAAGAGAAATAAGACTCAGGCCCCCTCCTTGGTCAGATTAAAGGCCTATTGATATGTGTGAACCTGCTTTATAAACTAGAGAGTGGCCAGCAAATGTGAGAAGTTACCCAAAAAATACTGTTCTGTAGTGCCATTGCTAACTGCCTCTTCTATTGTATCTCCTGCATTGCCTAGAGCAGTGGTTCTCAACCTTCTGGCCCTTTAATACAGTTCTTCATGTTGTGACCCAACCATAAAATTATTTTCATTGCTACTTCATAACTGTAATGTTGCTACTGTTATGAATCGTAATGTAAATATCTGATATGCAGGATGGGCTTAGGGACCCCTGTGAAAGGGTTGTTTGACCACCAAAGGGGTTGCGACCCACAGGTTGAGAACCGCTGGCCTAGAGTCGTGGTGGCACACAAAAGGCATTACAATAACATTTCATCACTGATTCCATACACTGTAATTAACAATCAGAATTAGTTAGAAGATATCATTCTTCTGGCATGCATATTGTTTATGATTCCTACTGAACATCTCAGACTTTCTCTGCCTGACTCAGGTCAAGGCAAGCTTTGAACAAGTATACATTAACTTATCCCATGAATATCTGATTTAATCTATTATGAGCCCAGATCACAGCAGTGAACAGGACAGCAAAATCTTTGCCCTCATAAAGGTTTCATTTTAGTGGTGGAGCCAGCTAACCAGAAGAGTCAGCCACCCTGGGGAATTCCCAGCATGAAATGACTCTGTTTGGGAAGTTGCAGAGGCAAAATTATCCAAATTGTTTGTCGACACCCCCCGCCTGCACCTGGCTAGTTGCTCTGCTCTCTACTTCATTTATTTTAGCTGTGAAGCTTTACCTAAATGCTCTGGGTTTCCTCTGTCTTGAATATCCCTTTAATCAGATCCCCGCTCCTCCTCACCTCCTTGATCTTGCTTCTCAAACATAGTTGCTAATGATGTGTGCATGTGCCAGACTTGAACAAATGTTGAGCAGCAAACTGTTCAGTGTCTGTTAATTTCATCCTCAATCCAAGCGGGGATCCTTGAGTTCGAGCAGATGCTCCTTCCCCGGGGGTTTCGCGCCCATCCATCAGCTTTGCTGATGAGGGAAGAAAGGAACGTTTCCTCCATGACTGCCATTTGAATATAATTTATTGCCTTCTGAAAGAAAAATGGGAAGAAGAAAAGGTACTGAGAGGTGAGAACACAAATGAATGGTGACAGATGACAATCAGATTTCAGTTTCAAAGGAGCATGCTTTTAAGCCAATAAATGCTTGCAAGGGTGAAGTGAAATTCTCCACAGCTGTGCCAAGAGGGCTCCTTCTAAATGGCCAAGGTGCCTGTTGAAGTCCTGTGGGGAGTCCGATTCATAATTATAATAAAGGAAATAATAAATTGATCACATAGTGTTTAAGAGCAAGGACACCGTAAACAGAGGGCATGAATCTGAATCCCAGCTCCATCCTTGGGCAAGTTACTTAGCATTACTTCCTGTGCGAATGAGGATAATAGTAACACCTTACTCTCAGAGTTATTGGGAGGTTTAAATGAGTTAATATAGAGAAAGTGATTAGAACAGTGCCTGGCACTTATGAAGTTCTAGATTGATGTCTGCCCTGTTGCTTATTGTGATTAATAATGAATTTTTCTCTCTGCCAGGTCCTGACCTAAGTCTGTCTCTCTGCTCTCACCACCACCCATGCAATGACACCAAGATTGCCCTCATTCTTTAGAGGAGGGAATGTCCATGCACTTGTCTTCTAAATGCACTTGAATTTCTGACTTTGCCCTTCTCATTTAGGTTTTATATATCTTATATTTGTTTATTCATTTTTGTTTCCAATTGTTTTACCTGGAAATAAATACTCCAAACTGTTCAGAGTGGTTATCTTTATGTGATAGGATGATGAGGATCTGCTTTTCTTCCTTCTATTTATCTGTATGTTGCAATTTAAAAAATAATGGTGTGTATTTTTACAATGGACCATCTAAAATGAATGGGTAAAAATGGAGGAAAAGTAGATTTAGTCCATTCTCCCTCTTCCTCAAATAACTTAATCCACCTTCTTGTCAGAGCATATTAGTAATAAGAAATCAGGAACTTGCCATAGAGGACAGGATGGCTGATGGTATTCTTGCTGTTTGCTGAAGGGCTGTCACTCTGTCTGGGAACTCACTTGACCTGTGAGATACCTGAGCCCATACAACAACATATTTTCATATGAGAAATTTGTTACATAATGCTTTACTGAGAAATACTACATCTAAAGTAAAGGTGTGTATATATGTCCTAAATCATTTAAAATTCAAATGAAAATAAATAACAGCAGCATCTCCCCACCACCACCCCCGACACACACACACACACACACACACACACACACACACACACACACGACTATGAATTGCTTAAATTCCTGGTGGTTTTGTTAGTTCCTTGTGAATTGCGCACTTCCATTATCAGAGTGCTGGCTGGATTCTGAGGTTAATTAGATGTTACCTTGCAGTTATAGAAACAATTTCTCCTTTAACAATAACACTTGAACTTTCATTTATTTTTTTTCCAGTCTCTGCATACTTGAAAATCTGTTGAGAAGAGATTATAGAATTGATAGATTGGATTAAAAAGGGGGGAAAAATTAAATGAAGGCAGTCCCTGCTCACATTCATCCCATTAAAGAAAGCAGCATGAAAGCCCTAAGGTAGAATGTCTGAGCTCAAGCATGAATGGGGATCTGAAGTACTCCTCAGTCAGTCTATAGTCTCCACAAGTCTTTGGCCTTTCATGAAAGATGGGTAATGATCCTGGGACAAAGCATATGTCCCCATATATATATATATATACACACACACACACACTCCAGATGTGCAATTTATCATTATTACAGAAACCCAAGGGCAAAAATTAGAATTATCCAAAATGTCAAAATGTGATAAAACTTTACTAGTATATCAGTTACAAACTACCAAAATAATGCTGTACAAGAAATCCCCACAATTTAGTGGCTGCAAATAGCAGCCATGTAGGATTTCTCAGCTGGGTGGTTCTGCTCACCAGGGCTGGCTCAGCTCATTTTAACTGGACTACCGTATTTTTGCATGTATAAATCACTCCCATGTATAAGACACCCCCCACTTTTCCAACCCCAAATTAAGAAATCAATATTTTAACATTCTGCTGGTTTTCCTCTTAAGGCCTTCCTCTTTTTTGGCATTCTAAGGAATTGTTCTTCCTGTTTTCTCCACTGTCTGGTCATACACTCAGTGGGAGGAGGTCCAAATTGTCTCTCTGCAGCTCTATTTCCATGCTCTTTTGCATAGCTGATTACATTCAGTTTGAATTTTGCAGAGTAAGACAATCACTTACTGGTATTTATCTTTTTATTTTTTGACATCTTTATGGGCTCAGAACGCTCTGGTCCCTGTTGCATCTGCGTACTCTCCACCTCCACCTCCAATTACGGCATCAGCTGACATCAGTAACAATAAGGCTCGTGGTTAGAGGAAGCCTGTTTGACAAGTTATGGGCAGCTACACACCTGCACAGCTCCCTACTTGGCTGACCTACTGACTTCCGTGTATAACACGCCCCTCGATTTTCAGTCTAACAATTTTAGAAAAAAAATAGTGTCTTATACACGGAAAAATACGGTAACTTGTGGACCTGTGGTCAACTGGTGGTTGGCTCAGAGATGGGCCTCTGTTGGGCTCATTTAGCATCCTTCAGCAGGCTAGCCCAGGCTGGTGTGAATGCCCACACAATCTCTGAGTCCCGAACTCAGGACTGACACAACATCAAATCTGCTGCATTCCATTGGCCAAAGCATAACAGGAGTCCAGCCCAGACCCTGGAGATGAGAGATAGATCCAACCTATTGATGGGAATACCTGCAGTCATATTGCAAAGGGTGTGGATACAGGAGGTATGAAAAATTGGGACCACATTTGCAATTCATCTACCACAAACTTGAAACATGATGACATGTGAAATAAGCGACAGCAATTGTGAGTTACATTTCATTGTCGAAATTGCCCTGAGACAGTCATAAATCAGGATTTTCATCAAAATAGAAGCCAAAAAATACTCAAAATTTTAATCAAGGACCATCTGAGAAGACATCAACCACCACCACATCAGCTCTTGCTCCTGACCCCCCATGAAGAGGGCTCCCCCTGACCCCAAAAGATCTTCCAATTTCAGGGTTTTTCTAACACAATCAAGTTTTAGCAAAAGGTAGAAATATAACTGGGGCAATTATTATGTATCTTAAAAATACTCTCTGTTAAATGCATTCCAAAAAGCCATATTCAATATTGTATACATATTATAATTACAAGCATGCAAAGGACAAAGATGAACTGAGAATTCACAGCAAGGAAAGTGGTTATAGTCAGATAATATGTTTGTGTTTTCTCATTTTTCAAAATGTTCTTTAATGCTGGGGTTATGCTGTCATACAATAAAAAAAAAGAAGGGATGTAAATAAGTTGAAAGCAAAGATTAATGAACATTTATCTTCAATAGTATATATATTGTCCAACAGCAAAAAACTCAGTATTGTCTTTTCATTGTGCAATCCTCAAGGCTGACAATGAAATATTCAAATGCCAAGAAACACAAAGCAGTTCAGAATCATACTTGAGGAAGAGTTATGCGATTCCACTATCATTACTTAATTCATACAAAGTGTGTTAAGTGGTTTTATCTTTATCTTGTGATTTCTTTTATTTAGTAGATTTCTATGTATGCATCTAATGACGATGAGCCAGCAGGGCCCATGTGCTGAAGCATATCTAACAATGCAATCACAGTAACTGGGAAAAATAACAAAAGAATAATTATGGCTATATATTCTCTGAGAGGTTTTGAATACAAATGTAAAATTTGGGGTAAATGTCACAATTAATATATATGAAGCCAAAAAAAACTGGCTAGTAGGAAACATTTTAACTTAGATTATCAAATAGTAAAGTTAACTTCATATAACAGCAAAGGAAACGTGTTTCATACCTTCTTTTCCAGAGTTGAGCACAACACTTGTAATCTTAATCAGAAGCTTGATAAAAGGACGCAGTACTGTTTGAATCAGAAAAGTAGTCTTTGCTCTTAAGACTACTTAGTAGCTTGTGAGAGGTGAATTGATGATTTTAGCCTATTCTTAGATCCCACCTCTGCCTCATACTTCCCTACTAAAACAAAAAAAACAACAAAACAAAAAAATCCACAATCTAAGAACTTTATATCTATGCCACGCTGATTCTTTTCAAATTATTTTTGCACACGTTTTCTCATTTAATACTTTTCCAACCCAATGCGCTAATTAGCACAAACATTATCATTCCCATTTTACTAATAAAGAAACCAAGGCACAAAGAAATGTAAGCATCTAGTTCAAGGACATACAACTGATAAGTGTATATCCTTTATACAGAGCAGAAAAGGAGGGCACGTGGAGATGACATCTATTACTAAGAAAAATATATATATTATTACACATTTGTTAGAGAGAAATCAAAACTGCAAAAGCAAAAAAAAAAAGGAAAAGAAAGAAAGAAAGAAAAGAAATTTAATGCTCATATCCAAGAGAAACCATTGTAGCATCTTGGAGTAGCTCCTCCCAAATATAATGATCTTGCTTTATATTTCACTAAGCAAGTTGAAGCAATAAGAAGAGAATTTCTACATTCTCCCCCATCAAGTCCACCGACCCCACACCTGTGCTCTCCTGGTCTGCTTTCTCTGCAAATGAAGATCACCTGTGCTCCTGCCACTAATGCCTTCATCCTGCACGCCATCCAACTTTCTTTCACCTGCACAAAGATTTGCCCTGCAATTAGCTTCTTATCAAATGTTTCCCCCATGCCAGATCACATCCACCAATAAGTAAACATACTATAATTTCTCCCACCCAGAATGAAAAGGCGAATAATACAAACCCGTGCAGCCGCCCGCGGCATCCTTCTCCCCTTCCAGCTCCATTTCTCTGCTCCCCTTTATATTGTACTGTCTTAAAGGAGTTGTTTAGACTTTCTGCTGTCTTTTCAATACATTCCAAGCAGGCTTGCATCCCTGCCACTCCACTAAAACTCTTCTTGTCAAGGCCAGTGACCTTTACATTTCTAATCCAAAGGTCAGTCCTCATGGCTCTTTTTAACCCTGCAGCACTTGACACCATCCACTGCTCCTTGAAATTCTTTCTTTATTTGGTTTCTAGGACACACTCTTGGTTTTACTCCTACTTCAATGGCCACTTCTCACCTTTGCAGGTTCTTCATCGCCCCAACCTTAATGTTAATCTCTACACATTCTCACTTAGTAATCTCGTTAAGTCCGTAACTCCAAATTACTATCTGTATGTGGATAATTCCCACATCCTAATGCTAGCCCTGATCCACTCCTGAACTCCAGAATCACGTTTCTCCACTTGGACATCTAGTAGACACTCACTAGCATGCTCCAATATGGTCTTACCATCTATATAATAAAAGCCCATTGACCATTACGGTGGAATGACCACAATAAAGTCACTATGACACACACTGACCACCAAGGGACAGACGCTCAATGCAGGAGCTGCCCCCTGGTGGTCAGTGCGCCCCCACAGGTGGAGCATCGCTCAGCCAGAAGCTGGGCTCATGGCTGGTGAGCACAGCGTCAGTGGAGGGAGCCCCCACGGCAGTGCTAAGGAGAGGCAAGCCAAGCCATAAGGAGTGAGCAGACGAGCAGTTAGGAGCGAGGGGTCCCAGATTGCAAGGGGGTCCTGGATTGCAAGAGGGCACAGGCTGGGCTGAGGGACAGCCCCCACCTCCCGCAAGAATTTTGTGCATTGGGCCTCTAATTTGTTTACAAATGACATCAGATATGAATAGTTGAGGAACCTTTCTAATTGGCCAGTGTCTGTTGGACAACAGTTGACAGCTTTTAATATTATGCCTACTATGTAGGCATCTCAACTTTCAAATGGCCGATCTGAACTCTTGATTCCTGCCTCCTAGTACTTGGTTCTCTCAAGTACTTCTCCATTTTAGTAAGCGTCTCTGTGTTTGTTGTTTTCTCTGCCTGGAATTCTCTTCCCCCAGATACCTGTGTGGCTTGTTCCTTCATTCAAATCTCTGTTCAAGCATCAGCAGCGACCTCCTTCCTCAGCACCCTACTTACAACAGGAGACCCCACCTCTCTTCTATTGTTCTCTCTTCCCTTACCTCTTCTGCTTGTTTGCATTGATTGCTTTTCTCATAAATGATTTTTGAGATGGTAGAATATGGAAGGATGTGACATATAATATGGCAGATCTGGTCATTCGTTTGTTTATGTTTAGTCTCTCTCCAGTGAAAATTAAGCCTCAGGCAGGCAGGGACACATTTTAAATTTTGGGTCAGTACTTTTTTATACCTAGGGCCTAGAATTATGTTTTACATGCAGTAGATGTTCTATCTTCTGGGGTAGACATAAATTAAACAAATGGATGATGAAATTAATCATGTCATAATCATGTAACTGAATAATTTCTCCCTCCCTCTTTCCTTCCTTCCTTCCTTCCTTCCTTCCTTCCTCCCTTCCTTCCTTTCTTCCTTCCTTCCTTCTTTCCTTCTTTTCTTGTGGATAATACTAGTATGATCCTCCTCATACATAATTATTGTCGTCTCTGTTTCCTTACAGAATTATACAGTCATAGGAGAAGAATATTATTGAGGGAGGCTTTTGCTACAATTTGGAAAACTGACATTCATAAATACCAATTTATTCAGCCACTGTTATCCCTAGATTCCTGTAATTTCAAGATTTGGAAGATTTGGGCCCATGTCACATCTATATCAACAAGTGAAGGAAGAATGTGTGGTCCCTGTTGGGCCCCCATTGGCTCAGTGCTTAGTGTAAATGAGACCCCACAATAAAAGCTCATTGAGCTCTCCTGATAGACCTGCACGCCTGGTACAGGAGAAAATGTACAGGCTTGGGAAGTACTGCAAGTGGGGAAGGAATCATAGCAATTCCACTCATGAGCTGCATCACCTTGGTCAAGGAGTTGAACTTCTTGGTCTCTTCATCTTTCACATGGGGATGCCACCACCTACTTCACAGGTCTGTGGTAAGGTTTAGCTGAAATAATGTGTGTAAAGCACCTGACAAGAAGCTTGTCCTTAATCAATGCTAGTCCACCACCAGCGACCCCACCAGATTCCCCTTCTCCAGGTTCCCTATCCCCCCAGTGCCTTCATCTCAAACCCTCCCCCCACTCCCCCCAAAAAATGCACCAGTTGGTTCTCTAACAGTTTAGGATTCAGCGTTTAGGTGAATTACTTATACTTGTTTTGTTTGATTTAATGTCTAAAGTCTCTGGTTGAAGGTGAGCAGTTTTTGAAAGTCAGGAAGAGTTCTTTCTGTGGTATTGCCAGCTCCCCTCTGGCCGACTGTGACTACTCCAGCCCTCTGAGCGATAACCAAGCTGTTTGGGCCAACAGCCTCGCAAAGGAAACTTCCCTCTGGTTTAAAAAGAGCCTCCCTTGGAAAAATGCCGACCTGACTCTGGTTTTCTGTGTTGAATAACTCTCAACAACAGTAGAACCAGTGCCAGGAAGGTTTTAGCCATTTACAAAGTCATCACTGCGGTGTGTGTTCTATGCTTTCCATTTGCAGCCATTTAATGTAAGCATTCAAGATAAACTCATGACCAACACCATTTGAATTCATGGGTTATTTGGGAAGGGGAGGCGGATTTTATTCAGAATTAGATTATCCATTTGACAAGTGTTCCTTTAGCACTTACTGCACGTCAGGTACTGAGACAGGTGCTGCAGACCAGAGGTGAATTAGAAAAACATAGTCCAGTCCTAGCCGGCTTGGCTCAGTGGATAGAGCTTCAGCCTGCGGACTGAAGGGTTCCAGGTTCGATTCTGGCCAAGGGCACATGCCTGGGTTGCAGGCTTGAACTGGGGGCATGCAGGAGGCAGCTGATCAATGATTCTCTCTCATCATGGATGTGTGTGTTTTCTCTCTCCTTCTCCCTTCCTCTCTGAAATCAATAAATATATATTTTTTTAAAAAAAAACATAGTCCTGTCTTCAAGAAGCTTACAGTCTATGCCGGGCACAGGCAATGGACCATAGATGATGAACAAAAATGCCACAGAAATAATTGTATACGGTAAAATTATGATAAGAGCCACTTAGGAGGAGAGGTGGTACCTTGAGTGTTATCAGGGCACCCAATCTAGGGAGGTGAGTGAAATTTAAATCAGACCCTAAATGATGACTATTAAAAATAATAATAAGTAAATTGTGGTAGATTTTATTTTCCTAAAATGGTCAGGATGGTATGTCTTTGCCAAATGCTTTTCCAGAACCTGCCACTCCTCCGTCAAGCAGTGGAGACCCGTCCCCTCCCTTTGCCCCTGGGCAGGGCTTTGTGACCACCTTCAACAATGGAGCACATTAGACACATGCTGTGTGACCTCTGAGGTAGGTCATAAAAGGCAATGCAGCTCCAATTACTCTTCTCTTGGGACCTGGCCTTGGAAGGTAGACACAGGGGGGAGGTCCCCATACCTGGGGGAAGCCCCCCGTGGAGTACTGAGGCCCCCAGTCCTCGGCCTGGCAGAGTGGACAGCAGCAGGTTGCCAGCGTGTGAGGGAAGTGCGGGTGCAGGGAGGGGTGTGGATATGATGGTGGGAAGAGGCTGGCATTCTCTTGGATAGTATCTGTTTTCTCTGAGAAGTTTAAAGCTAAGTTATTAGCCCAGAGGTAGGGGTTGGGAAGGGGGAAGGGTTGGAGGAATGGGGAGGTAAGATATTTGTGGAGTTGGGAGAGTAAGCTGATTAAAAAGACACAATAAGATTACTTGGCAGCATTGAGATTATTGAACATTATCAAAGTGAACATATTTGAAGTGATTCCAATCTGTGAGATTTTCTCCTGAGTCCCTCAGCAGTTAGGAAGCAGGCACAGAGAAGGCAGGTGGTGGGGGCTGGGTTTTTCCAGAATTGTGAGACAGGAAGGACAGAGGGGTGACGGAAGGAGTTGGCCGTATTTGCAAGAGAAGAGCTGGAAAGAAGGATTAAGGGAAAGACAGGGAAAATCTGATGGGATGGGAGGGGGGTTGATGGATTGGAGGCACAGCTGGGGTCAAAGAACAGCTTCAATGCACGATGCACGAGGCTAAAGAAGGCAGCAGAAGGACAGGAGGTTGTGGTGGGAGAGTGGGATTTGAAATAGAGAATCTAAGGAGAGGAGGGATCGCTGCAATATTCATTGGCTCAGGTTTGCAGCCTCATTTCAGCCTTAATCCATACATTTCCGGTGATTCTCAAGGTTGACATGTAGAAAACATGGAGCAGTGGAGAGGACCCTTCAGAGTCAGACAGCCCTGAGCTGGGAGTAGGGCCCACTGCCCGCCACTGTGTGCCCTAGACGAGCTTTTTCACTTACCCACTTTCAGCCTCCAATTCTTTTTCTCCCCGTGAGTATTAAAACAAAGCCATAAAAATAAATAAAGTTGTATGTACAGATAGATAGAGGTATAGTGATATATTTTGATACATATTGGTGTACATTCAGACATATATCTGAAATAGATATATAGTTATATATCAAATATATTTGGCATATATTAAGTGGATATATAAAAATGATATACATCTTTATATAGATATATTTATATTTATAGTATATTGATATATCTATATAGATCTATATCTATTGATATTTATAGATATCCACTATATCAATATATATCATTTTTATATATCCATCTTATATATACTAAACAAAAATAAATACCAGATATAACTAATACCTATATATAAATATATATTAATTTTTATATATTACAGACATAAAGTTCTCACCACATAGCAGACACTCCACAAATGTTAGGCCATGGTACTCTAATCACCAGCCTTTTCACACTTAAGAAAAGAAGAACCAGCTGATTCCGTTATAACCCACCCATGCTCACGCCTTAAGAATTGGCACTTTCAGTCGCTGGGAAGCCCTCTCAGCCCGCTGGGGACAGAACCAGTAGTGTGAGTCTTTCCCAAGCAGATGCCCACAAACCTTTCATTCATGAAGCGCCTGAGCCCCGGGCTGGGGTAGCAGAGCAGACGGGAAATAACCAGGTCTTTCATGCACTTAAACCCTGAATAGGATTTCTGTTTGTTTTCCCTCCCTCTGGGAAAGCTGCTTTTGACTTTGCAGCAATCAACTTTTTTTAAAGGTAGTTTTCAATTTAGAAAATATCGGGGTACCCAGGTTTTACCAATGGATACCACAATTGGCCTCTGTAATTTACCAAAGACACCACTCATGGGGCATGTGGGCAGGGCAGCTAGGAGGCCCAGTTTTCTGGGACCGGCACCACCATTTCTGACACTCATCCCCATCAGACCCCCTATTTCAAATATCCTGTCAGGCCATGTATCAGGGTATGTGTCCTGGTTTGGAGCTTTGAAATTATGATCACCAGTTAGAGACAGAGGAGAAAGTAGGACATCCTTTTCTTCTCAAACTTAAAAGAAAATTATTTATAACAAAAACAACATCGGAGCAAGCAACATGACCAGAAATGTTACTGAAAGAAAAATTCACCCCTGAACCAAACATACCAGGAAATCAAAATGCTTTCTTTTTTGATGTGCCCTTCGCCATTCCTAATTTGTGAAATATTTGTGATCATAACATTAAAAAAATCCCAGGCAATGCCAAGGCTGTGTGAGCTCCCAGACCTGCACTCTCCCACCCTCTTGCCTGGCTCTTCTACTCCAATATACAGAAGCAAACCATGGGACGCCTTCTCCTCTGCCCGGCCCACCTGCCGATGGCCCAAATGAAACCCCCAAACTCTCAATCAATCAATGTTTCAAAGCATCACCCACTGCGTGTTCGATGCTCTTCTAGACACAAAGGAGGGTGGTAAGGAGGGGTGTAGGAAAAAAGTAGAAGGCCTGGCCCTAACTCCCAAGGGGCATTGCCATGGCAACAGGAAGGGGGGGTTACAGAGGGGGTGGAAAAAGGGCACAATTACAGTGAGAGGCCAGGGCCCAACTGAAGTTCTTGCCCTGTGCGGTGTGTGCAGGATGCAGCTGCCTTCTTTGTCCTTTGTGAATGAAGCCACTGATTGTAGTTTCTGGGGCAGTTTCCCAAAAGTGTGTCATGAGAAAGAGGCAAGATGTTAATATGCTAAGCAGAAAGAAACAATTCCATGGCCAGATGAGTGGGGACATGAAGGTTACAAAAAAAAAACAAACAGGTTTCTGTGGGAGATCTCAGAGCGTTTTCTCTAAGGGGCAGAGTGGAATTCAACAAAGGCGCTGAGCTCGCTGCATTTCCCAAGCTTGCATGGACACAGAGATGAACATCTTGAGGAATGAGTATCTAAGAAGCACACTTAGATACTTAGAAAAATGCAGCTCCAGCATAGTCACGCTCATGCCTACCCAGAGACCATGTACCAGATTCTTCCAGATATTTCTGGGTCAGAGAAAGCCTCCCCCTTGCCTTCCTTCCCATGCCTGGAAAATGGCAGAAAAGAAGGAAAATGGGTGGTAGACTGAAGTACTAATGGATAAACAAGCTTTGTGCAGAGAGGCAAGAGGAGAGTGAGAAGGAAAAGAATACAGCAAGTGATATCATTCGCAGAGCACCTTCTCTGCTTCCTTCACTATACTTGCAAAGGGGTTACTGAGTCACAGGTACTGTTGTAACCAAGATGACGGCAGCCCAAACAGAAGGTTCCACTACGCAGATCCCTGGCCACCTTCCTGAGGTGCTATGGAAATCCCAGCCTTTTCCCAGTTCCTTCTCTTTCTGAATGTTCTCTTCACGGTGTCTATGGTAGCCTGGTGAATGACATCATGGGAGGTCCTGCAGTTCAACCTTCTATAACTACTTAGGCTATTCCAGGTCCCTCCTCCTTCCTCTAATGCTCCTCCTGAAACTCCTCGGGTCACTCCATTCTTCTACCCTCCAGTCTAATAGTTCCCAACTTTGGCTGCACATTAGAATCATCTGAAGTTATATATATATATATATTCTCCACTCCTCAGCCCAGACAAATGAAATCAGAATGTCTTGGAGGTGAAACTCAGGCATCAGTCATTTTAACAGCTCCTTGGTGATTCCATTTTGAACACAATGTTAAGAACCACTGACATAGTTTGAGGACAGAATCCTCTCTTTTAGCAAGCCTGGTCTGTTTGGAAGCAGGTTCCTTTCCATCTGAAGCCCAGCCCATCCTTTTTTTGAGCTTAAAGTGTTCTCTCTAGGATACTAAAATTCTAATTTACTGGTGTCTCTCAATTAGGGCCAAAGAATTTTCTGGAACCATCATGCTCTCTGCTCTGGGGATTGAGCTTCACTTCAGTTTCTCTGAGCAGCTCTACAGTCCAATCAATACATCAGGGAGCACAGTTAGCAGGCAAAGCAAAGTGTCCGCTTCCAAAAGGCTAATCATTACCTCTCAGTGATTCTCACCAATTCCCAAGTTCTATTACCAAGCCCAATTTCACCATCTTGGTGCCATTAATCCACATTCCTGCTAGGAGTGACTCCCCCAGACACTCATCTCCCACCATTTGTCTTCTCAGAGAAGCCTAAGTGCAGAACATTAGCTCCCCTGCAAGATCTTAGTCTATACTTAAAAGGCTGCAGTAAGCTGCCCCCTGGAATCTTGGGAAATGAACAGAAGATGTCACCTTAGCTAAAATTGAAAATAATAGAATCAATATAAAACAGATGAGGTAGCCCTTCTCTTGTCATATAAATAACCTACATTAAGAAATGGGTTTGTAAAGAAAAAAAAAAGAAATGAGTTTGTAAGGCTGGTAAACCCAAATTGGTGTAATCCCAACTAAAAGATTAGATGATTAAAGTGTAACTTTAGAACTGGGATGGAATTAATGTAAAAGCAAAAAAATTCTAAAACAATATCCTTTAAGAGCGGAGGACAAGACAATTTGAGGTATAAGAAAAAAATCTTAACATTTCAATTTAGATTCAATTTAATTTAGATAAATAAATCTTAATTTTAATGTACAAATTGATAATGGTACATGTATATAATTTATAAATAGATATATGTGGGGTTAACACTCAAAAGTTTTAATCATAGAGGTGCATAATTTTAAAAAGTTTGGATATTACTGTTTTAAGTAATTACAGGGTAGAACAAAAGTAGGTTTACAATTGTGAGTACATGAAACCCAGAGTTTATTGTATTATTCTTTATTAATTACTAGAGGCCCGTTGCATGAAGATTCGTGCAATAAGCCTTCCTTCCCCTGGCTGCCAGCACCGGTTTTCCTCCGGCACCCGGGACCCAGGCCTTTGGTCCAGCCGCAGTAGAGAAGCCAAGCCTCTTTAGTCTTCAGTCTCAGTCTTCGCTCTGCACCTGCGTATGCAAATTAACCACCATCTTTGTTGGGTTAATTTGCATAGTCACTCTGATTGGCTGGTGGGCGTAACAGCATGACACTAATTTGCATGTTTCTCTTTTATTAGTGTAGATTATATTATTTTCCATACAAACAACTGTAAACCTATTTTTCTCCCACCCTGTATAATAAAAATTTCAGTGTATATAGAAAACCAGTGATCAACTTGAAATGAAGAAGAAATGGTAAAAACAGCAAGAGTTGGTCAGTGTTTATCCAGAACTATATATTGAAAAACAGGTGTCCTGACCTGAAGAATGCTTATCCAACACATATCAAAGTGTGTTCAGCTATTATGGCTTAAATGTTAATTCCTTAAAGCTATCCAGCCCCCATGCCTTCAGAAGGCTTCATGAGGCAACCTTCTGATGTAGATTCTCCTACATGAGATCATGTCTAAACCAACTCCTGATCCCAGGTCTGTTTAGAGACATTGTAAAATCATAAATTAACTTCCTGACTTCTCAGGCAGGTTGGTGGTCTTGGTTAGGAATTCTAATCAGTTGGGTAAATGTGAGTCATGTCTCCTGAGCCTGATCACCTCTGGGAGAATGTGATATGTCTCTGAAGTTCTGTCCCAGACACCATCTTGACCCACCACTACAAGGACCTCTCCAAGCCACTGGCCTCTCTCTCTGGCATGACCTCAACACATCTAGAACTTAACTTGTCTGAATCACAGAATGACCAGGTCTGCTTAGTCCACCTATGTTTTCAGGAAAGGGAAGTAGGTCTCATTGTTAGGTGCCTAGTAGAACTCCACACACTACAGAACACACAAAAGGAAGTATATGGGTAAACAGTTAAAATGTCCTTCACCTGACAAATGGATAAACAAGATGTGGCATGTCAATATAATGGAATATTATTTGATCATAAAAAGAAATGAAATTCTAATACATGCTACAACATGGATGAACCTTGAAAACATTATGACAAGTGAAAAAAGCCAGTCACAAAAGACCACATATTATAAGATCCCATAAATATAAAATATCCAGAACAGGGAAATCTATAGAGACAGAAAGGGGATCAGTGGTAGCCAGGGATGAGGAAGAAAGGTCCTGGGGAAGAAGAAGGATGATAGCTGAAGCATATGGGGCTTCTTTTTGGGGTGATGAAAAGTGTTCTAAAATTAACTATGTTGATGGCTGCACATAACTGTGAATATACTGATAACCATTGAATTGTACACTTGAAATGGGTGAGTTATATGGTATATCTCAGCTTTTTAAAATAATATCTCAGCTCTTTTAAAAAATGAATTTATCATATGAGGAGTTTATCAACAATTCCTGTGAGTCTCCTCATTGGGACCCCACCCACTGGTCACTGTTTTGCTCCCTTCAATTACTCTCTATGTACAAAGGAGAAAATCTGAAAGCTCATGAGACTCAGAGTTCTCATAGATGTCCACAGAAGTTATCTGCTGAAGCTAACAACCCATACCTCCATTCATGATAGAGAAGAGAGTTTGAGCAGAGGAATCCTGATCACTACCTCACACCTCTCTGTAGTTCCTATAACCTCAATATGACAAATATTTTACAATCAGGAGAAAGTCAGAAAAATCCCAGCAAAGCTGATAATCTGGATTTTCAAAATATCTATCCAATGTGCATAAGAAGATTTACAATTATAGAATTTCAAACCTGGAATATCTCACAAAATTTAAAGATTTTATTTTTGTTGTATAGACAATGGATATTTGATGAGCTTTCTTCCCACAGAATAGGGGGTAGAAATTTCTTTGTCCTCTCACCCCCAAAATTGCCTATAGAGTGTTCATTGCCCACCGTCCCCCGGGCTCCTTGGCTTTGTCTTGCTCTCTTCTCTCCTTTCCTCCAAATTCCTCCACTTAGTTTAGAAAGTTTGCAGTTGCCTTCCTGTGTGGAGAAAATTGAATTTGTTACAGCCTACATTCTTCTTTAGTTTATAAAAAAAAAAATATTCTCAGTCCTCCAAGCTCTGGTACTGAATATTTAAAGAAAAGCTTTTGGAATTTGGAAAGATGTGGATTTGGGGGTTTTTTCTCTAAAGTGCCTGGCTCTTACAGTTCAATGTGTGGTTTTCCCAACTACTATTGCTGAAACAAGTGTTGAGAGTCCATTTGGGCTGTCAAAATCTCAACTTTGACTCCTTACTTCTCTTTACATTCCAACTGTAAAAATCCAGACTCTACGTGAGGGAGCTGTGTGTCTGGTTGAATATTTGAATATATGAGAAGGAAGGGAGATTAAAGGCACTTTCCCTACCTGTCTTAGGGCCCTCCCTCTAAGGAAAGGCAATGTATTTGTTTACTATACCATGTAACAAACTACCACAAACTCCATGGCTTAAAATAACACAAATGTATTATCTTACAATTTTTGTGTGTTAGCTGGGTCCTCAGCTCTGCCCCTCACAAGGCAGAAGCCAAGGCTGACTGTATTTCTAGCTGGATGATCAACTAGGAAAAGATCTGCTTCTTATTGTTAACAGAACTTTTCCCCTTGCAGTTGTAGAACTGGGTACCATTGTCTTGCTAGCTGTCACACAGATGACTCTCAGCAACTCAAGGCTGCCCTCAGCTCCTTTCCTTGTGTCCCCTCCACAGGCTCAGGCTCCAGTCTCTGACTTCTCTGACTGACCTCCGGACCCGATTGAAGGGCTCCTGTGATTAAGTCTGGCTCACTTGGGTAATCTCCCTTCTCTTGTTTTTAAAATTAATTTTCAATTACATTTGTCATATAAGTTTCAGATGTATAACATATCAATTAGATATTTACAGAACTTGTGGAGTGATCGCCCTGATAAGTCTAGTAGCCATCCAACACAATGCCTCGTTATTACAATAGGCATTCTCCCTCTCTTAAGGTCAATTGATCTGCAAAACCCGTCTCCAGCAGCATCTGGATTCGTGTTTCATTTAATACCAAGAAAAGGTGTGAGTACACAAGGGCTGGGACTCCTAGGATCATCTTAGAGTTCTGCCTACCACAGGCAGTCATCAACAGTCAGATGTGAATGAAGAAGACTGGAAATGCCTGGGCTGGTACACACTTTCCCTGGCATCCAGGGGGGGAGGAGGGGGTAAATCCCACACCTGATGCTGCCACTTGTAAAATGACAAGTGCAGTGATAGATGTGGTAGAGGTGGATAATCAAATAAGTCCGCAGCACTGCCCATTCCCCGAGTCCTTCTCTTGGGGAGCAGGAGACTCAGAGTGCCCAAGCCTGGAGAGAGGTCCTGAGGGCAAAGCTAACGGGATGGAGTAGGTAGAGACTCTAAGATCAAAGGTGTTAAACAAGAGCCAGAGGCTCCAGCCATGGGTCCCAGTCTCTGAAGCTACCCTGTCCTCCTTGCCCAGTCTCCAAAGCTACCCTACGGGAGGCAGATAGGATCCAGAGAATTCCACAGGGATTTGAAGACCAGGGTTTCTTTTCACTGCTGAGTCAGATGAGCACACCTTTCCTCCATTCACAAGGGTCTTTGTGGAGAAGAGATGAGAGCAGGGGGAAGCTTGAACTATGATCCCAAAGAGACTGAGGGGCATTCTGGGCTCATGACCTTCAGTTTTAAAACTGGAAACTCCTGGCTAACCAAGATCATTGACACCTAGCCTGAAGAGATGACGGTTTACGTCATTAAAGTGAACTAGGGTTGAAATTAAGTAGGAGATGACGGTTTACGTCATTAAAGTGAACTAGGGTTTAAATTAAGTAGCACTACACACACACACACACACACACACACACACACACACCCCTCACCTCAGAGAGATCCCATTAGTACAGAGAAATGCCCGCTGCATTCCCTTTGCTCACACAGTTGCAGTGCCAGTAAGTCTCCAATCCTACTTGATCATTTTTTCTAAAAACTTTTGCCCAGATTCCATAGCTTCATGCTCCGACCAGCCCTGTCATATTGACAGGAGAGCTGATGGGGACCATATAAAAGATGAGGCTAAGAGGCTGGCCAAAAAGCACATGACTAATGAGTGTATTGCAAGACCAGCCTTGGAACCAGATTTTTTTAACCCCCGGTGTTCTGCATATGACTATTCTTCTGAATCTAAGGATTTACTACCTATACTTATCTTTTTTTTCTTAATTTCACTAGTAAATTAAATGCTAAGTACTCATCAGTGTCCATTACTATTCACTGAGTGTCCCTGGGCTGCATGGTCATGTTAAAACCACAGGCAGGCATGGTCACAGCTGAACAACAGCCGCCTGCGCTGGGTCTCACCTATCCTTCTTTTGTGGATGACAATAGAAAAAAGCCAGAACAAAGAGCAGGTTGGGCCAGAGCACTAGCTCTGTATGATGCTTCCCCCTTGTGGCCAACTTGCCGCTTTGGACAGGAAGTAAAGAATTCTCAAAGGTCTTCCTTGCTTAGGGACGACCCATCTACTCAGGTAAAAAGCCTGGGCCTGGGTCTGAATGGACTCCCCCAGACCCCTGGCCAAAGATTTCACATGAAATCCTTACCTTGTGGGTAAGTGAGGTGGAGGTTTGCCCTCAAGAAATCTGGGTGTCCAAAGATTAAAGACGACAAAATGAATCTTTGACTTCTAAATTGCAGCTGGGAACGTTATCATTGTTCATGGGCTCTCTAAGACGCTGCAGTGCCTGGCTGCCAACAAATGCTCGGTCTTGAGGATGCCGGTAGGTTGTAAGCAATAGCTGATGTCAAAGGATGGCTGGTGGGGAGGAGAGTTAGGTGGTAGTTAACCACCCCATCATCTTATCAGAGCTGCTCTGAAGCCCTCCTTGGTGTTCTTATTCTTTCATTGTATACAGTCCTTCAATTTTATATAAACTTGAATCAAAGCACTTTTAGAAATTGCTTTTGTTATTTATCTTGGCAAGCAAAGAGAGCTTTAAGAGTAGTCCCCTCGGACCCTCTGCCAGCTCCCTTGCCATCTCTAAGTCCCTCTTGTTCATTATCCTAAGGCCATCACAGGCTACAAGCTCATAAGGACCACAACCTCATTCATCTGTGTTGACCCAATTTAGGAGCCATGGGGATGGTGAACAGGGGGCAGGTTTCACTTGGAGCCTTGATTGACCCAGGTTTCAACAAGAGCAGAACCAGACTAAGGTGGCAGAGAGTCTGAGGGTAGAAAAATGGGCAGAAAAAAAAATGGTGGAGGGAGAGGCAGAGGAACTGGCAGCAGACAAATTCCTGGATTGCATTTCCACAATGAGAAGCTCCAAGAAGGCAGCATTATGCTAACTATTGGGTTAAAAATATTTCAACTGAACTTGTCTCACATGGGGTTTATATTTGTTGGTCCAGTGTAAGGCTAGGATGGGGGTGCAGAGGAGAGTTAGAGTTGAGATGGCAAAAACATTCTTATTTGTGTCCTTGATAGAAAACTCACTTTCCACTCTTCTCATTTTTTTCAAGACAAGGTCAGATGTCTCTTGAGCATACATTTGAAATGCCCTATCTTTTTACTTACAGCCTTGATCAAAACTCTTATGAAGTAACTTTTGGGGTAGTTATTTTACTAAGTCTTTCCCTACCATTGAACCACAAATGAAGACATGGATGTGAACAAATCTTTTAAGTTAATGGTAAATGAATCAAGGATTGAGTATATGAATATGCGCTGAGCTCTGTGCCAGGCAGAGAGGATACAGAAAGGAAAAAGACAGAGGGGGGCTTCCTTCAAGGACTTACAAATGAACAAATAATTCAAAGGATGATGAACACTTCAAAGGACAAATACAGTGAGCTATGGGCACCGACAGGAATCTGGCATGGTTTGTATGGGATGCATGGAACTGATACCTCAAAGGATGCATGGAGAGTTACTCAATGAAGAGATGGGATCCAAGGAAAGAGCAGTCCTGGCAGCAACAACTGCATGTGCCAAGGCCTGAAATGAAAAAGAACTTGGTGCATTAGCGAGACCACTGTGCCTGGGCCAGAGTGAAAGGAAGAGCGATCACTTGGGGCATTTTAGTCCTTGTTATGGAGCTGGACTTTTCTCTAAGGGCAGTAAGAAGCCATTGGTTAGTAGAAAGCTATGGAGTGCCCTAATCTGGTTTTTATTTTTTAAAATAATCATTTCTCTGGCTGCTGTGTGAAGCATATGTTGGAAGGAGGTAAAAATGGAGAAAGCTGTCTAGGTGAGAGGTGATACAAAGAGCCAGGAGAAGGAGTCAGGGATGACACCCAGGTCTGGGGCTTAAGCAGCTGGAGCGTGGACACTAGAGGAGGAGTGGGTCTCTGGGCTTATGTGGGGGGGGGGTCTTGAATTTGATGTCCTATGTATCCTCCACGAGGAGCTATCAACTCAGTAATTGGCTCTGTGAGTCTGGAGCCCAGGAGAGAGGACAGCACTGGCCATAGAGAGCATATAGATGGTAAATGAAGCTAGATGCGTTCAAGATAAGAGAGGCAGAGGGACTCCACCTTGCAACCACTGAGTAGATGGGCATTCGGGGACTGTAAGAAGACAATGCAGCAACTCTCTGTGTGGCAGCTCCTCTTGCATTTTGTTTTTTAATCTCTGTATTCTCCTGGACATCGGACAATTGAATTCTCATATATGGTAGAAGCATCCTCTCTTCTGCCTTAACGACAGACTCCTATATTGTTAAGAGTCTCAGCGTGTCCAGCTAAAAAAAACTCTATTTCCCAGCATTCTTTGTAAATAGGAATGCTAATGGGATACAAATGGAAGTTGTTGACTGAGACATTTAAAAAAAAAAAAACACCTCCTAAAGGGGCTGACTCGGCAAGGCATCATGTACCCTTTTGCTTTTCTTTCCTTTTGAATTTCAAAAGACAACTTTATCCAGATAGGAACCTCTCAAACAACACAAGAAAAATTAGGCGGCAATTATTAAAATACACTCTTAGCCAGATGACATCAGAATGACATCAACAGGGAGCACACGGGCACAGGGCCTCCGCCAGCCACCCCACTCTTCCCAAATTCACCCACGCCCAGGTCCTCCCCGTCATCCATGACCCAACTGTCTTACGTGGGGTCACAGCCACCTCAAGCGCCACGAATAGGATGGGCCTGCGCCCCAAGACGGGGTCCAGCAGGAGGAGTCACTTGGGCAGGCAGCTACCGTAGGGAGGCCAGCCGTGCCCAGTGAAAAAGGCAGCTGGCAGGTGAACCTGTTGGGGCAGGTACTCAGAAGCTACACAGATCCCATTCTCTGGCCCAAGTGAGATTTGGGGCTGCTGGCACTTCCTGCTGGATGAGTGGGGCCTTCAGGCTGGGCAAGAACCAGCACGCTCAAGGAAGGACCCCCAGGTGAGACCATACTGGTTGACACCACCTCAGCAAAGAGATTTGGGGCTGCTGGCACTTCCTGCTGGGTGAGTGGGGCCTTCAGGCTGGGCAAGAATCAGCACGCTCAAGGAAGGACCCCAGGTGAGACCACACTGGTTGACACCACCCCAGCAAGGGCACCTTGTCTGCAGGTGGCACGCAGAGCAAGGAGGCAGTGTGGACAGGGCAGCACGACCCAGGACCGGGCAGGCGCGGGGCCAGGACCTACTGGGCCATCGCCTGGGCTGCTGTGCGGCCTGGTTTCCTGTTGCTGAGGGTCAGGAGGGTTGGGAGGGCTAAGGGTCAGGATGGATGGGGGGCTGCCACACTCAGAAAAGTGGGGTGCTGGTCCTTGGTTGGCTGGCACCTGCTCTTGATGCCCAATAACAGTGGCCACAGGAAGGCCACTTGCTAAGACACACAGGCCCAGGTGGTTGCCAAAACAGTTTTGCTGCCAGAGGCACCTGCCTGGGATCCAGGTTCAAGGCCAAACTGCAGGTCAAGCAGGTGCCCTGCCCCCTCCAACACCTCCAAGGCATCTTAGTGGAAGTCAGTATCAGCAGAAATGCAAAGAGATTCTTGTGAATCTCAGGGGCTGTCTCCTCATGGCCCTGCTTGCCCCCTACCCCCATGACCCTGGGCAGCTTTCCCAGGAGAATCCAGGGTGCGCTCTGCCACCCCTAGCCCTGTAGATTGAGAACCCCCTCACAGAAGCGTTAACACAGTTAATGTACGAGTAAAACCCAAAGGCTGCTGAGGACCAACACAGAGCTGGCTCTAACCTGGGGTGTCTCAGGTTAGACAAGAGCCGATTGGCATCTGTAGGAGTCATGGAGTGTCTACCGCTTCATTTGGCCCAAAAATATCTCTGAGGGCCTCAAATTATCTTTTCAAAAATGACCAGAAACATGCATTTGAACATTCCCCACCCCAGGTCCCTTCCGCTGCCTCGGTGCTTCCAGGAGCTATGGTGAACGGTGACCGTGCTCTGGTCTTGCCGTGGCCCAGGCGTCTCTGGAAGCCACGGTTCTGATGGAATGACTGGGAATGCAGCAAGGGGGCCTCTGCAGACTACGGTCACATGACTGCACAGCACGAATTTTGCTTCCGGGCTGTTTTGTAGAAGGCTTTAGAGCAGTGGTTCTCAACCTTCTGGCCCTTTAAATACAGTTCCTCATGTTGTGACCCAACCATAAAATTATTTTCATTGCTACTTCACAACTGTAATGTTGCTACTGTTATGAATCGTAATGTAAATATCTGATGTGCAGGATGGTCTTAGGCGACCCCTGTGAAAGGGTCGTTCGACCGCCAAGGGGTCGCGACCCACAGGTTGAGAACCGCTGCTTTAGAGTGAATTCCCAGCACTTCGGATTTGGACACCAAGTCGTCTATCTTCTCGCCTCGTCCTAACAGGAACTCCATGGTGTTGTGCAGAACGATCTTGGTCTCATCAAGGTCAGCCTGCACTTTACTCACGGGGTCAGCTTCTCGGGGATTCTGGTAGGTACTAAGGAAGTCATCCAGGGCTATGTAGTGGATGGTAGCAGGGGATCTGACTGGCCAGTCGATCCCGTCCACCTGCTTGGAGGAATAGTCCAGCACCTTCTCCAGCCAGGTAAAAGCCACCCGGGACGGGTTCTCGCTGTCAGCAATGACCACTCCTGCAAGACTGTGGTTCTGCACGTAGACGTGGCCCAGATATTCTTGTTCCTTGACGGAAGCCCTGCTGCCTTTGGCAGAGAGCTCCACGATCAGCTGGCTGGTGAAGGTCATGAATTCCTGAACACTGGTCCTCTGGAAGAAGCTGAGGGATGACACGTTGTAGGCAGCCCTGAGCAGCACCGCCTTGGGGTCACCTTTGTAGAGGATGCTCAGGCTGAACAGCGTCATGGCACCACCCAGGCCGCCCACCTTCCCGCCCGCTGACCGGCAAGCAGTGTGGCCACTGCCCCTGAAGACCTCCAGCTGCTGATGGTCCGACACCGCCTGCTTTTCTATCTTTTTTTATTTTCTCCTTGGAACTTGGGCCTGACAGCTTGGGCTCCAGAGGCCATCTTAGACCACAAGGTAATCTTGAACATAGAAACAAGATAGTTTCTGGGTCTCTGTTGATTGTGGAGCTACTGCCCAGGTAACTTGTCGGCTTCTTTAAAGTGAAATAAAAATGAACCTCAATATTATGTAAGCTACTGGTATTTGGATTTTGTGGTTTATGCTGTCAAACTTAATCTAACTGATAGATCATTTGTGTGATAATCAGACATGACAGTGAATCCATGAAAGAGACTGTAGGGGTGCACAGAATGGAGAAAGCAAGTTAGGCTGATGCATAAAGGAGCAAAATATTCTTTCATATCAGGGAAAATGTCCTTGTTTCTTGCAATGTCTTGAACTAGCAGTGCAACAGCCAAAGTACATCATCTCGAATGCCTCCCCTTGGGAATCTATTAGCAATTGAGCATCTTTGAATCACAAGGGAACGTTAATCTCATGTACAAAAATAGTGCTCATTGTGATTAAGATCTAACAACTGTAATTGAATAATTACAAAGTTTAAAATAGTTCAGGCAATTGAGAAAGCACAAGTGTCTCAGCTACATGAGGTGCACAAAGTTCCCAGAAAAATAATTAAATCCTATATAATAAAAGCCTAATATGCTAAGTGACCCATCATCTGGTCGTCCGTTCAACTAATCCAGTGGTCGGCAAACTGAAACTCGGCAAACCGAGGCTCGCGAGCCACATGCGGCTCTTTGGCCCCTTGAATGTGGCTCTTCCACAAAATACCAACTTCTGCGCATGGGCCACGAAGTTTCAATCGCACTGTACGTGCACGCCCGCATGTGGTATTTTGTGGAAGAGCCACACTCAAGGGGCCAAAGAGCCGCACGTGGCTCACGAGCCACGATTTGCCGACCACGGAACTAATCAAAGCATAATATGCTAATGATATGCTAAGGGTGCTCAATCACTCGCTATAATGTGCACTGACCACTAGGGGGCAGACAGTCAACCAGTCGACCAGTTGCTATGATGTGCACTGACCACCAAGAGGCAGACACTCAGACCGGTAGGTTAGCTTGCTGCTGGGGTCCAGCCAATCAGGACTGAGTGAGATGGGCTGGACACGCCCTGAAGCCCTCCTCCTGTCCCTTCCTGGCTAGCTAACCTCCTGCATCCCTCCCCGGCCCCAGTCGTGCACCGGTGGGGTCCCTTGGCCTGGCCTGCTCCCTCTCGCAATCTGGGGCCCCCAGGGGATGTCAGAGAGCTGGTTTCAGCCCAATCCTGCAGGCCAGGCCGAGGGACCCCAATGGTGCATGAATTCATGCACTGGGCCTCTAGTATATATATATAAACCTCATGTTATTCTCAGCTGCCACTAATTCTAGAATTCTGTCTCCAGGTTGCCCGACTAAGGGCATAAATGAAGGCTGAGACCCAGCCCGAGTTTAGCTCCCGAACACTACACCAAATCAGGCAAGTCAGCTTGGAAGCAGTGGCATGTTTTGCAATGTGTTCACCTATGAGAGGCATCCTTTAGCACTTGACACAGAGATGCTTGATCTGCTAGCTGGTTCCCTGGTGGGGCCCACCTTATTCCTTTCCTTTGAAAACCATATTGATTTAGATTGCGTTCAAGAAGTTGAGGAATAAGAAAGCATATTCGGAGTCCCTCCAAACAGCAGAGAAGACAGATGAAGCACTTTGAGGGACTGGTATACAGAAAATTATTACAAGCCGACAAATGTGGGTAACCCACAGCAGAGCCATAGCCACTAAGTAACTATAACCCCAAATGGAAGAAAACACCTTACTTCCTACCAAAACTAAGAAAATGATGTGGTCAAAAGGAGAAATGTTAAGAAGTTTCTTTAGTCACTAAAGTTTAGTGCTTCTGTTGCTCTCTAGCAACCCCTTGTGGTACTTGAAACAGTCTGCAGTCTGGTGCTGCTATTCCAGTCCCGCTCTTGGTTGCAACAGATTTGAACTAGAAGAAACTGATACCTTGAATCTATTAGAAACCCTGTGCTAAGCACAAGGATCTTATAGACCTTGCAAAAAATTTTTTTACCAAAATAAATATAGCAATGAGTTCATTTCCTGCACACCAGTAAAACTCAATTCTTTAAGACAACCAATTTGGTTAAAATATGTATATTTCTCCCTCTCTCTCTCCATTCATCCATCATTTAATAAGATTCTGCTATGTTCCAGCCCTATGATTGTGGCTCAGGTAAATAGATGGACATAGTATCATAGTTTTGTAGGACAGACAACTAGGAGACAGGCAAGGGTCGATTCATGAAAGATCTTTATATTCTGTTGAAAAATTTGAAGGAGATAGGGAGGCATGAGACATGTAAGCAAGGAAGTGGTGTAATCAAATCTGTCATTTACAAAAAGTGATTCCGGAAACAGGGTGAAGGTGGGTTGGGTGTGGGCATATGGCAGAACGATGGATTAGGAGACTGAGAATTCAAGTTAAGACAGACTGACCCAAGGCAAGTAGGCATAAAAGAAAAAGAGTGCAAACTGAAGAGAAATTTGGGAGTAGATTTGAAAGACATAATACATGGGTCACGTTTTTGCCTAAAGCAGCCAGGTGGCTGGTAGTGTCGATAGCTGGCGTGGCAAACATAGAAGGCTTGGAGTAAGGTGAGGGGTGTGGGGACTGGAAGAGGGAGGATTTGATTAGAAATTTAAATGGTTTTGTGGAAAGAGCTTTTCATCTGGAGTCAGGCCTCTGCCCTGATGCCACTTTGTTCTGACTGAATTTTATTAGTCTATATTCGTCTATTTGTATTCATTAATCACAGGGTCCAACTAATGCCCAAAGTTGTTTGCATCTTCCCTGCAATCAGCTTTCTCGGGTGTGCAAAAATCATATTACAAACTCCCCATGTGACCCTGAATGCCATGGTGTGCCCCCCTCTTCTCAGGAAATGTAAGTAACAAAAATCTTCTTTCATTGGCGTTAACCTCTTCATGTTGTCACTCAGTCACCTTTATAAATTAAGAGCACCAGTCATACCTCCTCCTTATAATTCTGAACATGTTACTGCTTTATGTTGCTCATCTAAAGTATAAGAATAATAATAAGAAAAAAGAATAATAATAAGAGTTACTTCATGTGATTGTATGAGGCTTTGCACATTATAAGCATGTTTGTTATTAGCCCTGAAGAATGTAATCTGCCAACAAAATCAACTTCTAATTTTTTTCTGACAATATGGTCAATGAATCATATACATTGAGCATCATCCCTGTTCATAGTGCAGGTAAATACATGTGATCTGACCAAAGCAAGAGATAGAGAGCTACAAGGAGCTGGGTTGGTTGGTCTTACCTAATGCAATATCCTATTTTAAATATTCTGCATTTGAAAAAGAAAAATCAGCAAAAAGGACTCTCCTACAGTATTTAAAAACAACCTGGAGTTATGATCATTCTAGCCAGAGCTTTTCAGGAGTTCAACTAAACAAAGCTTGATCATTAAGTTTTTTTGTGGTTTTATTTGTGTGTTTTTTTTTGTTTTTGTTAGTCCTAATCCGAGGATATTTTCCCATGATTTTTAGAGAGAGTGGGAAGGAGGGAGTGAGACAGAGAAACATTGATTGGTTGCCTCTTGCAAGCATCCTGACCAGGGCTAGGGATCAAGCCACAATCAGTACATGCCCTTGACCGGAATCGAGTCTGAGACCCTTCGGTCCATGGGCTGATGCTCTATCCACTGAGCCAAACTGGCTAGGGCTTGACCATTAAGTTAAGTCCAGTTGCTAGTTTATAAAAATTTCCCACCAGATTCATGCTTATTGTTCTAAACACAATGATTTGGCAATAAAAATGGAATAAATGATGTTTTGGGTAGGAAAAGAAGACAATCTGGAGTGGGAGGGGATAGAAGACAAATGGATTGTTCCAGCAGCAAAATGGTATTATTGTTATTCCAAGAAATAACAGTTTCCACAGAGAGCCCTCCCTAGATTCAAGATGCGAACAAGAAAAGGCTTGTCCAAAGCCAGTCAGAGTGTCAGAACCAAGATGGTGACTCTGTTTAAAGGAACTCATGTAGAAAGATCCTAGATTTCCTGGAGCTTTTAATGCTAACTTCACTTGGTTCAGAGTAAGAGCAGGTGACAGCAGGACCACGATCAGGGTGAGGCAAGTGAGGTGCCTAGGGTATAAAATTTAAGGTGACATTCAGAATTCTCAACTCTATGCATATTCCCTGGTCCCCACCTTACAGTACAGCTACAGGGATAAAGAATGGGTCGTTACCAAGTGGTCACAGAGGTGTAAACTACAGCACAGGGAATACAGTCAGTAATATCGTCATAACGATGTATGGGGCCAGGTGGGTACTTGAAATATCGAGGGGAGCACTCTGTAAAGTACATGATTGTCTAACCTCTATGCTGTACACCTCAAACTAATACAGAATAATATTGAACGTAAACTGTAATTGAAAAATAAATACAAATTTAAAATAAAACGTCATGGCAATGATTAAAAAATGAAAAAAAAAACATTTCCATTCTAGCATCATTAACATAGAGAAGCGCTGTCAAGTGGCTCGCCCTCAGCTGCAGCATAATCATAATGCAGACTATTGTGAGCTGTTCTCCGCGCTGAAGCGTGCCTCTATGGATGGACTGGGTTCTTTGCCAAGTAGCCTCCATCAAAACCTAACCAGAGTTCTGAATTTGAAGAGGAATTGAGACTAAACAACGTTTGCTTATTCATACCAGAAGTGGAACAAATGCTCACTCTTAGTGAGGTAAAAGTATTTCTGAGAAGTTCACCTCAAGTTCGACAAATACACACGTGTATTTCATACAAAAATAGCCACCACACAAGACCACCCATGTTCTTAATTCCAATAGTGCTCAGGATCAGAAATTTCTTTTCCTCTGGCTCTTCTTCCCTTTGCCTCACGCCAGACTTGGACAGTTTGCTAGCAAAACTCTGTGTTTTATTTAAAATAAGGACTGAAATTCTTCCCATAAGTCTAAAAGAGATGTTATGATGGCAAATGAGTACATTCAACAGTGTTTGTTTGATTTTTCTAGGTTCATGAGAGCTCTATTAAAACACTTTTCAGCAGTTTTCATACATGTCCCTGCTAAAAAAAAGAAAAAAAACAAAACAAACAAACAAAAAACTCCTGTAAATTCACTATTATGATAGTTGTCCCTTTTTTCACTAGAGAAGAACATAGCTATTATGTCATAGGCACTTTGGATTGACACACATAGGCAGGAGCTTGGGGTCAACATTGAGTCTGGCCTCAGATGTTGCTTTCTCAATTAGTCTGCTGTCCTCAAGCCTCGGCCCCGCACCCCCCCTCCGCCCCCCAACTCCTTCTGTGTGGGTGATTCATACAATTCTGCAACAAATATTTACTGAACATATACTCTTGTCCAGGCACTGTTCTAGGCGCTAGGCATATATCGTTGTCCAGAAATGGCAATGAGGCCAGTGAAATAGGAAGGGAATGAGCGAAGGAGAATGGAAGAAGGAGCTGTGACAGAGGCTGCATCTTGAAGGGCCATGAAAATTATTTTAAACACTTTTTGTTTTACTCTAAGTAAATGGAGAGCCATTGCAGGATTTTAAGCAAAGGGGTGATCATGATCCAGTTGCATTTTCAAAGGATCACTCTGGCTGCTATATTGAAAATAGTCTGTTGCCACAGACAACAGGGGGGTGAGGGCATGAGTGGGGGGATAGGGGGTAATGTGGGGATAAGGACACATATGTAATAACTTAATCAATAAAGAAATTTAAAAAAAATAGTCTGTTGTGGGGAAGGGAAGGAGCAAAACAAGGTAGACTTTTAGGAAGCTACTGAAGTAATCCAGGTAAAAGGTGATGGTGGCTTGGTCCAGGGTGAGAGCAATGTAGGTACAGAGAAGTGGTCAGATTCTGAATATATTTGGGATATGCTTAAGTTGGAACCAAAGTCTTGCCAAAGTATTAGCCGCAGTGTATGAGAGAGAGGAAGAGAATTGTCAAGGAGGACTCCAAGATTTGTGGCATAAGCAATTGAAAGATTAGAGTTACCATCAACTGAGACGAGGGAGACTGAGGGTGGATTAAGTTAGAGGGGAAAAGCAGGAGTCAAGTCTTAAAGTTAAGAGGTCACAATTTGACATCCAAGTGAAGATATTGAGTAGGCAGTTGGACATATGAATCTATAGTTCAGGAAAGAGGACTTGGTTGGAAATATACATTTAGGAGTTGGCAGCATATAGATTGCACTTGAAGCCATCAGGTTAAATGAGAACAACCAAAAAATGAGGTTCAAAGACTTAGCCCTGGGCAACTCCAACAGAAATAGAAACCAAAAGAAGAGAAGGATCAGCAAAGAGAGTGAGAAAAAAGAATCAGCAGTATCACTTAATAAATGCATTTGTTACAGCTGACACACAAAAACATGAAACTCGTCAGACGGGGAGAGAGAGAGAGAGAGAGAGAGAGAGAGAGACCGGAAATAAGTGGATAAGGGCTACTGCACATATGCAAGAATGTCATTAAGGAGCTTGACTTTTTCTCCTGGACTATCATTTTTAGTGTGTGGTTTTTAATGCCATAGTCAAAATATGGCTACAATGACTCCAGACAATGTCTTCAAGCTCCCGGTAGGAAGAAATGAGATGAACTAAGTAAGAAAGACAAAAACTTTCCCTCAAAGCTTTCCCTCTTTAATGCAATAGGGAAGCCCTCACCAGAAATTGCACCAATATCTCATTGGCCACAATCATGTCACATGGCCAAATTCTAACTGCAAGAGATTCTGAGTATTTTGCTTTGCAACATTTGTTCTAGAAAAAAAGCAATAAAATGATATTGAGAGAGGATGTTGAGTGGGCCAATCTATAATACCTGCTGCAGAGAGTGAGGAGTTATGCAGAGAGAAAGATCTCATGGCTGTAGAAGTAGATGAGAAGTTGGAGCTTCCAAGGCCATTTCTCTCTGATAAATGAATGTATCTTAATTAATGACTTTGTACCCATAGCTAAGAAATAACCAGACCGATGCTCCATTGCTTCTATTTGAACCTCATTTTATCTTTATTCTAGTCAATATCCAAGAAATTCACACATGGCAGTCCTTTTTTGACTTTCTATTGAACCAATACCATTCTCCTTTAAAATGGAATCAGCTAAGAGGTAGACTTCAAGAGCCAAACAACCTTTCAGCCCCATCATCACATTTGGTTTATGGGAATGACTGGCTCTCTCCCAGCCTTTCAAAGAGATGTCCTATCTGTAGACTATAGTTATTAAATATTTATTAGCACACTTTATAAGGGAAAGGTCAATTCATGAATCTCGGCTTCTTGTTCTTTTGGCTTAAAATGATCCTACCTTCTTCTCTGGCTGGAAAAAAAATCCTTCAAAGCCCAGTTCAGATGGTTCTCTCCAATACCCCTAGCTTGGTTAAAAGATCTTTTCTCTGCACTCTGATAATACTTTGAATTACATAGCATACATTTATAGTATACAGCTAAAGTAATGCTTAGAGGAAAACTTACAGCATTAACTTCTTATATTAGAAAGTATTAAGCTCTCAAATAAATGATCTATGCTTCTACCTTAAGAAACTAGAAAAAAAGAGAATTAAAGCTAAAGTAAGCAGAAAAAAGTAATAAATATAAGAGTAGAAATCAGCAAAATAGAAATGGGACAAACAATAGAGAATAGAAAAATAATAAAACCAAGAGTTGATCTTTTGAAACCATCACTAAAATTGATAGATCTGTGGTTAAAACCATCAGTAAAAAAGAGAAAACATCCAAATTATTAATATCATGAATGAATGATGAGACAACACTATAAATCTTACAATATTAAAAATATAGGATATTATCAACAACTATATTAATAAAGTCAATAAAGTTTTTACTGATAAATTTATAACATGTATGTATAAATTCCTTCAAAAACACAAATTACCTAGCTTACTTAGGAATAAATAGATAACCTGAATAGACTTATTTCTATTGAGGACATTGAATCCATAATTTATAACTTTCCAACAAAGAAATTTCCAGGCTCAGGTGGCTTCAATCAGGTGAATTATATCAAACATTTAAGGAATAAGTAATACCAATTCTACACAAACACCTACAGAAAATGGAAGCAGAGGAAACAAGTCCCAACTAATTCTATGAGGCCATTATTATCCTGATACCAAACCAAGACAAAGTCATGATAAGAATAGAAAATTATACAGGTGAATATTCATCATGAACATAGATTTCAAAATACTTTAAAAAATTAGCTAGTTGAATCCACCAATATATAAAAAAGGACAATAAATCATAACTAAGATGATTTTAAGCTAGGAATGCAAGATTACCTAGGTTTTTTTTTTTAAATAAGTCAATATATTTCACCATATTAACAAAAAAAGCTATATGATAATCTCAATAGATGCAGGAAAAGCTTTTTACAAAACCTAACATCTATTTCAGATAAAAACTCTCACCAAAGTAGGAATAGAAGGAAAGTTTCCTAATCTGATAAAGGGTATCCATGAAAAATCTACAGCTAACATCATACTTCATGATGAAAGATTGAATATGTCCCTAAGATCAGGAACAAAGAAAAGATGTGACTTATACCATTTCTATTTACTAGTAGCTTTGTACTAGAATTCTTAGTCAGTGCAATAAGGTAACTTGAAGACATAAAAGGCAACCAAATTGGGAAGAGAAAAGTAAAATTGCCTTTATGTTCAGATAACATCATTGTCTATGTAAAAAAAATCCTATGGAATCCAAAGGATTGCAAAATATAAGGCCAAATTGCATTTCCATATACTAACAACAAATATAAATGAAAGGATGCCATTTACAATAGTATTAAAAGTGAAATATTTATAAATAAATTTTAAAAATGTATGTAAGTATACTAAAATCTACAAAATATTACTGAGATAAAATAAAGAAGACCTAAGTAAATGAAGAGACATACCATGTCCATGGATTGGAAGACTCAATATTGTTAAGGTGTCCAGAGCGTAAGTCCTTCAACATAAGAAAATTTCAAGTATCTACTGTATTATGTCTTATTAATATCCATTAGTCAAAGGGAATCACATGGCCAAATCCAATATCAATGATGTGAGAATGTTTGCTTATCATATGAAAATGAGGGAGAGGAATATGTTTCTGAAATATAATTCAATTTCTCACAAGGTTCATTGAACATTAGTTATATTAGTATTCCTAGAACTTAACATAATACATGCAAACAGTTGTTGAATGATGACTAAATAAAAGTCTTTTAGAAAAGTATGTCCAGTCCTAGCCTGTTTGGCTCAGATCTGCAGACTGAAGGGTCCTGGGTTTGATTCTGGTCAAGGGCACAAAGCTCAGTTGCAGGATCCTCCAGCCTGGGCCATGGTTGGGGCTCACACAGAAGGCAACCAATCAATGTGTTTCTCCCACATTGATATTTCTCTCTATGTTTCCCTCTCTCTTTTACTCTCAGAAAATCAATGAAAAAATATCCTCGGGTGAGGATTTTTAAAAAAAAAAGTATGTCCAAACATCTCCTCATGTTTCGACTTGGAAGGATCTTTGTTTCAAAAATAATAACTGGAGTGTCACAATCTTACCCTATGATGATGATGTTACCTCACTATCCACATCCCTGAGATTCTACAATAATTACAGTCTCATGCTGGGAACAAAAGGAGTTATGATAGGAGTTCAAGGACAGCACCAAAATACTTACATCATTCTTGCTAGTTGTGGAAAATTGCCAATTTTTTCTTTCTATTTTGTTGTAGAGTTGAGGTGTAATGGTAGATTGAACATATAAACCGTGGAAATAATCTTAATTAATTATTGTCTCATAAATTCCATTATATACCTATTCTGTAGAGTTCATTCTTCCTGCCCTTTTGGATGAAATTTAGAATACACTCACTGACATATCTTGCTTTGCATCAATAATAAAATGTTCACTATTTCCTCCAGATAGTAACTATAAGTAACTATAAGTAACTATAAGTCTGTTATAAACTCTGAACTTCATGTGAAGTTTTAATTTCTATTTCCCCACCTTTGACCTATTGAAGAAGAAAAGGCTGCAGTTATAAATGTGGTCAATTTCTTCCCTATTTTCCACAACTAGAACTTTTTTCCCTACTACTTTCCGACTTACTTTGTCGCCATTGGTCCCTCCAGGGTTAATGGGAGTGTGATATGGGGAAGAAGTAAAAAGATAAAAGACTTGATTAGTACTCTCTTGAGTTAATGTCAAGAATCATGAAGGAACTGAGGATTTTCCTACTTGTAAGGTAACGAGTTAGCCTGCCACAGGTTCATGGATGCTGTCAGAAGACATAAGACTCCTGAGTCAGAAAGAACGGACTTTACTACTCATGGTACAGTGAAAGCATGAATTTTATATTTATGTCAGTTCTCTCTGTCCCCTAAGCTCTGTGTGGGTCATGCAAAGTGACCTGGGTGGGAGTACACATGCAGTTGGTCTGTGTCACAGCTGAGGAAACCTAAGTAAGGAGCCCCCATCTCTATATATAAAAGCCTAATATGCAAAGTTTCCCCTCTGGAGCTCGACAGACTGGGAGTTAGATCGCTCACTATGATGTGCACTTACCACCAGGGGGTGGCACAGAATGAAGGAAGACCCCGGCTGGCAACTGGCAGCTGCTAGGGACCCTACCTATGCATGAATTTGGTGCACTGGCCCCTAGTCTTTTATAATAACCTACAAGCAAGTCTGACCAACCTTTGTCTCAGAAGGAGACACTGTCTTTGTTACACCAGCCATCAACCAAATATGCCCTCTGCCCTAGAGAGAGACTGTCTCTAACCTCCATGATGTAGAGATCTTGCCTGTTGTTTTAATTTCTGAATATCAGAATCTAAAACAGTGTTTCACTAAAAACATTGAACTATAGAAGGATGAAAGTTGGGAAGAATGTATATGAAGGTGGCCATGGAAGTGCCTAGAATCAAGTAAGGACAGAGAGCCCAGGAAGCAAGACCACCCGGTCGGACTACCCCAGCCTTAGCTCCTCATTCTCAAATGTGTCCTCTGGTTGCAGAAAAGCATTCGTGTTATCAGGAGGCTCCCATAAGTTATACTCCATGTCCCACTCTTTTGACTTTTGTTGCTCCCAAGTAAGGACCGTGGCATCCTCCACCTACCACCATTTTCTGCTCTGTGCTGCTCTGCTCTGTGACGTAATGCTCCCCTCAGGTGATTAGCTGGTTGGAATCAACTCTGCCAGCTGCCTCATTGAGGCTCAAGCATTTTAGAGACCGAGTAAACAAAGAAGAGGCTGTTCTCTAATAAATATTTGTTGAAGGAATTCATTAAAAAATGACTTTCTGCGGCGGGATCGCTGCATCGTGTTCTCATGCATTTTCTCCATTTAGGAAACCAAACCCCAGCCTTCCAAGGGAGGGAGAGAGGAAGTCTGATCACCTCAGGCTAATGAAAGATGCATCCGCTCCGCAGTTGTCTTCGGGCAGCAGATATTACCTGCCGCCTCGCGGGAGAGCAAGCTGAAGAAAATGAGAAATGTAATGGGGTATTCAGGACGGGGAAGAAAACGGTTTTCTTCATTGCGAAGAGTTACTTAATTCCTAATCAAGTCTCCAACTTTGACCCACCAAACGATGTGCGGCTTCAGCGCCGCGCAGAAAATACTGACTCCGGTTCTGTGTGGAGCAGTCAGCATGAAATGTAATGCAATTCAAAATAGACAGGATACACATGCTCCAGAGGGAAGTCATTAATACCCATGAATAATGATAAAGCAAAATGCCATCTGCCAGGATAATGTGGCAAATCTTTTTAAAATTCCAATTAGCCTATAAACCAGGAACAGCGAGCAACTACGCTCCCCCTGCCATGCGAGACAATGTGTCCTTGATGTCTCCATCGCTTCATATGGAGACGAAAATGTGAGGGATGGAAACATCACCCATGTGTGCATACACTTAGGAGGATGCAGCATTCATTATTCTTTAGGACACGGGTGCTGGTTATGTAACCGGGTGGAACAGAATGTTACAATCTGCTAATTAAGACCACATATGTATTTTCATATATATTTTAATTGTGGGGGGGGGGGGGAATTGTGTCTGTTATAAACACAGTATATTAATTTCACTGTAACACTGTGGTTCCTTTTCGTTCTGATATGTATTTGGAGTCTGAGATAATGAAGCATTTCTATCGTTCTGTTATCCTGGGGAAAATTGCCTGGCTTATGATGGATTCCAGGATTCAAGCCATTTTCCTGAACTGCATTTTACGAAGCACATTATAACTATTAAAATCATAATGTCCATTATTAGAACTGTTGTGGTATAGCCTGCAAAGAAATTGTCCTTATAACAAATGCAAAAATAGTTCTACAAGCCAGCTAGTCCATCACTTGTCTCTTGAAATATCTCAAGAAGCAAAGCAACCTATTTCTGAGCACTGACATCTCCCACTGGCTCTTGCTTCTGCATGGCTTAGCCTCATACATAAAGAGCACTGTTTGGCATTTCTGATCCCACTGCCCTCATTAGTCAGTCGGATGCTTTTCAGACATCACTTGGTTTCATTTATAAATATCTTCCCGGCTTCAAAGCGCTATTGTAAGAATCAAAATAAGTCCATGTGAAAAGTATCTTCGAAAAAGCTTTAAAACCCTCCCGAGGTAAGAGTCACTTTTTATTATCATGATGAGATAGAGGAGGCAGGATCATCCACATCATATTGAGGTAAAATTATACTTTAAAAAGAAGAACAAAAAGATCTCTCCCCAGGCGTGGAGCACAGATTTGATGCTAGATTAGGCCGCTATTGTTTAAGCAGCAGGATGATCTGTCTTCTTCCCAGGATAATGCGGCAAATCTTTAATAATAATAATGAGGCCAAGCCAGTATCCCACCAGTACCCTCCTTCCAGCTTTAACTCCAAGGAGGTGCGCTTGAATACAGGCTTCTTGAACCTGGGTAACAGGAGTTAGGTTGGAAGAGGGTGTTACATTCCAATTATTAACAACACTAGAGCCCGATGCATGAAATACGTCCGGAAGGTCATCTGGAAGGTTGTCTGGATGGTTGTTCTGCTGTTCAGCCGTTCAGTTGATTTGCATATTATGCTTTTATTATTATAGATAACCAATTTCCAATATCCAGGTGTTGAAAAGGGTGAGTTGTTTTATTTAAAAAAAAAAATCCTAAAGTCCTTTGATTCGGCATGCTTCAGAATGCAAAAACCCACACGCTCCGGCACATGCCACGTCACAGAGAGCATTGTGAGGCAGGCAAAGCCTAGAGCTGCCGGTGAGCTGCAGAGCAGGTGACTTCCGTGCAGACCGACAACATTTACTGCACCAGTCACATCGGAAGACTTGTGCTCAATAATAATTGACTTGTGCACACCCTTGGGCCTCGTGATTTTATTTCTAGGAAACTATCCTAACAAACCACTACTCCATCCCAGCCGGTGTGGCTCAGTGGTTGAATGTCAATCTATGAACCAGGATTCACAGTTTGATTCTGGGTTGCAGGTTCAATCCCCAATGTAGGAGGTGACCAATCGATGATTCTCTCTCATCATTGATGTTTCTATCTCTCTCCCCCTTCCCTTCTTCTCTGAAATCAATAAAAATATATTTTCAAAAAGCACTACTCCATGTGCACTTTAATAGCAAAGAACTGGAAAATATAAATGCATTTAAAAGGAACACGAGGGCATAAATTAGAGCATATTTACACAGTGGGATACTATGCAGTGGATAAAAATGAGGGAAATTATATATATATACACTTTTCACAGAGATCTTTAAATATAGCATTTAAAATACAAAGCACTGTGGACTCTGGGGATAATGATGTGTTATCAATTGTAGCAAATGTGCCCCTCTGTGGGGGATAGTGAGAAGGGGGAGGCTGTGCATGTGTGGAGGGCAGGGGCTGTGCCTTTCTCTCAATTTTGCTGTGAAAGGACCTAAAGAGACACTTTTCAAAAGAGGACATTCAGAAAGCCAAGAGATATATGAAAACATGCTCAAAGTCACTAATCATC
>NW_005369442.1:1153519-1164000 GCF_000412655.1 Myotis brandtii | reverse complement strand
GGGTAAGAGATCAACCGAAGGACTTGTATGCATGCATATAAGCATAACCAATGGACATAAGACACTGGGGGGTATGGGAGGCTAGGGGAAGGTCAAGGGGAGAAAAAAAAAGGAGACATATATAATACTCTTTGTAATACTTTAAGCAATAAAACAATTTAAAAATAAATAAATAAATTTAAAAAATAAATAAAATAAAAAAATTTTTTGTTGTGAACCTAAAACTGCTCTAAAAAATAGTCTATCTTTAAAAAGAAAAGAAAAAGAGAAAAGCATATCACAAAGAATTATCTAAAGTACAATCCCATCTAGGTTAAATATAAAGCAAAAATAACTTTATTACACTTCACAGCTGTTGTGTGCTTTACAAATTAAAGGAAAGACCTTACACCAGCAAAAAAAAAAAAAAATTACGACTCACTTTATTGTGGTGGTTTGGAACGGAACCCCCAATATCTCTGAGGTATGCGTGGGTATGTGTATCAGCAGATGCACAAAAAAGGGGCTGCAAGGATACAAAAACACTCACCGAGTGACACAGTCCTGCCTCTGGGAGATGGGACAGAAAAGAAGATGTGGTGGAAAAAACTTTAACTTTGTACTTGATGCCTTTGTAATGTTTGAATGCTGTCCAGAGTAAATGCAGTCCTGTACTCTTCATATTGCACAGGAAAACATCACACAATAATATGCTATTATACACACAGAGCAGACTGGTGGTTGTCACAAGGGAGGGGGTTAGGGGACTGGGTGAAAGAGGTGAAAAAATTGAGAAGTCCAAATTGGTAGTCACAAAATAGTCATGGGATGTAAAGCATAGCATAGAGAATATAGTCAATAACATCGTAATAAGTATGCATGGTGCCCAATGGGTACTGGAAATATCAGTGGGGACCCTTTTAAAGTATATGATTGTCACCTGGCCGGCATGGCTCAGTGGTTGAATGTCAACCTGTGAACCTGGAGGTCACGGTTCGATTCCCTGTCGGGGCACATGCCCAGGTTTCGGGCTCGATCCCCAGTGGGGCATGAGGAGGCAGTGGATCAATGATTCCCTCTTATCACTGATGTTTCTATCTTTCTCTCCCTCTCCCTTTCTCTCTGAAATCAATAAAAATATATATTTTTTAAGAAGGTATATGATTGTCTAACTACTATGCTGTACACCTGAAATCAATACAAAATAATAGACAGTAAACTGTAATTGAAAAATAAAAATAAAAAATTTAAAAACAATAATATGCTATTATAACAAATAAACAAACAAAAATAGGCTCAAAGGTGCTAGCCGGTTTTGCTCAGTGGATAGAGCGTTGGCCTGCAGACTGAAGGGTCCCAGGTTTGATTCTGGTCAAGGGCACATGCGCGGGTTGTGGGCTTGATCCCTAGTAGGGTGTGCAGGAGGCAGCCAATCAATGATTCTCTCTCATCATTGATGTTCTATCTCTCTCTTTCTCTTTCCCATCCTCTCTGAAATCAATAAAAATATATTTAAAACAAATAGGCTCAAAGATTAGCCAAGTGCCAATCATCTTTAAGTCAAATACTGAGTCTGAGAGCTGACTAGCTTAAATAATGAAATAATGTTTACATCTTAAATTTTCTATTGGTTTCATCAAAACCATAATACAGAGTCCTACTGAAATGTTGCTAAGAAAATAAATTGAATAGGATTGCTTTAATTTATATGATTAAACTAAAGACAAAAATGTTGGAACCTTAGCATAACTTTAAATTATATATATATATCTCATTTATTGAAATATAAAGATCTTCATTTACAAGTTTAAAAACAAAAACATGAACGGGGACTTGCAATACATTTTGTACCGGTAGACCCTTCCTATCAAGTTAGTTCTTCTCACACATTCACCACACCACGGTTTCAGGAACACTTACGTATTTTTCTCTTTATTATTTCTAAAATATAAATTTTGGACATTCAAAAGTGCAACAGTTAATGTGCCTGTGGGGAATATCACAGTTAAAAAAATATAAACAAAGGCAGTGATACAGCTTGTCATAAATGTTTTGGCAGTATTCTCCAAGTCTATATAGAAATACATATATACATATTGATGTATAACATCATTGTATCTTACGTCCCTCTTCACAAAAATAGGACCATTTTGTTACAGGTTGGCAGACCACATTTTAAGGACATCATAGATCATTTTAAAAGTCACAAATTTTGTTTCTCAGGCCAGCTTTGATTGTCTTCATAAAAACAGAAAGCAGGAATGATTGGCAAATTTTCATCTGGGGACTTTGCAGTAGGCCATAAAGGAAACAAACCTGTGATGCACTGAAAAAGTTGTTTTTTTACAAAACAAAAACAACAAAAAAATGCAATTACACACAAACTCCGGGGGGAGCATTTGTTAGGACTGGAACCTGCTGGTCTGAAAATCTTCTCCAGCCTGATGATGTCACGCAAGACTCAACGGAACATCAAAATGCAAAGTAGCAACAAAAGAAGGCTACACACGAGAGAGCGAGTGATAAACAGAATGCTTGAGCTGTGATTCTAGAAATACAAATGTATTTCAAGTCTAATTGGCTCTACAGGACCTAGTTAGGTTTGCTTTTTAATTGGCCAATCTGGCTCAGTCTTCACGCTATGAAAAAGGTGGATAAGAAAGTTGGAGCTTGCACTGAGATTACACCAGTAGGTAGTCAAGTACCTTGTTATTGCTTTTACATCTTTCAAAGCATCACCTGTCAGGAGCGTACACAGTGATTGCAGTAATCACAGCCCATGTTTCATTCATATGGTGGCAGAGATTAAGCGGTATTGCAAAGAATGCCAATGAACCCACGCCAACCAGTTTGACAGTTTGGATTGATGTGACAATTTGTCCTCCCATCTAACCCCAAAATATCAGAAAAACTTTTCTTTTTTTCACCAAAATATTGGCCTGGTTCTAGAGACCTGGCACATCGTTTTTGTACATGCATTTTGGGGCTGAGGGAAGGGGGAGTTCAGCTCCCCCATGCTGTGGGCAGCAGTGCCTTTACTTTTAGAAGACCTGCCAACCAAGATTTAGCACGGTCAGCCTCAGCAAAGACTGAAAAGTTAAATTAAGGATAGCAATTGCTAGATATGTGGCATTAAGTGGCACTGACCCGAAGCCAAAGATTTCAACAGCAGCCCAGTTCCTAATTTCAAATTATTTTTTCCCATGGCTGTTTCCTGTAACCTACGCTGGTATTTTCCAGACCCGGCTGATCAGAACAGCCAGGGTGTTTATAAAAATAGAGGTTTCTGCTCCCCCAAGATCTAGTCATTCAGAATCTCTGGGACGAGTACTTACCATCAGGGGATTCTGGTTGCCAGTTCCGTTTGGGAACCAAAGATCCAGATGAAGGCACACACAGCCTTCACTAAGCAATGCCTTTATGGGCTCAGAGTTTCAAACTATTTCTCCTCGGGGTAAGAGAAGAAGAAAAAGGGCTCATATTCAGGATATTCTTCTGCCTCTTTTAGGGTCTGTAGAATTTTAAAAACATATATGTTGGGATCCACCAAAGTTATCACCAGGCATGAGTAAAATCTCTGCAAATGCCATCTTTTTGCTGATGATTGTATTTTCCATAAGAAGTCATGTTAGTCATAGGCTTATGCCTTTACATTGAGGATATTTAGGATTCAAGGGTTTTGCTTATTTGTTTCCAATCCCATCACTTCCGAGGGTAGTTAATTGTTTTTAGTACAATGGGTTAGGGGACCTATTCAGTACGTAGGTAAAAACTCTGACTTCCTGGAAGACACTACTTTTACTTTGTTCTCTATGTTCAACTAAATTTAATCCACTAAAGCTATTACCATATTTTATAGAGAAACATATGTTATTTAATATAAATGTCAAAAACTGTCAACCTACTTAGTAAGGATTTTTTAAAAAATTGTGCTTTCTTTGTAGGGAAAACGTGTTACATATTACACATTTAGCATTACTGATAACAGTAGTATTATTATAAACATAGATTACAATATAAAAATGAGATGTTGGGCTTCTAAATGACCCAAATCTATTAAACAAGGTTGGTTAATCATTAGCCTTTATCTCTTTAACACTAAAAAAAAAAAAAAAGTAAAATGCTATAGTACCAGTACCTTTTAAGGTTCAAAAGTGGTTTTGCATGTACTTCATTAGAAAGTTCAACAGCAGCTGATACCAGGTTTCAAACAGGAAGTACATGGATGGGTTGAGTGGTCGGTCTCTTCAGAGGTCCAGAGCAGATAGTTAATACAAAACTAAACACATCCTTGGTTAGAGTTATTTACATAATTACAATGCTGGAGTTTTGTTGCAACAAAACTTGTGTATGTTGGAATCTCACCAATGCCTTGAAACACAAAGTTCGTCTTGTGTGGTCCATTATTTCCTTGTCCAACTACCTCCAAACTTCACACGCTGAGATGCTACTGAAGCATTGCAAGAGGCAACGCTGAAGAAGTTCATTTCAAAATATCCCATTCACTCACACGTAGAGGGCTCCCGGAGGCCCTGGGCTGGGAGCTTCTCTTTACACATCATCCAAGTCCTCCTCTCAAACTTTGCATTGCAATAAAGTGGTTTTCTCAATAGGATCCACGGTGGCTCCGGGAGTGGAAGGTACCCCTCGAATCCGCAAGTTAAAGGAAGCTGTCCTCCACCAGGTCTGAGGAGTCTATGCCAATGTCATCCATCATGTCGATGTCCTCAATGGTCTCGTCCTCTCTCTTGATGAAGGTGGAACTGCTGGAACCTGTCTCAATGGCACTCTCTTCAGAGGTCTGCGAGCTGGGGAGAAAAAAAAGAGGAAAGGTTACGGCCACGTACAGCCCAACCTGACCATGGTGGCGTTTCTAGGGTGGCCCCCAAAGGCAAAGGAGCTCTTCCTGCAAGACCCTTTGCATTCAAACTTGGGCTACCCAGTTGGGCAAGATTCTACCACCAAGCCAGGCAGCTACTCATCACCCATCACACTGCAGTGGGCCACCTGGAAAATCAAGGTCCGCAGGTCATCTCCACACTTTAGCTTTTCTTCTGTTCTGCTAAATCTTTCATCAAAGTTGCTAATAAGCTAAGACAATGTCTACTTTCCTAACTCAATCCTCCTGGAAGAGAAAATAAGCAATGCCTGGTCAAAGGGCGCGGGGAAGGAAAAGCAGAGGGATGGAATCAGGGGCAAACTACAGCCAGGCCAGTCCCTTGCTCTCCTGAAACCTCCTGAATGTGCAAACTGTGTTCTCAGGATGTCACCCCACTGGCCTGGAATGCCTTCCTTCCCCTCCTCTTGAAGGCCAGGTGAAGGCAGTTTACTTACTAGAGTAGAGGCATAGAGGGGACATTCTAGAGGCAGAAAGTCTCAGGTCTGGAATGGTCCACCACTTAGTAGCTATGGGACTTCACGAGTCACTTAAGCCCCTGAACTTGTCCCTTGACTAAAATGGGATGACAATTGTGCCTGACAATATTCCTGTTTGTTAGGGTGATTAAATGAGGTAATAACCATAAAGCACTGAGCCCAGTGCCTAGAACATAATAGGTGCTCAATAAATGTTAGCTGTTATTATTATTGCTAGTATTCAAACCCTCACCTGAATTTGAATAGGGCCTAGATATTAGATGATATCAGGAAATAGTTTAATTTTCTTATGGGTAATCATGCGATTGTGGTTATGTAGGAGAAAATCTTTATTATGAAGGGATGCGTGCTACAGTTTCAAATAATTTGGTTTTAAACAATTTTGCAAGAATAAAAAATATGAGTATGTATGCATGTGAAATACTCAACACCTCTTATGGGTAATCATGCGATTGTGGTTATGTAGGAGAGAATCCTTATTCTGAAGGGATGTGTGCTAGAGTTTCAAACAATTTGGTTTTAAACGATTTTGCAAGAATAAAAAAGTATGAGTATATATGCACGTGAAACACACACCTATTAGATAGATAGATGATAGATAGATAGATAGAGCAAGCAATGTGGCCAAATGTTGACAACTGCTAAATCCAAGTGGGAAATGTATTCTCTCAATTTTTCTGGACATTTAAAATTTTTCACAAAAGTTTTGGAAAATAATCTTCCCTAAATCAGCCTGTCACGATTCCCTGTCTGTCCTTCCTTCTCTGAACTCTTAGTATTTTGGTTCTCCTGTCTTGTTTGCTAAATGTTTATGTATGTCTTTTAGCTCTAAGCTGATTACCACCTGCTGACAGGCAGGAATGGTCTCTTCTTTTCACTGTGTGGCAGCAGCACCACGCTGTATACACAGCATCTAAACCACACTATAGGCTGGTCAGCAGAAGGAGGAGGCTCACGCACCACCACAGAGGGGCTCAGTCCGGTTGGCTGTTTCCTGCCTGTCAGCCCAGCCTGATTCCTCAGCCTCTGTCCCCCCCACTCCTCTCCATATCATTTCCAAGCAGAAAACCGAGCCTGGCCCAGTAGAAACCTCTGGGGAACGGTTTGCTGTCCTGCATCCCAAGGCCCCTGTGGCCTGGTGAGCACTTAAAACCAATGCGACTACTGGACTGAAGTTTCCCTCCACAGCCCCACAGATTGGGCCCTTTCCTATGGTGAGCTTTTGCCTCGGTGACTAGTTTATATTCCACCCCACGCCCCCACTTACACCCTGGACCTGGAACCTCACTGGGAACCCCAGTCCACTTGGCTGACCATCTAGTCCTAACATCCCCTCTTCCCTGGCAGGCCAGAGTGTTCCTGGGCCTTGCCAGTGACTAGGGGCCTGAATCACCCCTTGGCTATTGACCCAACTCAGCTGGGGCGTGCATTTATGACACTTTCTTGGATGCTGTGATTTGGACTGCTGGCCCCCTCCTTGGGGGCAAGTTCCACAGAGAGTCTGTCTCCCTGGAACTGGCCCTCCTGAGCCTGGCATGCTCCTCTCTCTGACAGGCCATCTCCCACAGAGAAGGCAGAAGTGTGGGCACAGAAGCGAGCTCCCACAGAAACTCAGCACCAGACCATCCCTGCTGCTCCCCAGGCTTCACGTTGGGTCCTAGAGCTGATGACTGGGATTACACCTGGTTCCCGAGCCACAGCGCCCGTCTTACAGCCCAGGACCTGGCTCCCAACAGGCTCTGACCAGGGTTCCTGAAATCTCTACAGCAAGGCCTGTCTTCCTCCTGCCCTCTCCCATCCTGAGGCCAAGCATCCTGAGCCTGAGGAGAAGGTTCCTCAGGACACCACGCTGACTCTGCCTGCCTAAACCCAGAGTGCCCCAGCTCGGGGATCCCCTCTCTATGAATTGTACCCCCTCCTCCCCATTCATATGTTGAATTTGAAATCTTAATATGACTGTACTGGGAGATAGAACCTTTAAAGAGTTAGTTAAAGTTAAATGAGGTTATGAAAGTAAGGCCTTAATCCAATAGAACTAGTGTTCTTATAAGAAGAGGACAAGACACCAGTGATACTTGCACCCAGAAAAAGACACAAGCAGCCCTGGCCAATGTGCTCAGTGGTTGTAGCGTCGACTCGTGCACCGTAGGGTCTCGGATTCAATTCCTGGTCAAGGGCACATACCTGGGTTGTGGGTTCTCTCCCTGCCCCCGGTCAGGGTGTATGTGGGAGGCAACCTGTCAATGTGCCTCTCTTGCATCGATGTTTCTCTCTCTATCCCCCCTGCCCTTCCACTCTCTCTGAAAAGCAATGGCAAAAAATATCCTCAAGTGAGATTTTTAAAAAAGAAATAAAGGAAGAAAAAGACACAAGAAGGTGGCCATGTGCGATCCAAGGTGAGAGGCCTCAGGAGAAACCAAGCCTGTCAATACTTTGATCTTAAACTTTCAGCCTCCAGAACAGCCCCCAGTGAAATTTCTGTTGTTTCAGCCCCCAGTCTGTGGTACTGTGTTATGGCCACCTGAGCTGACACCATGCTCAGCCCACTGTCAGGACCAGAGTCTCATTGAACCTCTGGGAGTGTGCCTAGGCCCACTGCTCAGCCTTCCTCCACGCCTGAGAGTTCTACCACAGATCCCCAAAACTTGCACAAATACTGCTTGCTAAAGGAATGTAAACACATTTTGTCCTGAGCAAAGGACAATTAGAACAGTAAATCAGACCACTTTGCCCCATCTCTAAATCTCATCTAAACCACACATTCCAAAATAAATTTTTTAAAAAGTTCTTTTAAAACTACCTGGTGCATGCAAATAAACAAGGGCTGTCTAGACCTTATACCTCAGTTGGCTGAGAGCGGTCACAATCATAAGCCTCCCAGATAATAATGCCTGTGCTTCAGTAATTGTATGTAGTCAACTGAATGAGGAAGAAGGGACAATATTGAGAAGAAAGAGGGGGAAAAAGGAGACCCATAGCAACTTGGACCTTGAACAAGGGACCACTGTCACCTTCTCCTGTCTCTGCTCAAAGGCTGTGCAGAGAGAGCGTGATTGGGGCATTCCACCTGGGCGATGTAAACCAACAGTTCTAGTCCTGGCTGTGCATTTGCATCAATTGGTAGGAAAGTAATGGGTCTAGGGAAGGTTCACCAATGGCTGCTAGTGTCACAAAAGGGGACACATCTGGACAGTAGGCACCTCCCGACAGAAGTACACAGCACCTTCTCTGAAGCATACTCGCTTTAAAATCTAACCTGAGTTAGATCAAGTCTCAAGACGAGCTACCAGTTTACAACAGAAATATGAGGCAGAAGCACATGGTAAAATACATCTCAGGATGCAATCAGCAACATTTTGAATGTGAGAATTCTACAGGCAAATCTCTGGTTTCTTCACAAATAACATGCTAGGGGCAAAGAGAGGCAGGACAAACTTAGAGACATGTCAACAAACTTAGAGACATATCCACTGTGTGACTCCTATTTGGGTCTTGAATAAAACAAACCAAATGTAAAATAATATTTGTGGCCCTAGCTGATTTGGCTCTGTGGATGAAGCGTCAGCCTCTGGACTGAGGGGTCCCAGGTTCAATTCCGGCCGGGGCACTTGGGTTGTGGGCTCGATCCCCAGTGGGGAGCTTGGGGGGGGGCAGCCAATTTGTGATTCTCTCTTGTCATTGATGTTTCTCTCTCTCTCTCTCTCCTTCGCCCTTCCTCTCTGAAATCAATAAAAATATTTTTAAAAAATATTTGTGAGGAGATCAAAGAAATGGGAATACTAACTTGATATTAATTTATTGTCAATTTGGGGGGTGAGATAATGATATTAGAGTTATTTTAATAACTATAGTTATTTTTAGAGATAGAGCCTTTACCATTTAGAAATCCATACTGAAATATTTGTGGACGAAATGATATGATGTCTAGGATGTGCTTCAAAATACTCCAGAGAGGGCAGAGGTGGAGGAATAGATACAGCTAGGCATGTAGACTGGCCATGAGGTCATAAACACTGAAGGGAAGTGATGGATACCTGACAGTTCACAATAGTGTTTGAATTGTGCATTTTAGAACTCTTCCATAATACAAACTTAAAAATAAAACATTTACCATTTAGAAATCCATACTGAAATATTTGTGGACGAAATGATATGATGTCTAGGATGTGCTTCAAAATACTCCAGAGAGGGCAGAGGTGGAGGAATAGATACAGCTAGGCATGTAGACTGGCCATGAGGTCATAAACACTGAAGGGAAGTGATGGGTACCTGACAGTTCACAATACTGCTTGAATTGTGCATGTTAGAACTCCTCCATAATACAAAGTTAAAAAGAAAACACAAACCAGCCAGAGCACGCTTGAGCCCCACTCCCAGAGATTCTAAGTCTTTGGTCTGGGTGAGGCTTGTATATCAGTACTTTTAAAAATCTCCCCAGGTGATTCCAACTTGCAGCTAGAGTTATAAAGCACTGATGTGGCGTCAAATAGCCCACTCTAGCCTCTCTCTTGCCTTTCTGGGTGGCTAATTAAGGAAACAGCAAAAGAGGCCTATAGCATCTCAATAATCTCAGTTGCTGTGTAAATTTGATCAAATTACCTGAGGGTTTAGGTCAAAGATTCTCCACCAGGGAAACACATCCTTCCCTGCCCTACACCTCCCCCAGCCCCAGGGGGCACATATTAGGATCTAATGGAAGTGTTTTCAAAACTGGGGGGTTCTACCCCTTGATCCCCTAAAACAGATTCACCACCGGGAGCCTGATTATCTGGGCAACAGCTCCTGTCTTCAGGTGTGCTGGGGCAGGGGCAGGGGCAGGGACAGGGGCAGGGGCAGGAACAGGAGGGGCAGGGGCAGGGACAGGAGGGGCAGGGACCGATGGGGGAGGGGGCAGCTCTCCCACCTGATCTGCGCCTCGGGGATGATGTCGTCCATGACCACGTAGACCATGGCGCCAGCAGCGAAGGCCAGAGCGTAGGGCAGGAGGGGCTCAGCCAGAACCACGGCAAAGGCCCCAAAGAGCCCGGCCAGGGGCTCCACCATGCCGCTCAGCTGCCCGTACCTGAGGGAGAACAGACACGCGCATGGGCACGGCGTGGCTATGCACAGAGGTTCCGCCAGGTCCT
>NW_005369442.1:1152460-1153431 GCF_000412655.1 Myotis brandtii | reverse complement strand
CAGGGGGAGCGCTGCTGGAAGCTGAGGCCACACCCACATCTACCTGTGTCTGTTCCTCTTGCCCAGGTCTTCCTCCTCAGGAATGGGGTCGATGTCAGGCAGAGGGATGATGTAGCCGCTGTCAGCACTCAGCCTCTGCTCGTCCAGGCCACCCTCCCAGTCCTTCAGCTTGTCCTCCTCGTTTTTGTAGGTGACGCCAATGTAGGCGTTGTCAGCATCCACTCGCATGCGCGCCACAGCAGGATGGTCGCTCTTCAGGAAATCCAGGTGAATCTTTTCATAACTCTGCAAACATTCATTTCACATCGTTACTCGGGTGTTACTGACCAAACTGCAGATATGTATTTATTCATTTTAACTGTCCTTGTTTCCAAATTACCTTACAGATGTGGGATTTAGACAACTGAAGGAGAGTCAGGTGTCAACTGTCTCCAGAGATGAGGGGCATGAAAAAAGGGCCACCACCTCTCATGACCACATCAAAATTACAACTAAATTATAGAACAATCAACCTGGAGAAACATCTGAAGACCAGCTGGAAAGAGGTCCTATAACTAAGGATACAAGGAAGAAGCCGTGTAGGAAGGGCACAGATATGAAACAGGCTGGCCTCACACCCATGTGTGGTGGTTACAAAGCAAGAGGGATATCTCAGCTGTGGAGGACCCCCCTGAGAAGCAAGGGGTCCCAGCCCAACCCTGGGCTCCCCAGCCCAGAGCACCAGTGCTGGGAAGAGGAGCCCCCATAACATCCAGTGTGAAAATCAGCAGGGATTCCGTTTATCTGGGCGAGATGGAAGGCTGCTAGAAACCCAGGTTCCTCTTAAAGGGCCCACACACTCACACAGACTTAGTTTCAGGGCTATGGAATCAGCATTATTTTTAATAGCCAAGACATGGAAGCAACCTAAGTGCCCCGCTACAATTAGATAAATGTGAGATATATATATATATATATACATATATATATAT
>NW_005369442.1:1120678-1152442 GCF_000412655.1 Myotis brandtii | reverse complement strand
GAGAGAGAGAAAGAGAGAGAGAGAGAGAGAGAGAATATTACTTGGCTATAAAAAAAAATGAAATCTTTCCATTTGTGACAGCATGGGTGAATCTAGTGGGTATTATGTTAAGTGAAATAAGTCAAACAGAAAAAGACAAATGCCATATGACTTCACTTATATGTGGAATCTAAAGAACAAATAAATGAACAAGCAAAACAGACTCATAGATAGAACAAAAGGTGAAGTACAAATTGGCAGTTACAAAATAGTCCTGGGGATGTGAAGTACAGTATAGGGGAAACAGTCAGTGTAATAATATGTATGATGCCAGGTGGGTACTAGGCTTATGGAGGGATCACCTCATAAATTATATAAATGTCTAACCCAGTGGTCGGCAAACTGGCCCCTTGAGTGTGGCTCTTCCACAAAATACCACGTGCGGGTGCGCACGTACAGTGCGATTGAAACTTCGTGGCCATGCCACAGGGCCAAAGAGCCGCATGTGGCTTGCCAGCCGCGGTTTGCCGACCACTGGTCTAACCACTATGATATACACCTGAAACTAATATAAAATAATACTGAATGTCAACTGTAATTGAAAAAATTTAAGGGAAAATAAAGGGCCACCAATGGCAGAAATCTCCTGCGGCAGGTCTGAAAGCCCCTTGTCTGAGTGAATAGCTGTGACGGTGTCCGTCCCCACAAACACCCCTCTCTGGGACTAGCATGGACGCTCTGCCTCATCACATCCATACCCTCTCCATGGCTTGAATGGGTCCTGATTAGAGGTGACAAAGACTTCCACAGGGAGCGCCATCGCTGAAGCCACCCCTAATCACTGAAGAAATCTAACTCAAAACTTAGGAACTTAGATATAAAAACATCCTTATTTCAACACTAGTTCCAGTCTATTTCCACCAACATATCTTTACCAACCGGAGCGTCTTTGACCTATAATGAATTCCCTCTGGTTCCCCAGTGCTTCACTTAGGGGATTTGCCATGGGCAGTGAAATATATCAATAGACAAAAGTATTTCACTTCCAGGTCAGTATGCAGCCTCCTATCACTGCCCCTCCTTGAGAAGAAGAAAGAAGCAAAAAAATATGGAAAGTCGATATGGTGACTAATCTGAATCTAAGAAATCCAGTTTATTTTACATGTGTGTCTGGGTTTCCCTCTCAGCGTCTCAGCAGAAAGTTGTTTCACTCATTAACATAACCTGCTTGGTTCCATGAAATTGCATTTGTTCCTTTGAACAATGTTTCCTATTCCACACAAAAACCAGCTGGAGCCACAGATAACAGCTGAGGTTTTTCCTTCCAGTCAGCTGGCAAAAGCCAATTTTGCATGGATTTCAGTGCATTCAAATTAGCACTGTAATGGCTGTGGATGCCCTGAGACTAACTGCACAGTAGCTTCAGATACCCAAACATCTGGAGAGTAGAGTGCTTACAGGTGTTGCACCGGTAAGATGAAAGGGGAGCCCTGTGGGAAGGGGAGGGTTTTCATTCACCATAGCAACCAGGGCCCTGGGGAGCACTCCATAAAACCCCGGCCACTGGATCACATAATCTTTCTCCTCCTTTGAAATGTTCCTTTAAAACAGTGTGGAACAGTGCTGCTCGCTCACTCACTACCAGCGTTTGTCTTTTCCCTTTGCTCATTCCTTTCCACCCATCCTAAGGGGCCCAGACAAACCTTTCAATTTTTAAATAATTTTTTCTTTTTCAATTACAGCTGATATACAATGTTACATGAGCTTCAGGTATGCAACATAGTGATTAGACATTTATATAACTTATAAAATGATCACCCCAATAAGCCTAGCACCCATGTGACACCATACCTAGTTATTACAATATTCCCTATCCTGTACTCTACATCCCTGTGACTGTTTTTATATCTGGTAATTTGCACACCTTAATCCCTTCCCCCTTTTCTACCCAGTCCTTCAACTGGCAACCATCAAAATGTTTTCTGAATCTATGAGTTTACTTCTGTTTTTGTTTGTTTATTTTGTTGTTGTTGTTTAATTTCACATACAAGTGAAACATACGCCATTTGTCTTTCTCTGTCTTACTTATTTCACTTAGCATAGTACCCTCTAGGTGCATCCATGGCGTCCCACAGACAAACCTTTTTATACTGTCCAGGCAGCAGGTTCTCCACAATCTCTCTCAGGTGGTAAAAGGAGGGTCTCTTCTCCGGCTCACTGTTCCAGCACTTCACCATGATCTCGTAGCTGGAGGAGCACAGAACACATCATGAGCATAGGGAGGAGCAGCAGGTACCTCTCCCCCCTCACACACACACACACACACACAGGCCCACTGGGCATGAACACAAGGCCCACGGGATGGGGAGAGGCTCACATTTCACTGGTGGCGTGGTCAGGCTTGGCCATCCGGTACCCACTCTTGATCTTATTGTAGAAAGTAGAATCCACCATCATGCCAGGGTAGGGTGTGCCACCTGAAAGCCAAAAAAGAAAGCAACCAGAATTAACAAGTGTGTGGTATGTTTTTGAAACAGTTGGGATGATACAGCAGCTTTAGAAAACATTTGGGGATTCCCCACCGTTAAGTGCTGGTTCTACCAAGAAAATGAAGTGTTATCTCCCTGCCCAAATCTTAAATTTTAGCAAGACTTCTAGGTTGGTCAAGTCCAGAACCCCTAGGCAAAAATTCTATGTCTCTTAAAAAAAGCTCAAAAGTGCTTTTCAATGGTTCTGACTACTGGATCTATACATACAAAGCAAAATAGAAAAGCAAAAGAATCATGAAGGCCACAATGAGTCATTTTCACCAGAAATGTTCAAAAAAATGAAAGCAAAAGTCAAAATTGGGCCTTGAAATACTGAGATAATTCTCTGCTTTTAACAGACTACACACACTGGCATGATCCACAGTGGCATCGCATCCAAGGAGGGAGAACTAAGAAAAAGGGGGCCAGTGCTATCATAGCAGAGTAACAGTAAGTTCTGAAACATTCACATGTTTATGGCCAAGGCCACGTCAAGTTTAGTCTCCTCTCTAAAGCCTTCCAAAACCACTCTAGGGCTCCTTGCTCCTTTCTCGGGACTTCCCGTAGGATTTTAAATCAGGACCCAACAGTTTATCACTAAGTGTGTGAGTCTTGGCTCCCTGGATGAACTGTCTGGAGGTCAAGGTGGTGAATCATCCCTCGCTTAGAGCCCTCACCTGGCAGCAAGGGGCACCAGTGTTGTTCAGCAGGTGGTGACTGACTGACTGACCAAGCAACTAGGTTTCTCTCCTCCACAGTGATGACCAGGAAGGGGAGCCACGCCCTTTTCCTTGCCACACCACCTTCCACCTGAGCATCTAGCACCATGATGTGAGGGAGTGGCAACTCTCCGCTGGTGAACCCACTTAACCCAAAGCCCAAAGTGAAAAAGCAGCTGATGAGTGGGTGTCATCAGGAGCATTCCCACTGGGAGAAAGTCACTCTGCTGTAGCCCAAAGAAGAGGAGGGGGAAAGGCCAGGGATGAGGGCACAGCTTCCCAAGACCACCATCTCATCCTGCATGGGCACACACCAGACGTCACACGTGCACAATGTGCCATCTAAATTGGCTGCAGTGCGCTTGACTCACACCAGGTGTCTTAACAGTGATTACATCCCAGAGCCTGGAGAAACACAGCGTTTCCCCTCCAGTGTTGTTCTAGAACAGCCCAAACAAATAGAGGTGTCAGGCACATACCAAGGGAAAAGATCTCCCAGAGCAGAATGCCGTAAGACCAGACGTCGCTCAGCGTGGTGTAGAGGTTGTCGAAGATGCTCTCAGGAGCCATCCACTTCACAGGGAGGAAGGTCTGCAGGGAAGGAGGAAGGATATTAAACCCAGCGTATGCACCGATATCTACAGCAGCAGAAATAGGAAAAGGTTCTCTTTCTATTGGGCTTAGAATAACTTGCACTAATAACATTGGCCCACATGAGCGTCCTCTGTGTGTGCGATTCGCTGCTGTACTCCCGGCACTCAGAAGAGTCCCTGGAACCTGGTGGGCGCTCAATAAAAATTTGACAAATGATGGGAGGTCAGTTTTGCCTCTTATGTCCTTCCAAAGAATAACATCCAAAAATATTTAATCCTGAATTTTTGCTTTCTATTGGGCTTAGAATAACTTGCACTAATAACATTGGCCCACATGAGCATCCTCTGTGTGCGATTCGCTGCTGTACTCCTGGCACTCAGAAGAGTCCCTGGCACCTGGTGGGCGCTCAAGAAAAATTTGACGAATGATGGACGGTCAGTTTTGCCTCTTACGTCTTCCAAAGAATAACATCCAAAAATATTTAATCCTGAGTTTTTACACCAAAAGTGTGAGCCCTGAATGGACCTGTCCCCTATTTTCAAGTGTTCCTAGGAACAAAATTAAGAACAGACCCAGGGATCTGAGAGCCAAGTACATTTTTGAACTTGAAGAAACACTACAAAGAGTGACATAATGATAATTTTGCAGCCTCTTTTGTGAGGTTGTCCAACCTTCTGTGTAAATACCAAACTGGGCAGATGTATCAAGTAGCCACACTAGCATCCTTCAGCCTCTAAAATCACCGGGGAGATAACAGACTCATAACCTTCTTGAACAGACCTTGACTCCACCAAAGTCCACTGGTTTCTGTCAAGGGGCCTGAAGCTACAGGTCATGATCACAGAGCGCACATAACACGCAGAGCCTGGACAGAGCTGTGTGCTCCAGGTGGATGCAGCAGCCCCGTGAGCAGCCTCACAACCAGTGCGGTGGGGTGATTTGGATTTGTACCTACAGGTGGCAGACCTGTCCCCAGCTACTCCATCCACTTAGAGGTGCATGGGATGGGCAGAAAGGTTCAAGTGTAAGATAGAATGACTCTCTTTAGGGAAACTGTGCCTCTAAGATATATCACCCCAAATGGTTTTAACAGTTTAGGAGTCATAGATGCCACTTGAAAATTTGAGAAAAGATCGAGATGCTCTCCTTAGAACTGCATGCATGGACACACGTGTGCACAATGTACACATTAATAACTAACACTTACTGGGTGCTTGTATGTGCCAGGCACTGTCCTAAGCATTTTACATGAATTCACTGATTCAATCCCCCTCAGCAACCCAGGAGGTAGGTATTATTGTCACTTCCCTGCTACAGACAGGGAAACCGAGGCACAGAACAGTCAAGTAACTTGCCCCAGATGCCAGTAAGTGCTGGAGTGGGGGCTCACACCCAGGCCGTCGGCTGCAGGGCCTGTGCTTTTCATACAAACCCTGAGCCCCTGCATGGGACTTGTAGGCTCCATGTTGAAATTATGGGCACCCAAATGGCTGGAAGCAACACCTGATTTCAGAGATGCAAGTGAGGGAGGGTGAGCATGCCAAATGGGGTGATGGGGAGAGCACTTACGCTGCCTTTCGATACGTAGTTCGAGTCATGCATGATGTCTCTGGCCAGGCCAAAGTCGCAGATCTTCACGATTTTCCCTTGTGCCAGGAGGACGTTGCGAGCGGCCAGGTCCCGGTGGACACACTGCATAGAAAGAGAAGAAATGGTGTCGGTGTCAACCCATCCGCCCCTAGACAGCATCACCCCTGCAAGACTGGCCGTTTCAGGGTGGCGCGGAGCTGCCTGGTGCACCTCGGAGAGGCTGTTCTGGCATAAAGAGCGCACCTCCAGGCTCCCATCCCAACCGCTCCCAAGAGCAAGAAAGCTCTGGAGAAAAGCAGACACCTGGTGATGTCGGGCTCCCCACTCTGCTCTGGGGAAGACAGGAGAGCAGCAGCCATTGCTACTGGCCTCTCCAAGACCTATCTTCCCTGCGCACCTCACTCAGATCTGCGGCCTGGGTCCAAAAAAGCCCTGTCCTGTGAACACACTTACATTCTTTGAAGCCAAAAACTCCATTCCTCGAGCAACTTGATAGGTGAAGCTCAATAAATCCAACAAAGTCAGGCCTTCCGAGTTATCATCCGAAAGGAGGTTTTTGACTTCTGAGTCTGCAGAAAAAGAATGGAGAGTGTTGGTGCTGGCAGATGGCACGAAACTTCACCCTCCGCTGCTCCCATGGGCTTGTCCAAAGAACATACAAAATGATTTTCTTTTTCTTCTGTTTTCTTTTTTAAATTTCAATCACAGTTTATATTTAATATTATTTTGTATTCATTTCAGATGTACAGCATAGTGGTTAGACAATCGTGTACTTTACAAAGTGTTCCCCCTGATATTTCCAGTACCCATCTGACACCATACACAGTTATTACAATATTGTTGACTATATTGCCTATGCTGTCCTTTATATCCTCATAAAAGGATTTTCTTATAGAGTTTCTAGACCTTACAGGTGGTATCTAAATTATGCAAATTCTAGACAAAATACCTTGGAATTTAGGAATGAGCTTTTCGGTGGAAGTGAACATCTGTTAGGAACTTGACTAACAGGACTAGACTAAAGATATGAATACAGTCAGACATGATTAAAATATATGTTACATATTTAAGGCTAATGACTAAAATGATATAACTGTAGATTTAAAACAAAAAATAATTACTATGCAAAGGCTCTATCTTTAAAAACAAATATATCAACAGCAACACATATCTGGTTAAAAATATTATATCTGAGATATATATCTCCATAAGAAAACCAATCTAATAGGTTCTCACACATATTTTGTTGTTTGCCTCCCAAACTTTTTATAACCTCAGCAAATCACCTCAGCCACCAATAAAACAAACACACACACTAAAATCTTCCACGATGAATATACATGTGGGCCTTTTGAAAAATATCTTCTAGGAATTGCTTTTTTTCTTTTTTCTTTTTAAAGCCACCTTCATAGTACTTGGTTAATTTGGTGAATACATCCAACCAGTCAGGCTAGAGGTAGCAATCTTAAAGATCAGTGCCAGTGACTTTGCATTTAATTCCCTTTGTAACTTGTCCACTTTCCCCAGTTAGTCCCATCTGGACCGGTCCCAGGGTTTTCGAGGAAGGAGGCAATCTAGGCCAACAGTTCTCAGTTCTCTCTGAAAACGTTCAGGCAAGTGAAGAGTAGCTGCAGCCATTCACGCTTTTCCAGCCAGCGAGGGGCAGGCCAGGAAGCAGCAGCCTGCCTGCCAACAGGGCCCGGGCTGAGCATGAATCAGGTTCCCCTGACATCTGGAGCCAGGTCCAGCCTGGGAAGCAATGTAAACTATTTTTAACAATGCAGGAGTGGAGAGGAAGCGCTGATTCCGACAGCCCTCACTGGCTCATCTTTAAAAAGGGCTTGGAAGTTTACCCATTTGGCAATGGGGGAATGAATGGAACTTGGAACTGCAGCAATGGAAAATATCATTGTGTACTGAGTGAGCTTTGCAAAATGAGCGCATTCTTGTCGTAATGGATTGTACCTTTCACTTAAGAACTCTGAAAGCATTCAGAGCATGTTAGTGGTTTTCAAAACAATTTCCATAGCAGCTCAGTGTTTTTTTGCATTGACCAATGGGAGGGCTCAGACTCAATAATACAAGATCCCTGGACAAGTCAACATCAGACCCATCTCGTAGCCTCCTCTGCCTGTGATTAGACTGGAACCCTGGAGGGGCCACCCCAGCAGATGTGAGGTGGTCCATCTGGTCTGGGCATGGCTAGGCTCCCTGGAGTTTATAAATCAATTCAACCCTGCCACGTGCCCATCTGTTTTGAAACAGACAGATCTTCCTTCAAACATTCAGCAGAACTATCCAATGCCCTTGTCAGAAAAATATAACCTCAAACTGTCCACTTTCCAGTTTCTATCACAAATGGGAGATTAGCAAAGCTAAAAGCAAGGGCTATTGAACCCATGGATATCAGAGACTTATATAATTAAATTTTTTAAATAATATTAGGAACGAATATAAGATTGCTAGCTTTTAATTTTGCCAAATAAGGGCATTGGAAAAAAAAAAAGATCAATATCACCATACTTATGTTGAGAGAGAGAGAGAGACATGTTAATACCAAGAAAGATCATTATATCAGAATAAACAGTCTTTAAATGATTATATTTAAAGTCTAGAAAATTCATTACATTAGGTCTGTCTATTCTTTTCCTCCTTTTCAATGTCACAGGCTGGGCTGTGCAGACCTACATTTAAGGACCACATGGCCTGGCAGTTCTGCTTACCAGGCCTGCTCACCTTCTTCCGAGTAGTTTAAATATCACATCAAACCCCTGGAAGAGCACAACGCCAAAGAGTCAGCACAGACACTTTTACCTAACATAGACTTCTTCTTGTATGAGGCTGGGCGGTCATACAGCGACCTCTGGATGTCCGAGTATTTAGAAACCTCTTTCCTTTCCAGCATGGGGACGTACTGTGTGGTGTCAGCTTGCTTCATGTCCATGTAGTCACCATTGTTTTCAAAAGATAAAACAACGTAACTGTCAAAACAGAAAAAAAAACCTTATCCAGAGGCCCTGGAGAGTGGAACATTCAACATTCAGTCATCGATGTGCAGGTGCCTGCAGTCTGCAAGGCAGTGTGGTGGGCATGGGAGCAGCAGGGGAGGGTAAAAGCAAACCCATCTGCACCCTCCACGTGGGGTAGTCTAGGCGGGGTCAGGAGCATTAATCCATAATCACACAAATACACAAACTATCTCAACTCAGGTGTGCCTGTCTTTATTCTGTTTTTCCCTCCACAGGTCATAAGCCTATGCCAGTGGTCGGTAAACTCATTAGTCAACAGAGCCAAATATCAACAGTACAACGATTGAAATTTCTTTTGAGAGCCAAATTTTTTAAACTTAACCTATATAGGTGGGTAACTTAATAAATTTAGCACCAATTTGGTGTCCAACGAGTAATTTAATATGAAGTGAACTCACAGTACTTCCTGATGTTACAAAACTTCATATCTACAGAGATCTTTATAGCCACTTGTGGGTTTCTGCAGTGGGGGATCACTGTCATTGGTTTGATTTATAGGCACAGGTTCAGCAAGGACCAGTATCTTATGCTTTGAAATCCTCAGTGTCTCTCAAAATGCGAGCCCTGAGGCATCCCTGGCCAGTGCTGCCTTTGATAGGTGTTCAGTGAACCACATACAAACAGGATAATGGCTCCCAGACCAATTCCAACTCCTTGCTTTCATTCAAACCCATCAGCAAGGCTCCCCATATGACATCGTGATCCCAAACACCTGCAGATATCCTGTATCTATCGGCACTGTATCACGGGATGATGGGCTCTAAGTCTTGCTACTTCTTGGCACAGAGCCTGCAGACATGGAGTCGGTCAGGACATGGGTTCTCTCCATTGGTGAGGCTCCTAAAACAATGATTCACAGCAACTCACCTCCGTGTGCTTTCATCGGTAGGATTTAATCCAAAGATGTCCAGCTCTTTCTTTGGCTTCTCTGGGTGGTGGCTCAGGAAGCTGTCCCTATTCTTATGCAAGTAGTTGACCAAATCCCCATAGAAGCAGTATTCAGTGATGATGTAAATGGGGCCTGTGAGGACCAAAAATGGTTAGGAGATGGGTATGAAAATGAAGAACAGATAAGCCATGAATGGCTATGTTTGCACTGGCAAGAGATGCTGCTCAAAAACAATGAGCTTTCATCAATTCAGTGGAACCCACTTCACTCCATTTAAGGGATTGATATTCGCTGGCATGGTTGGAGATACAGAGTGTGGGCTTAGAAAGCTGGGTTCGATAGCTTTCACAGTCAGCGGTGTTCTATGAAAACCCGCCCTCCCAGGCCAGGAAGCCTACCTGACTTGGTACAGGCGCCCAGCAGGTTGACAATGTTTAAATGCGGCCCCAGGTGGGTCATTATCTTCAGTTCAGACATGAGAGCTTGTTTTTCACTGGATCTGGCTGTGGCTGTTGAAGAAAAACATCACTTATCAGTTCTGAGCAGCCTACTTCCCTGAAAAAGCCAAAAATGTGGCTCATCCTGTGCTTGGATATTACTTTGTTGACCAAGAGTCTAAAAGAGGAAGAGAGAGTGCCTAGATTCTAATATCTGATCCCCCGTCTTTAGGGCAGGAGTGGGGAACCGTTTTTCTGCCAAGGACCATTTGGATATTTATAAACATCATTTGCGGGCCATACAAAATTATCAACTTAAAAATTAGCCGCTACATTTGATCAAACATTTCGTTAACTCAGCCCTAATGCCTTGGCAGGGTCAGACCAAATGATTTTGCGGGCCTTATACAGCCAGAGAGCCGAGCCGGACATTCCCCACCCCTGCTTTAGGGTAAAAAGAAGTCATTAAAAGTAACAACTCTTGATTTTCCAACACACGGACAACAAAAACAATGTACATAAATCTAACTGACAAAAGAGTCTAAATACACATAAAGCCTACAATCCAAGAACCAAGATCTAGTCCTATATTTGGCATTTACTCGTTCTGTGATTTGGAGCAGATTATTTAATATCTCCATGTTCAAAACAATCCCCAGGAAGGGACACTTACGTTTAAGCATCTTCACTGCTACTTTCATGACCGGTTGGGACCGGCTTAATCCGTAGGCAGTTCCTTCAACCACCTTCCCAAACGCACCAGATCCCAGGATACGACCTGTGGGCAACCAGAACCATTAACACACGCAGACGTCAGGCGGCTCATCAGCTTTATTTACCACAGCCAGCGCCCGTGGGTGCACAGCTGGGTGGTGTTTTCCCTGCACAGAGTAAGTATAATGATTCCTCCAAGTCATCATGTCAAGGCCAGAATTCAGCCCACAGGGAAGGAAATTAGTATAATTGCTTTTGTCAAGTAACATTTGCAAGGGAAAGGAAAACACAGACTGGAGAAAGGAGGCTGCAGCCCTCCCCGGTGGGAGCACTCTGTCTACCAGCTCCTGTGCTGAGCGAGACCGTGGGCTCCATTGCACTTGCTTTCTGTGGCTCCTACCCAAACCCCTGGGTTCTCTGCCCTTCTATTTTCCACATGCAAACTAAGGCATCTTTTTTGCATCAGTAAGTCCTTACCCACTGGAAATACTTCAGTATTAAAGATGCCCCTGACTACTGTGAGTGGCGAAGTGAACTATAGGCTGTCCCCCTGGCTGCCTGTTTGTCAGGAGGACCAGGAACCGCACAGGTAAACCTGCATGGGAGCCCAACACTTTGCTGCACGTTGGGAGACACAAAAAGAAATGAAAGCTGTCACCCCCACTCTTACAGAGCTCATAGTCTAAAAGGGATGCTTCCCAGAGTGGGTGGTCTCCGCACATAGAGCCAAGCCTGGTTAAGACTCAGCTCTGGAAGGACACCAGCAGCCGACACTGCCTGTGACCGCGGGTCTGTGCTGCTGGAGACCTCGGGAGAGCACTGCCCACCAGCAGCGTGGGGACCCACGGGAGCAGAGAGATGCAGAAGTGCCCCTTGGCACATTAGCGGTATCGGCTGCTACCCTATTGTGTTATGACTCTTTAAATTCCCTCAGCTCCTTGTCCCTTTTTATAAAACAAGGGGAAATATAAGTTTAAAAGGCTTAGTTACCAGGTAAAGTGCTTGGATTGGGAGTAGCTAGGACAGTGATAGCGAACCTTTTGAGCTCGGTGTGTCAGCATTTTGAAAAACCCTAATTTAACTCTGGTGCCGTGTCACATATAGAAATTTTTTGATATTTGCAACCATAGTAAAACAAAGATTTATATTTTTGATGTTTATTTTATATATTTAAATGCCATTTAACAAAGAAAAATCAACCAAAAAAATGAGTTCACGTGTGTCATAGGTTCGCCATCACTGAGCTAGGATGTCTAGTTTGATTTCAAGTTGAATAATTCTCTAAGAAGACCTAACCTTGCAGTATTTTGAGATCAGACAAGTGGATAATTAAAACTACCTTTGACATCCTCCAAAGTACATTGGAATATTCCTGGTGACACAACTCTAGGTCTAACTTTCATTTATTTGTCCTGTTTTCATTCATTCAGAATGCGATTTTTTTTAAATCCCCTGGACTAGAGCTTCATGTATTTAGACCCACAGGGAAGGAAATTAGTATAACATTTGCAAGGGAAGGAAAAACACAGATGGGAGAGGGGAGGGTGCAACCCTCCTGGGTGAGAGCACAAAATTGTGAATTAGAAAAAAGGATGGGTAACTGGTGAATTACCAAAGTCCGAATGCACCAAAGCTTAACTGTATTTAGTCTCAGCCCAAGATTAAAATATTTGAAAAGCCTGTGATAAATTAGCTTGGTTATTCTTACATGTTTTCCTTTAAAATGTACCTATAGTTTTATATTCTATACCCTAAATATATATTCTAAGGAAATATCTAATACATCCTCAGAATGTAATGGATCAAAATATATTTTGTGGTTGTCCTCATTCATTTTTCATCTGTTCCTTTTTAGTCACAGAAACTCATCTAATTTGCAATTTGTGTCATTTCTAAAGAAAAACCATTTTGATGGGTATCTTTGGCAGATTTCCTCATATTCATTTATTTTATAAAATGTTCTTTTAACCCTAGACAGTTTGTCTCAGTGGATAGAGCGTCGGCACAGGTTCCATTCACATCAAGGGCACATGCTTGGGTTGTGGGCTCAATCCCCAGTAGGGAGAATGCAGGAGGCAGCCACTCAATGATTCTCTCTCATCATTGGTGTTTCTATCTCTCTCTCCCTCTCCCTTCCTCTCTGAAATATATATATATTTTAATGTCCTTTAACCGTAATTTGCTATAAAATGAGATTTTTTTTTAAAAAGCAACTCATTTTTAAGACAAAAAGTACTTCTGAAAGTCAGTTTCTATTGCCTCACTGTTATTAAGCACAGCTCATACCCCTCACTCCTCATGGGCCTGTAAAGAGCAAAGCTATGGACACATCAAAAGGGAGACTTGGGAGGTCACCCCGGTGGGAGCTTACCCAGCACTAGTCCGTCTCTTGGAAACTCCCATCTCGAGTCATAAGGCAGCTGCATCGGGTCCACATAAATATATTCGTGTCCATCAGGGCTGATTGATTCAATGACCCTCCAACGAATTTCATACCTTGGTTTCTATAAATGACCAGGACAGGTAACTGTTGAATTACCAAAGTCCGAATGCACCAAAGTCCAAATGCACCAAAGCTTAACTACAGCAGCAAAGTAGCTGAAACAGTAACTCAACACAGAACTACTGAGCTCCTTCTCTGTGCCAAGTGCTAAAGTAGGTTGCTCTTCTCATTATTCTTACTGACTTCAAAGATTTTCAGTTCTTTGAGAAAAATATCTACCTGTTTCCAAATGACAACGAGGACAATCAGTGAGATGATCACAATCACCAATAGCACCAGGACTGCGGCTGCCACCGTGAGCTCAGAACGCAGAGCTAGAAAAGAAAGGGAGAGGCATGATGGGAAATGTGCATGAGCACACAGGACAGCAGAAAGGCGGTGCAGTTGTGACTGGGACAGAATCCCTGACTCTGGGGAGAAGCATGAGGGCTGCCACCTCCTTTTCAGGAGGGGCAATAGGACACTACTCCAACTCTTCCCTTAGAAAAAAAAGGGGCAAAATTCAATCAGGAAATGCAATACTTTCTCTAAAGGTGCTTCAACATTAACCTGGACAGGATGTGAACTGGAATCTAAGGACTGATAAATGAGCTTGAGAGCTACTATAAGTTCAGAAACTTAGGTTTGGTTTGTTTTGAAAGGTTGCATTTTGTTTATATTGCTTTTGGCTTCATTAATTTTTTTCTTAAGGAATTCAACCTGTCTCAACTGTTGTAAGGAGCACAGGGCAGAGCTCCTTCTTGCCCCCTCCATTCCCACACTCAGACTAGACAGGCTGGGTAGCTACACTGTGAGACAAGCAAGGGGCCTCTGCAGGGTGCAGTTTGGGAAGAAAGGACTCCCTACAGATGCCAGAGCGATCAGAGCTGACTTTCTGCCTGGGGACCCCATCTTGGACTCAAAGTTCCGCCTCAGGGAGAAAGAGCTTGGCTGATGACTTAGACTTGTCCCCACTGACGAGCAACTCACTGGGAGCCACCAGCTTCAGCTCTCGGTTCTCAACACCAAGGAGATTCTTAGCCAGACATCGAACCGCAATGGTCTCCTCCACTTTGGCGAACGTCACCCGGCCCTCCACCCTACTCCTGTCCTGGCGGTAGACCTCCGTGATGATGTTTGAGATGTTGTTGGCCAAAATCGCCCATGAAGTCTCATTATTACATCTGGGGGGGAAAAGGACACAAACATAGAGACAAATACAATCAAACATAACTACCAATCCCAAGCCTTGAACAGGAGCAATAGAACAGTTTTTTACTTCAAGAATGTTTAACTATCCCAATTTCCTACCCCTTCAAAAAGGCCCAGGGCCATTCCTTCTCTCTATCTACACTGTGAAGAGTCTCCAAGTTGTCATAGGGTTGGAGTATCACCTGGCTGAGTTTTGAGACCTAGATTATAGCTCCAGTCAAGATCCCAATCTGGTCCCTTAGCTCTTAGAAGAGGGTAGGTCTCAGCCTTTAGGAGAAGCAATTGAGGCTTCTACACACAGCCAGTCGCCATGGGTGGAAGTGTGAACATGCTGTTTGTGTGCCCATTGGAGAAGGCTGGTGAAGGAAGAACTGGTGAGTTAAATCCCATCAAATAGCAGGTAGGCAAATGAGGTAGTGAGCGGTGACATGGGCAGTATTTTCATTTATGATCACATGCCAGTCTAGTTGCCAAATAAAGTTCACCATACAAGAAACGTGAGGTGAAAATGTGGCCCGGGGTAGCTTAAAATCCTCTTGTAACAGGAGCTCTTTAAATTAATTTTCTTTTTAAATGAGAGATCCTTGGAGAATGTGATGAAAGCCATAGACTGTCTCTCACATAGTCATGAACACACAGGTGCGCGCATGTGTGCACGCTCACACATGTGCATGTACACACAAGGACCACATTTAGAATCTTATCTTGTAGTTTATGAGACTTGGGCCAAATAAGAATCTCAAATACAAAAGAAATAAAATGCACTTGAGGTCCTTTGCATCAAGGAAGAAACATTCAGCCCACAAATGGAAAAGGAACATCTGGTCTCCATACTTCTTAATATCCTTGCAAATCATCCACTCAATTTCAGGAAGAGGTGTCCCTGCAGCTGTGCATCTCACGGTCTGTCCCCCCGTGGAGCCATGGTGGTCGTCGACCAAGTCCAGAATAGATGCGGGAACTGCAAGTGGTGGAAAGAAATCAGAATTGGATGATTCCTGACCCCAAACTTCTGGAAACTACCACACGGAATATGAGCTCAGAACTTGCTCATGGGGCATCCGAACCTACAAATCAGGAAACCACCCGAGAGGAGGTTGTGTGCATGATAATACTCCCGTTTGCAAAGACCCACTTGGTTAAGAGCACTTTCATAGTTTCTGTGTTTGGGGATTTGTGCCCCATAGTGTTTTAAATCTAAGAGTGAAGAAAGCAAAAAGCCCCTGTGGTTATTTGGCTTGAAAGGCAAAGAGGCTCTTAAAATTAATATAGCTTGGGATTCAACCAATGGATTCAGCTCAAGTGGAATCTAAAGCAGCATTTACCAAAGTACATCAGCAGAATATTATTAGGTTTTAAAGATTGTTTTAAACCTGTGATCAAACAATTTAAAAATAAATATGCTACTGCTTGTACCATAGCTTTACTGTGAGGGTAAAATGAGCCCACCTACGACAGTACCTGGCACATGGTAGGAGCTCAATGAACAGGTGCTAAACCTGAATATAAAAGGACTCAGGCACTCCTTTCTGGTAAGGGCCACTGGACCATGTCGACAGGGAAGCTAAGTAAAAATGCCCAAATGCTTTGGAACAATCTAAGGTCATCTAGACCAAAAAGTATCATTTCACTCTTCCCAGAACTGTAGGTGCCAGATTGAGAAGCCGGTGGTAAGGAAGTGGCTGGAGCTTAGGAATTTCCAATCAGACTGTTCCAGAGAAGTCTGAACCCTCCCAGAATTACTGAATGCTTAAGTCTAACAAAGCTATCCCTGACATGTGACATCTATAGCCCCTGCTTCTCCCCTAAATGAGTGTTTCCCTCCCCGACCTGGGAGAAAAGTACCTGGCTCTCCTCACAAGCAATATCTTCAGACTGCCCTCAACATACCTTGAGTTAAGAGTTCAAAAGTGTAGCTCTTCATGTCATCTTCATTTTGAACTACAATAGTGTAATGGCCACTGTCTTCCTCCTTAGCACGGATCAGCTTTAATCTACTTCGGTACCTTAAAAAGAAAGGACTTTGTTTGAGCAAGTGGCAGCCAAATACATTCATTCCAATTGCTTCAGCAACTACCATGTTCAATTGAAATATCTTTTTTTTTTCTTATCTGAATCATTGGATTTCCAACACACTTTGTACCTATTAAAGGCCTGAGTTCTAGATGCTTAATCCTTAAGCAGAAGATCAAACATTTTGAGATGAGCAATGGCTTGTGTGGCTCCAAGAGTAATTAGTCCTGGCAAGGCCTGACTTCTGAGTGGGAATAAACATGTCCCACCAACTTTCCTTTAAAAAAAAAAAAAACCCTTGATTTTTACTTTTTTTTAGCCATTTAGGTGGTTTAACCAAACAATGAAACACCAATGAAAAAAAAAAATGAGGCTCTCTACATATTGACATGGAGAGCTTGTCAGGATATAACGTTCTTCTTGCTTGTATTTGCTTTAAAAACAAACAAACAAAAAAACCCCTGGAAGGTTTCATAAGAACCTAGCAAAAGTGTTTCCTTGTGGGTGGGAGGAGGGGTACTGGGCAGGTGGGGACAGGAGTGGAAGGAGTCTCTTACAATGCACCCTCTTTAAGTGCATGGCTTTAAAGCACAGGATTCCATCACCTATTCAAAAAAGTCAACTAGAAAAATATATTTCTTCATACTTTATTAAAGCGAAGTTTCCTCAAAAGATTCTTACACATGTATATTACTAAATTTGGCCATGCATGTGTGTGTGTGTATGAGTGCACGCATCAACATAGCATTTGCCCATTTGTCCATCTTTATAAAACATCACAGGTGGAAAAGCAAGTAGAGGTGTGTGTGTGTGTGTGTGTGTGTGTGTGTGCACATCAACATAGTATTTGCCCATTTGTCCATCTTTATAAAACATCACAGATGGAAAAGCAAGTAGAATGGAGAAGAGCACTGGTCAAGGTGAGCAGCCTAGGCTACTCTTGACATTCTCATGGTGAGCAGACCTTGGGCATTATTGAAATGGCTCAGTTTCCTTATGTATACTAGTAGCATAGAAATATTGTATGCATAGCACACAGTCTTTAGAGAATTAATTAAATATAATTATATGCATAGAAGCATTTCATAGACTCAAAAGTGCCCTGCAAATTAGAGTCTTCTAACCCAAGATGCTGGGCACTAGGACCTTGATGAGAGCATGTGGGGTTGGCTGCACCCTACTGGACACATCCAGGACTGAATTTCCTTAGAGAGAATCCGTAGGCACATCTGGCTGCTGATTACCAAAGGCTCTTCTGTCCTTCATTTGCTATACTGTTCAGCCAAGAAGGCTAGTGGATCCACTAGTTCTGAGTTCCAGGAAGCCAGACACTTCATCCATCGTGTTCATCTCTGGCCCATAGTGGGAACCAGAAGAACACGTGCTGAAGGAACTCCGCATCAATTTCACCGGCAGTTTTGCTGAACCACTCAGTTGTCATTACTGTTCATTGTCGCTTACAGATAGTGCCCAGACACGTGTTTGAAGTGCTGGCTGTGCCCGGGGGGGGGAGGCAGGGGCTATTCCTCCTAGCCTCACAGCCTTGTGCAAATTGCAGCACCTCCCACCTCTTTGTGCACATTCATTCTGTGTCATCAGAAAGCCTCCCAGATTCAGTTTTCCACTTCTTTTTCCATCATCATCTATACCAGTGGTTCTCAACCTTCTGGCTCTTTAAATACAGTTCCTCATGTTATGACCCCAACCATAAAATTATTTTCGTTGCTACTTCATAACTGTAATTTTGCTACTGTTATGAATCGTAATGTAAATATCTGATATTCAGGATGTATTTTCATTGTTACAAATTGAACATAATTAAAGCATAGTGATTAATCACAAAAACAATATGTAATTATATATGTGTTTTCCGATGGTCTTAGGCGACGCTTGTGAAAAGGTCGTTCGACCACCAAAGAGGTCGCGACCCACAGGTTGAGAACCACTGATCTATACCAAGGTCATATCATTTCATTTTCTCAGGCACTGCTTCTCAATTATATGTGGAATTTAGTTCAGAAAGAAGAAAGCAAATCCTGAGGTTAAGTGAACTGATGAGAGAGGTTTTGTCTCCTCCTCCCTGGTGGCTTCAGTCTTTTGTCTCGGTGGATGGTTGCTGACAATGGCCCGGGGCCGGATTAGCTGGGTACCTTCTGCTCCTGGATTCTAATCAGAGCTTAAAACTGCAAGAGACCTCAAATATCATGACCCAGTTTCTTGCCTTGATGGACAGAAGGTATTATTAACCCTACATTATAGATGAGGAAACTGAGGCTGAGGTGTGACTCACCCAAAACACCACCAGTTAGGGGATGAGAGCATTCTACCACTCTCATCAGAGGACAGGGATCCAAACTCTTCATTTTACCTGTTCCCCTAACCAAACGTAACCAGACTCCACTCTTATGCCCCGTGGAAGTCTCCTTTGGGCAAATGTGTCTCAAACTAAGTGATGACTTGCTTTATGTCAGTTTATGTGATAATTGCCTGGCAACTATAACCACCCTACATATTACTTGCAATATGGACGATACACATCAAGGAATATATTCAATCCAAGTTGGTCCAATTTTACTTTCTTTCTTCCAACCCTCACTGGAAACTGTTTTTCACTGGGGGACAGAGCGTTTCAGTTCTTCTTTCTTCTTATTTTGTCATTAAATACTTACCAACATTCTCTTACCACAATGCAATGTTATCAGTAAAGGTACTTGATTTCCAGTACCTCCTAACTCAGATTGCTAAAGTTTCTAGACTGACTCATGGTGTGGGTTGTAGGATGCACACAGGCCGCTGTCTATCTGGTGACACACAATAAAAAGAAAAGGCCTTCGTGGGGAGGGTGCTTCTTTACCTGATCTCCTGGACCTTTTCTATGTCGGTGGTGATCTCGGTGAGGTTTTCGATCAGAGTCAGGTTGTCCTTCAGCCAGGATATCCGGGGCGGCGGGTAGGCCTGCACGTCCACCACAAAATGTTTGACTTCATGCAGGTTGACAGCTTCCAGCTGGCTGAAGCCGGGCTGGATTTCAATGAACCCTTTCTCTGTACAGGGAAGAGTTTCCGTTAAACAATGATTACCGCACAGTGGCTCCCGAGCAGCGTGGACGCTGACAGTTTAGAAAGCAGAGTGTACCGTGGACAGCAATGGTGACTTTCTTCATCTCTTTGACCTCCCTGGTGGCCAGGCGGGCGATACATTCGTAATCTCCACTGTCTTTCACCGTGGCCTTGGGGACCATCAGGGTGTGCACCAGTTTGATGGATGGGTCCTTGATTTCCTCCAGCATTACGACGCCTTTGTTTTTCTGCAGCAGAAGGAGGAAAAGCGACTTTAAGAAGCTAGCCCCCAGGAGTGACCCCTCTTGTAAACTAGGGACGGTGATGACAATGACATGACAATGTAGGTTCTAACAAATGCACCACCCTGTGGGGATGGTGAGAAGAGGGAGGTTGTACATGTGTGTGTAGGGGGAGGGATCGCTGTAACTTTCACTCCTTTTTGCTGTGAACCTTAAACTGCTCTAAAACATAAAGCCTGATTTTAGAAAATTGTTTTTAAGCTAACTCCTTAGAAAACCATGTTTTAAAAGGGTAGTTAATGACATAGTAAGGTGTCTGTGCTATATTGCCAAAGGGAAAAGGGTATAATGAAGTACTGAAGTATAATGTCTATTAATTATTAAACATTTCACATATATACAAAGTATTTAAAGGATTTATCTCCCTAAAATATTAATGGTGATGCTCTGGGAAGTCATTTTTCCTGTTTTTCTATATTTTATGAAGTTTCAACAATAAACCTACATTACTTTTATTATTGGACAAAAAAAATTAATTATATACTTGTATATTTGGGAGCCAAATAGTATTTACTTTGGTTTTGGGGGGGAAATGTCTATCTCTAATAATTTTTCAATTATTTTTTAAGGATTAAAGGCAATCAAATCTAAACAGAAAAACTGAATAACTTCCTATTTCAGGGAAGATGTATAAAAGCAGAAATTTGCATATCAGGAATAAAGGGGAAAATATACATATACTAGTATCTGGCTTTTGTTCTTTGAGGCTGCTGTATTAAGCAGCTAATCATTTCTGCATTGGACTGTCACTGCCTTTTGCACTGAGTTCTCTCATGCGTGTACCACAATGCATTAGACCCTGTGTGTAAGTCCACAATGACCAGAGATGGCACAGTGGCCCCCCTTCCCCAGCTGCATCTCCACTCCTCCCTTCTTCCTCCTTCTCTGCATGGCTGGCTTCTAGCAGAATGCTTGGGGTTTAGCAAACATCACTGAATCTTTGCTGCATGATGCAAGTGATGCCTGTTCACTAAAGCTGAGCCATGTGAAGAAAGGCCAGGCAGGTAGGAGACAGAACAGCATCCTGGGTGGCATACAACAAGGCAGAAATGGAAGGGGTTCAGGCAACCACCATTTAGTAAACCCCTAAGGCATGGGAGCCAAGAAAGCAAGAACTAATGACTGTTTCAACAATTAGCAAATGTTAAAATCCATTCATTTTTTTGCTTTTACTAGTATTTTGGTTGTTATATTAAACCTTCCTATTTCTTTCTGACTTAAGAACAAGAAGGCTCAGTGTACAACCTTGCTACATACTGAATGCCCTTTCAAACCCTCCCACTGCTCAAAGCACCATAAAGTCATCCAGCCAAATGTGCCCGCTGCAGAGATGGGAAGCTGAGGTCTAGAGAAGCTCAGTGGCATGCCCGATCAGTGAGCCCTGCTCCTCGCCATGCCACCAGGGTACGTACCACTTCTCCAGGGTAAGTCCACTGAAAGTCAACCACCTCGTTGTTCAAGACGATGCAGGTGAGCACAATGGTTTCCCCTGCCATGTAGACAGTTTTCGGGGCTTCCAATTCTAGATCGAGTTCTGATGTTGCTATTTAAAAAACAAATAAACAAACAAAAGGACCTAAATATCCATAGTATAGTTAGAATCTTAGAAGGTTTGGGGAGTTTTTTGTTTTTTAAGGAAACTATGAAAAATAATTTGCAAACCAGTTTGTTCTAGATAAAATGTTAAAAATCTCAGAAGCCTTGATTTTGAGTTGGCAGATATAACTTGGCATGCAGTTGTAATACATAATAATACACACACATAAATAATAACAACAGTACAAATAAATTCCAACTAAACAGAACACCACGTTCCCAAAGCATTTGGGCTAACTGTGGCCATACTTGTTTGCAGTCCCCTGTACTGGCACATGTATTCACTTAACCAACCAACCCTTACTGACCAGCACTGCTCTAGGCACTTAGCTCCTATCCCACCAATCATTCTCCTCTTCTCTCCTCCTCTGCTCCCAGTTATTCCCAGCACTTTTCCAGAGACTCGCACAGTGCCTGGCATAGAACAAGCCTGTAGTAAGAGTTGAATGGCATACTCTCGCTGCTGCCATACCTACAGGGAAGAGTTCAATCCATCGCTGACACGAACGTGTATTGCACTTTCCCATTCTCATTAAACCCCACATCAAAGGGATGAAGTCTACAACTACTTTCCTCAAAATACAAATCTCTTTTCTTTAGTTACTGAAATTAATCCAGGCACCCAAAGCCCCTCGGTGTGTGTGTGCTTTTAGGGCCTCTGTAGTCAGGAATGTGAATAAAACAGTAAGAGGCTTATACAATAAACAAATTCCTTATAGTATTTTGAAGTCAGCTTATGAAACACGAAGTCCTACAGGGGTAAGAAAGTTTTTACCTTCAGTAAGGCTAAGCTTCATCTGACTATAGCCACAGAGGTCAGCCTGACATTGTATAAAAAAGGTAAGGCCCCAAATGCTCAAGTCAGAATTCAGGCTCTCCATCACCAGGGACTATACATTTTTTAATACTACAAGCATGCGATTATTTTGCCTGTAATCTTTTTTTTTTAATTTAAAAGTTGATGTACAATATTATATTAGTTTCAGGTGTACAACGCAGGCCTGTAACTCTCATTTAAAGGAGGGAGAGGGCACAATTACCTTTGACAGAATAAATGTTAAATGGAATGGAGTGGAACTTCTTCCCCTTGACGATGGCCTCGCAGACATAGGGCCCACCCGAGAAGGTCCCGTTGAAGCCCTGCCGGCTGTCATAGTCGGCGAGGACCACCCCGTCACTGCTGAGCAAGGTCACCGGAGTCTGAGGATCAGTCGTGCGACAAGGTATGATGGCAAAATCGTCATTCTCCACAATGACTAAATAGTCTGTCATTCCCAGAGGCACGAAGACTACATCTGGGTCTGTGGTTAAAAAAAGCAAAAAAGCACATTAGGTATTAAATTCACTTTTACATATATATGCAAGAAAAATGGATCCCACTGGCAGTAATCTTATTAATTTACCTTCACACATATGTCCAGGAGCTGTCACTCCACTAATATTAGTCATCATAATAGCTAGAAGATGATTTTAAAGTATGGACAATGCCAAATTGCATGTACCTTAATAAAAAATACTGAGGATACATACAGTAGCCAGGAATTGAAATCAAAATTTAACCTACTAAAAACAAAACAAAAAACGGACAATAAAATAATTAACTCTGTTGAAAAGCTAAAGAAAATAGTCATGATTGTTAAATTAGGAAATGCTTCTTTCAAATTCCTACCCACTATAGTCATCTCATAGCTAAGCCTAGCCAATCAGAGTGGTGCTGTGAGAAAGCACCACACCCCTCCCTCCAACCAGGAGAGCCAGGGCTGAAATCCATCACAACCCAAGGCCACGCCCTCTGGGGCTGTTTTCAGCCAATGACCATGTGGAACGGGGGTTCCTTAGGCTGGAGGACTCCAGGGCCTTCCTTAGAGGTCTAGGACTCATCTGCCTCACCTTCCCTTCACTCAGGGTCACACTTACCATGCAGTCAAACAACTCTCCCAGCCTCTGTGGAATACCCCGTCCCCCCATTTTCTCACATAAGCCCTTGATAAAACCCTGGCATGTTTAATCCCACCTTACTCCTACCGTGGCATCTGCTTCTCAAAGGACAAGAGATAAGATCATTACTATTCGATTTGCCCCTAAGTTGTATTTTTTTTAAAATATATTTTATTGATTTTTTACAGAGAGGATAGGGAGTTAGAAACATCAATGAGAGAGAAACATCGATCAGCTGCCTCCTGCACACCCCCTACTGGGGATGTGCCCACAACCAAGGTACAAGCCCTTGACCGGAATCGAACCTGGGACCCTTCAGTTCGCAGGCTGACGCTCTATCCACTCAGCCAAACCAGTCAGGGCTGTATTTTATTTTATTTTTTAATGTTTTTATTGATTTTAGAGAGAGGAAGGGAGAGGGAAAGACAGAAACATCTATGAGACAGAAACATCCATCAGCTGCCTCCTGCACACCCTCCCACTGGTGATCAGCCTGTAACCTGGGCATGTGCCCTGACCAAGAATTGAACTGGTGACCTCTCAGGTACATGGGATGTGGCTCAACCAACTGAGCCACACCAGCCAGGCCTTGCCCTAAATTTTAATTAAAAACAAAAAAATATCCCTTCCAATTCATCAAGAGTAGATACATGTTTTAGTGAATTTGAGAAAAAGTTTGTTTATTTGTAAACTATAATAATGAGCTATGGGCAACACCCAGATAGGGCCTACCTAATTAATTTGTGTCCCCAACACTTAGCACAATGTCTGACACACAGGAAATGCACAGTAAGTATTTGTGGGACTTGATTGAACTGAATAGGAATGAGTAGATTTCAGATTCTTTGTGTGTAATACCAATAAAGGTATGCACAATAGAAATGATTTTTAAAACTTACTACAGTTTCAAAATGTTAACAATGAATTATTTCTTGATAATGAACATTATAATGATCAACTTAATATTGTGTGTTTGCCTGTTTTTTCCGAATTTTCTCCAATAAATATTTGTTACTTTTGTATTTTTTAAAATCTTGTATACAGCTCTAGCCTGTTTAGCTCAGTGGATAGATCATCAGCCCATGAACTGAAGGGTCCCAGGTTTGATTCTGGTCAAGGGCACATACCTTGATTGCAAGCTCGATCCCTTGCCCTGGTCAGGTTGTGAGCGGGAGGCAAACAATCGATGTGTCCCTCTCATATTGATGTTTCTCTCTCTGTGTCCCTCCCCCTCCCTTCCACTCTCTCTAAAAGTCAATGGAAAAATATCCTCCAGTGAGAATTAACAAAACAAAATCTCTTATACAGAACACAGGAGAGACAGGACAACAAGGTTGGTCCAAGGAACCCATCCAGCTCACCTGGCACGTAGATGTAAATGTGACTGCCTTCAATCTCGTTTTCTTCTGTCTGCGTGTGGTTGTAATAGCAAGTGTACAACCCCGTGTGAGCCGCCGAGGCGTTGGCCACTTCCAGCACCGTCACGAAAAGGCCACTGTTGTTCTCCTCGTTTCTGATCCTCACATTGGGGTCCTCGTCAGACATGGGGTACTGCCAGGTCACTTCACTCTCCCCAAAGCATCTCAGAGAAAAGGATGAATTCAGCTGCACAACCTTTTCATTTTCGTTTGGGAGGATAGAGGGTAGTGAAAGCTGGCAGAGGATTAGGCTCGGCCCTGTAAAAGGAAACAGGCTCTGAATAGGATGCACCCAGAAGCAACAGTAGCCGCTTATATGAACAATGACCATTTCTACACAAAAATCCGTCAGCCTGGATGCCCATGAAAGGCCCCCCATTATAACAGCCACCGCATCTGCTGAGAGCAGCAATTGCTCCAAAGGCCTCAATAGCCACACCAAGCCCCTCAGATTCACCCCCCAAACACTCAAATGGATAAAGGACGTCTGATTCCAATTCCATATTTCAGACTCTTATGTGTGGCCATAAAATATCCCAAGATGGCATAGGCTCTAGCACATATGGTTCTTTATTGCCCACATTCTCTGCAGAGGTTTCCCTGAGTAAGAAAGGGGATGAGAACAGGGGCAGGGACACTGAACCAAGCACAAAGCAGATTTGTGCAGAATTACACATCGTCTGTTTCGTACAAGACTCAGACATGCCTTCACTCTAATGGCTTCCAGAAACCAAAGCGGAACCATGTGAATTTTCATTCAAAAATAAGAGTAAGGCCTGACCAGTGTGGCTCAGTGGTTGAGTATCAACCTATGAACCAGGAGGTCATGGTTCGATTCCGGGTCAGGGCATATGCCCAGGTTGTGGACTCAATCCCCATTGTGGAGTGTGCAGGAGGCAGCTGATCAATGATTCTCTCTCATCATTGATGTTTCTCTCTCTCTCTCCCTCTCCCTTCCTCTCTGAAATCAATACAAATATATTTTTAAATAATAAAAGTAAAGCCCAAGAGTGAAAAGTCTATCTTAGAACCTGAAATTTCAGTCTAGCTTCTCCTCTGCATAAAACTGATAGAAGAGATACTATGCATTAATTATTAATTAATGACTTAAGGCAGGTAATTTCCTGGACAAGAACTTTTCTTTTATTAAAAAGAAATTATTTTTTAATTTCTCTGATACACCTCGACTGAAAACCCATGTCCCAGGAAAAGGAAGAGGCCAGTGGGTGAATTTAGACTATTATTCCTAACAATATTTCAATGCTAGGGTTGACATATACTAAAACTGCCCCTGGAGAACATTCTTTCTGAAATAGGGAACTGAAGGTTTGTGGTCACTGTAGATCATGTCTTATAATTTTCTACTTCTCTTCATTCCTTTGGACTGTACAGGTAATATGCCCCGGAGCACAGAACTTAGAAAGCAAGGCTTCCCCCAGAGTAACAGAGAAGACCAAGATCCATACCTGCGAGGAGACAGCCCAGGACCAGGAGTGCCAGATGGGAAGTCCCCATAGCTCCGGAAAACTGAAAAGGTGCAAAGCAAACAGAAACAGTGTTAGCCAATAGAAACAACCTGGGAGCCCCGTTCTCTTTGTGCTTTTGACAGAACATGTCAACAGCATCATTTTAGTAAAAAATATCCCAGTGTAAGATTCATGGTTAAAATAAGAAGATGCCTAAGAAGAAAGACTCAAATAGCCTGATGGAGCCCCCAGATCATGACAGGAGCCGTCTGACGCTGGAACCCTTTTTGATTGCATGCAGTTTTCAAATTCCGGAAATGTCTCGTTTTATAGTCTTGGAATGTGTCCAAGAGTACAGGAGAACTGTTCCTTTTATGCCATTTCAATTAAGAACGTGAAAAACAAAGATGTAAACACGTATTTATTAGATCTGATCACATAATTGAATCGATACCCCTATCCTGGCCACTTCACAATGGACATTCCCTCCCACTTAGACCCCATTCCACTTGCTAAGACCACATTCCACTTGCTAAGACCATTATCCTTCCCCTCCGGACCTTCCCAGGATCCGACCTGCACAGAGAATTCTCTGCCCAGGAATAAGCCTGACCGGAGTCCTTTAAAAACCTCTGACTCCCCATCTTTGGGTGCTGGCACCATTTGGGGGCTCAGCCCATCTGGTAACCAGATGACCTAATAAATTTATAATCCCTCACCACTTTGGCCTCATGTGTTCCTCCTTCGGCAACCCTAACAGCATTTACTCAAATTTCCAAACTTGAGCTGTTTTCACTCAAAATGGATTGTGAGTTGCTGTTTCACTACAGAAAGTATAGGAAGTTCACATCCTCTACCACCTTGGGGAAAAAAATGCTTGGCTGGAAAAATATTTCATTCTCTAAGAGCCATTCAGATCTAGAGGGTTTGAAAGTGCCACTAATCAATGTCACTTACAGGATGATGTCACTTTGTGATCCAGAGGCCAGTACCAGGCTCAGACCTGGGCTCCCAGCCCAAGTGCTCCCAGGACCTGCTGCCCTCACAGTCTAGCTAACAGAGGGCAGGCAGCCCAGGGCATAGGCATGGAAGGAGGGTCAGTAAAGAAAGTGAAGAAGGGAGAGGAAATGGGAGAGGAGAGTGTGACTAAATCCCTGTCTCAGGGGATGCAGTAGAGCACAGGATAAAACTTGATGGAGACCAGTGATTCATTTGCATGTGAAGGTTACAATAGTAGCTACAGAAACCAAATTCTGGACTCTGATTCTTGCAACACAATCTGAGGAATGGAAGAGAAATGAAGAGAGATATTGAAATTAAACGTCCACAAGATACAAACAGGGAAAGCATTTGTCAAGAAGGAAGGAAAGCATGATAAATAAAATTAAGGAACAGAAAAATTAAAGAGAGGCCCATGTTGCCTTTCCATAAAAAGCACTGATCTGGTCAACTCTCTGAAAAGGCCCATTTCCTTGATCTTTGTCTTCTCATGCACACTCCCACTCGATTTTATCTCCCCCTGCACTTCCCACATGATGAAGGGGACTTACGGAAGGCAATGAAAAGAAACTCTAAGTGGGCTTGCTCTAAAGTGGCAAGGTGATCTACTTGCATAAATCAGATTTCTGCCTCATTGAATTCTACCAAGAAAACGAAGGGAGGAGGAGGAAAGATGAAATGTTGGTAACAGGGAAGGGGATGGGGTTGGACTGGAAAAATGATCATTGTTTTTCCCAAGGCAGGAATGAGAAACCAATATTCACTAAGCCAAAGTTTTCATGTGTATGCTGTGTTTGTTAATAATAACCCTGTGGCCTATTTGATTTTAAGAAGTGGCAGTTGAGGCTCAGATAGAGTTAGCAAATGACCAGAAGTCACACAGCTGGCGAGAAAGCAGGTTTCTAACACCAAGTCTGCGTGATGCAAAAGCCATGCTCTCTCCCATCCACCATAGGGTCAGTGTCTCCGCCAGGGTGTTCCCCTCCCCCGCTCCCAACTACCTCCTAATGCAGATTGGGGCCCTGCTTCTCCTCTCTGCTCACCACAGTGAGAGAAGCAGTGCTGTGAACCCTAATGCAATTTGCATGATGCTGGCTGAGGGCGTCCGAGGATCCTGGCATGTGCCCAGGCTGCAGGGTTTCCACACGGCCGCTGTGAGGGGCGCAGCGGGCCCCCAAGCCAGGATGGCCAGCCTGATTTACCTCCAATTAGCAGTAAGGGCTTGCGTGTTTGTTCATATATATATCAGCCTCCCACTGATAATCCACTTAGCCAGCTTCAAAGGAGCTCTCCAGAGCCAGCTTGCTGTCTTGGGTTTTATCACATTTATATCCTGTATTTCTCTAGCGGGGCTTGCCAACAACGCATCTTTAAAGCATTCCCTGGCTTAAGAGCGGGGTTTGCCGCTTTTACAGGGCAGGCTCCGAGCATCGTTTTGCCCTGGCCAGGCCCCACCAGATTTCCTTCTGTGCATCCAGATATAGCGGACCCTCTGCCAGGTGGGATACTTACTGACACACAAAGTGGGCAACGAAAACAAGGCCTGGGAGCGAGCGATAATGATGCCAATACTGAAAATCAACATGTGTTTGCTTAAGATTTCAAACTCCCTTCTCTGATAAGAGTGGTTGCCTGGCTGGAAATCAAAGCGGATTTGTGAAGTTTCATGTCATTACTCATCAATTTACTGGTGAAAAAAAATAGCAGTTTTTACCCCACCGGGAGGTAATGGAAAACAACCAGAGAGGATGGAAGGGCTTCCCTGCCTGGTGGCCCTGGAGTGACAATCTCTAGGATTGTTGCTCTACTGGGCACTTTCCTACTCTGGGAGTAGAAGTTCATCCTTAATCAGGAACCCCTCTCCTGAAGCTCATCCAAAAGTCAGTTGTGCAAATATAAGTAATTGACATTACAGATTCAGAGGAACACGGCACGTTATGAGTCAGCAAGTACAAATCACTTTGCGAGGAGTAACAATAAATTTCACCCAGCCCAGCCAGTGTGGCTCAGTGGTTGAGTGTTGACCTATGAACCAGGCAGTTCAATTCCTGGTCAAGGCACATGCCCAGGTTGCCGGTTCAGTCCCCAGTAGCGGGTGTGCAGGAGGCAGCTCATCAGTGATTCTCGCTTATCATTGATGTTTCTATCTCTCTCTCCCTCTCCTCTGAAATCAGTAAAAATGTATTTAAAAAATAAAATTTCACCCAAAGCTTTTTTAAAAAAATCATAATCATTTCTCTCATGCCAACTATATGTTGGACCTTGATCTCAAACCTCTATAATCACAACTCAAAAACATGTACCACAAGTTAGAGAAACAACTGATAAAACAGATCCCTGCCGCATTCAATTTCAAGCAAGGACTTGGGATCCTCCCGCAATGCCCCCTACCCCACCACCCCACACATACACCATTTTCTCGTCTTTCTCATCCCTTCTCTTAGAAGACATGATGGAAATCACATCGGACTAGGCTCTGATCCCGTATCTTACACTTAGTTCATCTCTAAGTCTCTTCTTCTGTTACCCAGGGATAATCAGTCACACCTGACTTGCGAGCTGGCCTTACTACCTGACTGTAAAGATTAAATTACACCGTTCAATTGCTTTGGAAGCTACAGCGATTGGTTGTCATATTGACTCTTTTTCCTGCAGAGTTCTCAGATGTTTCAGATGAGAGGAACGTCAAGACTGGGTACTTCAACGTCTCCTTCCTGAGAAAGGCGGTCCCCAGAGGCCAAGTCACTTGCCCTGCATCACTGCCTCGTGGAGGAGCTGATCTGAACTCAGACTCTGCCCAGGCCTGGTGTGGCCCTCCAGACTATTCTAAGTTGAGCCAGTGTACTGTCACATAAGCAGAGAAACACATCCGTTTGCAGTCATGAGTCTTTCTCTTAAGCAGGTTGGCCTCTCATCCCACAAACGGAAGTGCAGAGCCATTGAGTGTGACTCCATAACCAGAGGCAACATGCTAAGCCTACAGAGTAAACAGAGCAAGACCCTATTTCCAGAAGTGAGAGTGCACTGTTATTCCCATGAAGCCACAGAGCTGGCTTCCCGGTCACCAACTGCACCAGGCACCCACTGCGGAGCCCATGAGTATCGAATGTCACCCCACCCTGGCATGATTAAAGACCACGGGAGACGCTCTCACAGTCCCAAAAGCCACTGACGACTTCAAGATTCAGATTTTCGAGGTTTAGTTAATGTCAGCTCTCCTAAGTTAATTCTAACTGTGAAAATTGTATATCCTGTTTTTTTTCACTGTGACAAATGCTCTCCTCAGTCTCCTAACGTCAGTCCAGGCAATCCGAGTGCCTGTCTACATTGGTGGTAACTTCAGGGAGGGTGTGTAGACCAGGATCTATACCCCGGAGAGTGTGTTTTGTTGTTTTGATCTCCCTGTGCTCCAGTAGACATTCCAGTGATGGGTGGAAGCTGGAGTATTTTTGCATGGAAGAATTTCATGGGACAATATGAATTCATAAATCTCTCTGCTCTCCCTGCACCAGATATTTAACCATGGAAACTAACATGATACTTCCTTTCAATTTCACCAAACTGGTGTGCCTCCTAATGGGATGACCCTTGAGCTGGAGATTACCAAGCCCAAGACACTAGGCTAGGGCTTCACTCACAAAGGGAAATGCAAATTCTGCTCTGATATGCCAAGAAATAACAACTAAAGCAAAATAACATCACAAAGACCTCCAAAATAAATTCTGACCGCCCATTGGTTCTTGAAGCTTTATAGGAAAAGGTCATCAGTCATCTTTCACTTGGTCCTACCGGGCAACAATATATATATATATAAATTTTCCTGATGCCAGGACTTGCTTAGAATCTCAGCAAAGTCCATTCCTGCCGAGGGTCACTGCAGTTCTCTAGTGCGGCAGCAGATGGCAGTGTTGGTCCAAGGACATGCGTCCAGGAGTTCCCTGGCGAAGCAGACGCCTCTGCAAATTCTGTGCTAAAATGTCTCAGATCTTAATTTCCAATCTTTTCCTTTCACAAATTGTACTTTTAGCTTTCGTAGTGACGGTAGTTCAAAGCCCGCAGAATGGACGCAGGAATGGGGAAACTGCTCCTGAAACTCTCCGCGGGGGCCTGGGAGAATTCAGGGGACGAGCTCCATCACCATCATCGCTGGGAGGAGGGGCAGAGCCAGGGCCTCGGGACCCAGGAAACGACACCGCCGTCCCGGGCCGCAAAAGTTCAGCAGGAAAAGCCACTCGAGAGAAGGCTGGGTGGTTCAGGGTTTTGTTTAGCCAGCGTTCTCCCCACCTCGAAGAGGGAGGACATCGGGGTCGCGCCGGGTGGGGGCCGCGACGCCTGAGCCGGCCCTGCGCTGCCCCATCTGTTCTCAGGCCAGTGTCACCCTCGCCAACCCTCCTGTCGGGGGGCCGCCGCGGCGCAGCCCGGGAATCGCGGGCTGATTGGAGACGACTGTTGCCGTTACACCATAGCGCGGAGTCGTAAAACAAACGGCAACAGGCCGCCTATGTGGCTGGGGAACTTGCGAGGGGTTGCAGTTGGAAAACAGAAGTCGGAGACTAGCTCCCCACTCCCTGCCCCCCATGAGCGCCCGGGACCCTCCAACTTCCGCGGTCCTCCGCTTCTCCCACATTTAATTATTATGACGCCCCATTCTCATCCCCGAACTCGAGGACCTCCTCTCCCCACCGCCCACCCCATGCCTGCGAAGCATCTATTCGAAGCCTCCAGGAGGAGGGAAGGTAACCCGAATTAATTTTTGAGGGGCCCCCTTGGTCTCAGCGGGGCGTTCGGACGCAGCTGCGG
>NW_005369442.1:1117745-1120323 GCF_000412655.1 Myotis brandtii | reverse complement strand
CAAGATGCTGGGCGTTTGCATTGTTTTCGCTTGAGACCTGGGAAGGGGCCGGACCGGGTGGAGGGAGTGGGGCCGGGAGGGGTGGAAGTGGAGGAACCCGGGGTTTAGGGTTACAGGCGCGCGTCAGCGCCTCCTATGGGCCCGAAAGCGACACTACCGCGCGCCGCGGCTCGCGGAGAAGGCCCGGGCGATCGGTCCTACACTGCGCCCCCTCGGCTTTTAGGAACTGAACCTCCCCCGGTAACCTCCTCGCCCGGCGCTCGCCTTGGCCGCGGCCGTCCAGCGCACACTCACGCCTGCCTGCGCCTCTCGCTACGCTTTCGTGGGGAAGGGAGATGGCGCTAAGAAGAGAAGGAAGCTCCCCAAGGCGGAGGTCTTCTCTATCCCCTCCATTCTACTTCTCACCGAGCCCTGGCTCACTGTTCAGTTTTAAACAAAAGGAAATGCCGCCGAGCAAATCAGCAAAAGACTAGCTCTGGCTGAGCCTGGACTGAAACGCAGTGCCTGCGTCCCGCGCGGGGCCGGAGCCCGCAAGACGTCCTAGCGTCACCCCCGACAGCTGATGCTGCTCACGGACCCCGCGAAACCGGACCCGAGAGACGCTGAGATCCGCACCTTTCGATCACCGAGCAGCCTTTTTAACTCTTCAGAATTGCTACTTTTCCATCAGCAACATGTAACCGTCTCGCAGGTCCACGGAAGCCAGAAGAGTCCCCCACCGCTGGAGTTTGCGGGAAGGCGCTGACCACCAGGTCCCCAGGACGCGTCCCAGCGCTGCGCGCCGCCCACGGCTGGTCCCCAGGAGGCACAAAACCCGCCCGCCTCGGCGCCAGACGCGTTTGCAGCTGGAAAGCCAAGCCCGAAGCCCCTCCCCTTCCACCCTTCCACCCTTCCACCCTTCCCCAGTCCGCGCCCTGGGAGGACAGCGGACCTGGGGCCGGGAGCCGGGAGCTGGGGCTCTGCTTGGGGTCCTTCTCGGTCTAGAGAAGGCTGGCGCAAGAGCAGAGGGTCAGCTACGGGTTCCTTCCTGGTGTCCACTGCCCCCACCCCAACTCCTTCTTCTGCTTCCCTCCTCGATCTCAGGACTCCAATCCTACACTTGGGTCAAACCAAAAGCAAGACAGCAAGAGCCCGAAGCAGGGCATCAAAGCGAGGCTGGTCGGGCCCTCGCCTGTAGGGGAGCGTTGGAAGGGCCCCCTTTATCGTGAGGATTGTGGAAAAGAGGAAGCAGAGTGGGGGAGGGAGGAGAGGGAAAGATGCAAAGCAGCAGCACCACAGACCGAAGGGTCAGATTGGGGATGCGGGGAGGGAGGGTGGAGGCGTGTAAAAACCAGAGCCTAGGAGGCAGCAGACGGCTGCGCACGCCCGGGGCGCCACCCCCTCCCCTCCAGCGGCCCGTGGGCTCTCTGGGCTCGAGGGTGTTCGTCCCAGGAGCTGTGCGGCTGATTGTCGCGCCCATTTGCCCTGAATGTCTCTTCCTGTTCTAAAAAGCTGCTTAGTTCTGGTCGGGAGCGACCGCGGCGAGGCGAGGCGGTCCAAAACGTTGAGCAATTAGGCTGTGGAGCCAAAAAACCATTTCCCACACCGCCCAGCCCCAAGCTTTTCCAGGCAGCCCGGCCAGGCGCGGGGCAGCCGGACGTGATAAGGGCCATTCATGCTCCCTCTCCAGCCGGGCTTGCCTCTCGCTCTCGGAGATAAGTGGCAAGTTCTCCCAGACCCTCTTTATGTGCAACCTAATGTCTTAGTGGGGCTCGACGGGCGCTCTGGCTGCGGGAGGACGGACAGCCGACAGACAGACAGCCCAGAACTTCCCTCCAGGCCGAGACCTTTGGCTGGGCGACTGGCAGCTCCTGCACACCTGGCCAGGCAGCCGGGGCTCCTGGCCCCTCGGGCAGCCCTACGCGGGTCGAGCCACACTCCCTCTCGCTCTGAACGGGCCGCGACCACCCTTTTCTAACAGAACCGCGAGCCAAATGGACGTCACCCGCTCCCCTTGCGCTGCGGGGAAAACTTAATCTCTCGTGTAAAAGTCGATCTCCATGGGGATAGACGGCAGAGGAAGAGGGGGAGCAAGGAGACCGCTCCGCAGCCGAGAAGGAGGCAGAAGGCCGGCGCAGAGAGCGCAGTACAGACCGGATCCTGGCGAGGACGCAGCAGCGCGGGGCTCGTGCAGGCGGCGAGTGCCACGCAACCCCGCGCGGGAAGGGGCAGGCGAGGGAGGTCCAGGGCTTCGGTGCCCAGCGGTGGGTGGTGAAGGCGGCTTGCCTCCCTCTGCCTGTCTTACCTGGAACCAAGCTTCTCCATTCCGAGTCATCCCTAGCTTTCATGCAAAAAGTTGGGCACTTTTCCGGCGACCTACTTCTTTCCTTCCTGTGGCCGGGACTGGGCAGCAGCCGAGTCGGAGCTTTGCAGAAGCGGGTCCACAGAGGAAGGGGGCGTGCAGAGGCCGACGGCGGTGGGGAGCACAGCGCAAACGAGGGCCCCTTGGAGCGCAGTCGAAATTCCTCAAACCCCAGTCGCTGGAATGCCAGGCGACGACTTCTTCACTCGGGGCCAAATGTGTTTGTCATTACTCCAG
>NW_005369442.1:1116655-1117726 GCF_000412655.1 Myotis brandtii | reverse complement strand
GGAGCTCCCCAAACCCTCGCCCAAGTCCGCGCCCCCTCTGCTTGTCTTGCAGCCGCCACGGTTGCGCTAAGTCTGGCCCCAGCTCGCGGCCCGCGCTGCGCCGTCCAGTAATTCTGCGCCCTGGGACGGCGCCGACTGCACCAGGCGGGCACTCAAGGTCCGGCCTCCTCCAGCCGAGCCCTTCACTCCTATCCTCCCCGCAACTCCTCCCGCGCCTCCCTCGACACTCTCCTCTCCCCACCTCCCCCGGTGTTCCAGCCGTGCTCCGTGCCACCGGCTGCAACGTTGTCCCGCCAAACCGCGAGCAAAGAATGAAAATACTCATTAAAAACCTGTCGCCTTCCAGAACCCATTGCCAAAAAGAGGGCCAACACCTCTGCCCCCACTCCCAGCATTACTTGGTGCTCGTCCCAGCATACACTAATTCCACCCCAACCCCAAAAGAAACCTCAAAAATGTAAGCCTAAACAATTTCTTTGGGAGGCCATAGAGTTGTTAGAAAAACACTGCTTTTAAAAATAGGTCTGGAAAATGTGTGTTTTTTTTTTAATTCCCTAGACTTTCTAACTCTATGGTTATCTTCCCTCCAAGTGAAGTTTATTCAAAATAAATTATTGTCTGGACACTCCACTGGAATTCCACTCCAATTTTGTTTTGGGGTTGTTGTTTTTTCTCATTGCCCAAAGCTTGAGTGAAATTACTTCACTTCTAGCCCAGAAGGCCTGACAGGGACGTCTTTTAGAAACAAAAATCATTTTTTTTCTTCTCCCTTACCTTCTCCTCTTATGTCAATTCGCAATGAATATCCTACATCTGCAGTAAAAAGTGTGTCCACGGCCTCCAGTCCTCCCTGGGAGTCCCCTCCTCTGTTTCTCTCCCTCTAGCTCCAACTGCAATGGGCTCAGAAACCGCGTTTTGTAATTGATTCAATGTTATAGTCCATCCTTCTAAAACTAATCATTTGCTCTAAGTAAATAGCTGTCAGGAAATGAAGCCCCACCCCCCTTGGCTTCTTCAAAATAAAAGTTTTCTCCAATCTCCCAACCTTCAGATGGTGTTCGCCCTGAGCTC
>NW_005369442.1:1114557-1116583 GCF_000412655.1 Myotis brandtii | reverse complement strand
GGGTGGGGGTGGTGGGAGGGAGGAGGTGTTGATGCTCTGCCGGGAAAGATGTTCGTGAAAATACAAACTGCCCATCATTTCCAGAATGAGTTTGCCTCCTGGTTTGGGGGGCATCACCCTACGCTTAGTCTTCTCTTCGAAAGGAAGACAACCGATACGTAAAAATCGCACGCAATGCCCAGAGAGAATATAAGCCTGGGATGGAGAAGCGTCCCTTCGGTAGACGCTCCCGGCCCGTCTAGAAATAGGGCGGTTTCGGAGAGGTCTCCGAGCGGTTGCGCGTCTTGAACCTGGTCTATTAGGAAAAGGGCCCTGTAGCTGCTAAGCCTTTAATGGGATTAGACAAACTGTTGAGTCCCATATGAAGACGGTGGGGTTTTTTTGTTTGTTGTCTTTTGTTGCTGTTTTGGAAACTGGCTTGAAAGAAAGAGGGCACAAAGAACCCAGGGTCTGCGTGGGTTTGGGACGTCCTCCGAAAGGACGACCTTTCCCCCCCTGGAGCCACTTATCTTGTCGCGCCTTTGTTTTCGGGGTTATCTGTGCGAGGTGGCCCTGGCTTCCATCACGTACGTTAAAAGGCCCGGGCTGGGCGCTGCGGGGTCGTCCTCGACGGCCCGCCACCTCCGCGTTCACGGGGAGGGTGCACCTTTCCCCTCCCCGAACTCCCTCCCGCGGTGCTGGTTCCGACTCTTCCAAAGCCGGTTGGGGGGCTAAGAGCGGAGCCCCAAACCTTATTCCCAAGGCGCGAGGCAAGACGACGATGCTGCTCGCGAAGGAAAGGGGGCGCTGATGCTCTAGGAACTAGACCTGGGTGGAGTGGGGCTCCCAGGCGACGGCGGGGGAGGGGAGCGCATTCGTCTCCCCGCCTACTCCAAGTTTGAATTCTCTGGTTCGGTGGAGGGGGAGGCACCCGTTACCCCCATCCCACCACGCACTCTCCGAGTTCCCCGGGCCAGTTTGACACGGGAACGCTGGCCAGCCACCCCCTTCTCTCTCATCAGGAGGGTGGACCCGGGACACAGGCAGAGGAGGGCCACGAAGTACTCCCAGGGGTGCTGTTTAAGAGGGGTGGGCTCCCAGGGTGTCAGGCTCGGGAAGCGCCTGGGGCTGGGCCAGGGCCCCCGCTCTGCAGCCCCCCTGCGCGCCAGCCTCTCGTGCATCTTCAGCTCGGGTGACTGCACTGCTCACTATTACTTCCACATGTTCCTTCAGGAAATCATTGAAGGCAAATATATGAACAGCCCCTTGTTCGGAATGCTAACAGGATACCGTAATGTTTGTAGATGGCGAACGGGGACGAACGGCCCCCATAGAAGTCAGAGTGCGGAATCATGGGGGAAAGCGGGTGCTGGCTTTCATGCTCTCAATACAGACAAGTTGAGATGTAGGTTTCATAGCTGGTACTCAAGAGGGGAGAAGGCGAAGCTAGGAGCTGCCCAGGAAGGCCTGCTCTGCTACCGAAAGCACCAGCCCTGTCGCACCAGAGTCACCTGAACGCAGGACCCCCACGGCTCCCGCCTACCAATAGTAACTTCCCAGTTCATTTCGGAGTCGCTTAAGGGGGCCCGAAAAGGGGGCTCTCCCGGGGTGTCTTGGGGCCCTAACTCCTCGCGAGTTGAAAGCAGAGAGCCTGGGATGAGCAAGTGCGCACCCAGCTGTCCTTCTGGTAGTAATTACCTGCCTCATTTGAATGATGCCTTTGTGAAGATCATTAACAAACATTTGCTAAAGGTTTCCATGTGTGACATTCCAGAGGGTTGAAAGGCCTGGGGAGCTGGCTCCTGGGATGGCGCACCGGTGGGGGGTGGCGCAGGGCAGCAAATGGCTGGGGGACGCCGTGGCCGAGCTCGGCCGAGCAAAGAAGGAGAGAGGTCAACATCTGCCGTCCCTGCAAAATCAAAATAAACCCAGTGGTCAGGAGCCACCTCCGGGCTGGAGGGAGGCGGTCCGTTCCTCACCACCAGCCCAGCCCGCAGCCCCCGCTCGCCCACCCCTCCCACTGCTCATAGGCGGGTTTGAATCCCGC
>NW_005369442.1:1106492-1114275 GCF_000412655.1 Myotis brandtii | reverse complement strand
GGGGTTAAGAATGAAGGTTTTCTCCCCAAACCGGGACTCTGGGAAGGAGGCCCATCTCCGGGGCTGAGTTGGGCCGGGAAGTTCGGGGAGCGCGGCGGTGCTGGCGCGGCCTCGCACGTCTAGGCCCGCAGGCGACGTGAAATTGGATGCGAGGGCGCAAAGAGATGTCGTGGAGCCAGCCATCTAAAAGAGGGGCCCCCGCAAAATTTTTACAACCAAATTAAAATGGTCACTGAAAACAAAAACCAAATCTCCCCGGCCCCGCCTCCCAGACTCGCTCTTTGTCCCCCGCCCGGCGGTCACCGCGGCTGCAGCTCCGGGCGTCCCACCTTCGGCTTTCGTGGGCGTGGGCGTTCCCCGCTGCGTTGGCTTTTATTTCTACCCCACTCCTCCCCGGCTGTCAGCTCCACCCCCATTCCCCTTTCCTCGTAGAATTCCGAAGGTCCTTTTGCCTTAGAAGACCTAGGATTGTAGCCGTTATCAAAGCCGTTCGTTGTGAAAATCACAGGGAAACAAACGTGTGATTTTGGGTGGGGTGAGGGCACACGTCTAGCTTCCCGACTTGAAAATAAAGGGCCCTTTCCCTGACCGGTTTGGCTAAGTGGATAGAGCGTTGGCCTGCGGACTGAAGGGTCCCAGGTTCGATTCCGGTCAAGGGCATGTACCTTGGTTGCGGGCACATCCCCGGTAGGGGGTGTGCAGGAGGCAGCTGATCGATGTTTCTCTGTCATCGATGTTTCTGGCTCCCTATCCCTCTCCCCTCATCTCTCTAAAAAAATCAATAAAATATATATTTTTTAAAAAGAAAATAAAGGGCCCTTTGGTGATTTGTCAAAGAAAACGGCGCCAGCTGCCCATTCCCCCACCCGCTTCAATTCCTGAGTGGGAGCTGCCCCGCTGTGTCCCGCGAGGGATTCTTCGTGGGGAAGACTCCGAGGAGGCTTGTGGATGTGGCGCCCAGATGTGGGGTCCCCGGGGGGGCAGACCAGTGGGCACCCAGCCCTTGCCTTGGATCTGAACCCGGGGGAGGCTTGGGAGTTTGCTCCAAGCCTCTTTACACACTCGGAATTCAGAGAAGCCCCCGTCTTCGAAAAGGAGGAGGAAGAGTTAGTTCTCCCAAAAGGTCCTCACTGGCCTGTGTAACTTGAGGTGACAGTTCTCTCTCCAGACTTCCTCCCACACCTCCTCTTCTTCCTCAAGCTGGCTGGACCCAAGGGTGCAGCGTCTCTTCTGGGTTCCTTGGGTCTCTCTCTCTCTCTCTCTCTCTCTCTCTCTCTTTCTCTCTCTCTCTCTCTCTCTCATCTTCAGGGAGAAGCAGAAAGCATTTTCGAGGTGCAGGTGAGCAGCTGCACCCTCTCCTAGGGTTCGTAACACCATGGCTGCCTAGAGACCTCAGTGAGGACCAGAGGTTGCCAGCCGTTTGTGGCCCACCCAGCTCAGGAGGGCCTGCCCTCCTCAGAGGTGGGAAAGACGTGGCTCTGGATCCAGCTTTTTAATACCCTTTTCCTAGGGAGAGAGCTCCATTTCCTTAACATCTTTGTGTCTCCTCCTCCCCTCTCCTCTGTAGCTCTTAGTTACTTTTAATTTGAAAACCACTGTGAGGGGAGGGGAGGGGGGAAATGAGGAGATTGGGAGGTCTGCTCTCTATTAGGAGCCCCAGCCTCCAGCTTTCCAAGACACAGCTGTGGCTGGGGAGGGGAGGGAGGGCTGGCTCTGTTTTGGTCAGCCTGACTGAAGAAAGGACCTTGTCCTCTATGAGTCCCCCGAGTACAAGTACAGCAGGGCTCTGTGGGGTTAAAAAAGAAAAGAAAAGAAGAAGAAGCTTCCCCCCAGAGAGGCTTTGTGGAGTGGAACCTGGGCTCCACAATGGCTTTAATTATAGTACATAAGTTTGAAGATGAGCCACATTATTTAATCAGTGTATTATTTTATTTAATCCCCCAAACAACCTCTGGGTTGTACATGATTATGCTCATTTAAAGGAAGAGCAAACTGTTAGGTCTGATCAAATCGATACCCCCTCCCCTGGGAACTGACCTTTAGCCCACTTCACAACCGACAATCCCTTTCCCTTAGACCAGTGGTCACCAACCGATTGTCCGCGGACCACTGGTGGTCCATGAGGTCCAAAAGGTTGGCAACCACTGCCATAGACCACCTTCCATTTGCTAAGACCATTATCTTTCCCCTCCAGACTTTCCCAGGATCTGGACCACCCAGAGAGTTTCCAGCCAGGAAAAGCCCGCCTAGAGTCCTTTAAAATCTCTGACTCCCCATCCTTGACACCATTTGGGGGCTCAGTCCATGTGGTTTGCAGATGATCTAATAAATTTATAATCCCTTATTGCTTTTGGCCTCGTGCGTTCCTCCTTCGGTGACCCTAACATTTGGTGCAGACACCTGGGAGGGTTCCATGGGGAAGGGGAACCATCACCCTGGCTTCAGCCACCCCAAGTTTGCTACTTGGAGAGCAGTAGGCAGTAGTAGCTCATCCTGGGCTTACCTCCAAATCCTATTCAGGTGACATGACCCACGGCCTCGATTAGGCCTCCCTCCCTTATGGGCCCTCCCAAGCCAGCCAAGGAGGACCTCTCCTCCACTGCTGTCCCTCCATCCAACATCGGCCAATCTTTCCCTCATCTCGAGTCCTCTGCCCACTTACTCTCACTGACTTCAAGCTAGTCCTCTTGTCTCAAAAGTCCTAACGCAAGGCCAGAAGACGCCTTAGCCATTCGGCTTCTGGTCTTTCTGGACTGGGGACAACAGTCTGAAGGGTTACCCCTTGTTTCTTGTGGTGATTTGTTTAGCAGTAGGGAGCCCGCCCTAAACAGCCACCTTGTGATCTGTCACTCACCCTTTCCCTCATTGGCTACACTTATTCTCCTTACCATGGAGAACACTCCCTCTGCACCCCCTAAAATGACCCCTCTTGGCTATCTGCCTAAAAATCTCCACCACTTTGGACTCAGGGGGGAGATCAGGCCCAAGTGCCTCATTTTCTTTTGTAACACTGTTAGACCACAATATAAACTAGATAATAAGTCTCAATGGCCTGAAAACAGCACTTTGGATTTTAACACATTGCGCGACTTAGATAATTGCTGTCACCACAATGGCAAATGGTCAGAGATTCCCTATGTCCAGGCTTTTTTCACCTTAGGTCTTGACCCTCTCTCTGTCATTCCTGCTCCACCTATCAAATCCTTCTCCTTCACACAAAATATCATACCCCTAACATTCTGATTCTGTATCTACTTTTGAACCAGCCACCACCTTCTTCCCTTGGCCCCTGAGAGTCAAAATCCCCAGAACACAAGCTCCAATACAGCCTTTTCACCACCTAACACTCACTCTCAGGCCACCCAAAGACCACCTTCCTCAACAGCTACTTCTATTCCCACACCCATTCTACCCCCGAGGGAGGTAGCAGGAACTGAGGGCATAGTCAGAGTAAATTTATAATTCTTTACCCCTTTTTGCCTCTTGTGTTCCTCCTTCTCCTTTGGAGACCCTAACACAAACAAAATCAGGGGGTTAAGCAATTTGCATGTAGCAGTGCAGGATCTTCCTAAGCTTCTCCTGGTCCCAGTTACTGTGTGATCTGGTCAAGACAGCTCATTTCTCTGAGCTTAAGTTTCCTCATCTATATAAATGGGCATAATGTCTGGATTGTTGTGAAGATTAAATGAGATGATATATATGAAGCCCAGAAGGAAGCTAATAAATTTTCTTTCTCTTTCTTCTCCAGGCTTTTCCAAAGACATAGTCACAAAAGATCATAGTCACTGTCACATTTATCTCTAGTTCTTTTGGATTGGCCTCAAGAGCTGAGTGAAGGTCTGTCTAATTTTCTATTTCATATTCTATTTCATTTTCTATCTCATAAGGGTGAGATGGGGACCACCTTACTTCCCAGTTATTACCCCCCAATGTCTTAAGCCCTCTCAAAAAATGGGCCTCATGCCCTGGCTGGTGTGACTCAGTTGGTTGAGTGTCCTCCCACTCACTGAAAGGTCACTGGTTCTGCAAGGGCACATGCCCCTGTTTCAAGCTAGATCCCTGGTTAGGGGTGTGCAGGAGGCAGCCGATCAGTGGTTCTCTCTAAATGATATTTCTCTCTCTCTCTCTCTCTTTCAAATCAATAAAAAAATATACATGTATTTTTTAAAATAGACCCCAAGGAAGGAGGGCAGAAAGAAGGACATGATGCCAGGAAGGATCAACTAAAAAAGCAACTGAAAATGAGAAGACAGGCCTGGCAATATCACCCAGAGACTCTGTAAGGAAACCAGGAAGAAGGAAAACTGAGGCCTCAACCTGGGGGAACTTGAGGTGAAGATCAGTGAGGGAAGCCATTAGGTGTCTTGCAGGTTTGTGTGCCAGACACCCTGACTTTTAGAGAATTCACTTGGTAGAGCAAGGTGTCCCATGCATGCATCTCACACGCAGTCACTCTCCCCAACCTGACTTCTCCCTAATCTTGCTTTGGAAGAGTTTCTTTTTCCAAATTTTAATTCATCAAAAACATATGGCGAGGAGAGAGAAGATGGCAGCTGGGAGGATGGCAGTGAGGGAGAGTGTGAGTGAGTGAGAGAGCAAAAGGGGAATGTGTGTGTGTCTGAGGGAGGGACAGCTAGACCTCACAGGACCTTCAGGGGCTGGCAAACTGGGCTTGCATAGCCAGGCAACCTCTGCTACTGGTATAATCTCTCCCAGAGTACTGGCCTTGCCACAGAGGCCATGCCATCTTGAAGGGGAGATCCAGCAGCCACCACCAGAGACCATGCGCATGAGGGGAGCCAACAGCCACTGCCCAAGAACGTCTGGGGATCTAGCAGCTGCCCCACAACCTCTGGGGAACAGATGGTGACTGCCTGGAGAGCAGCCACCACCCACGATTGCCCGAGGAGCAGCCGCTGCCCTGTGACTGCAAGAGGAGCATCTGCCGCCCGTGACCACATGACCCGCCACCAGGCCCTCTGCTGCAGCCTCAGGCCCTGCGTGATTCAACACCTAGATCCTTCAGTGAGAGCAAACATGGGGAGACAGAAGAACAACCCCCAAAGGAAAGAAAAGGAGAAATCACCAGAAAAGGAACTAAATGAAACGGAAGCATGCAATATGTCAGAAAAATAATTGCAAATAAGGGTCATACAGTTCATAAACTGGATGGATGAGAAAATCAGCAACCTATGTAAGAACCAAGAAGAAATAAAGAGTGATATAGCTACAATAAAAAACACTATGGAAGCTTTCAAAGTAGCCTAGGAGAAGCAGAGGAGTGAATTAGAAGATAGGGAAGCAAAACACACCCAATGTGAACTGCAATTGGAGAAAAAAATCAAAAGACAGGAGAGTCTGAAGGAGCTTTGGGACAACATCAAATGAAGCAACATATGTATAATAGGGGTGCCAGAACAACAAGAAGAAGAGCAAGGGCTAGACAACCAATTCAAAGAAATAATGACAGAAAACTTCCCTGATTTTGGGAAGAAAAAATCACACAAGCACAGAGTCCCAAATAATATGAACCAAAAAAGATCCATACCAAGACATGTCATAATTACAATGGCAAACGTTAACAACAAAGAGAGAATCTTAAAGGCCGCAAGAGAGACACAGAAAGTTACCTACAAGGGATCGCCCATTAGATTATCAAATGATTTCTCAACAGGAACACATCAGGCCAGAAAGGAATGGAAGGAAGTATATAAAGTGATGCAAAGTAAGGGACTGAATCCAAGAATGTTCTATCCAGCAAGGCTATCATTCAAAATTGAAGGCAAAATCAGGAGCTTCACAGACAAAGAAAAGCTAAGGGAGTTTATCACTACCAAACCAGCAATACAAGAAATGCTAAAGGGACTGGTGTAAAAAGAATAAAAAATAAATAAAAAGGGGAGAAGAAGGAACACAGACAAAAAAATAAAAATGGCTACAAACAAGTACCTATCAATAATAACTTTAAACGTAAATGGACTAAATGCTCCAATCAAAAGACAGAGAGTGGCTGAATGGATAAGAAAATATGACCCATATATATGCTGTCTACAAGAGACCCATCTCAGAACAAGAGATTCACACAGACTGAACGTGAAGAGATGGAAAAATATCTTTCAGGCAAATGGAAATGAAAAAAAAAGCCGGGGTAGCAATACTTATATCTGACAAAATAGACCTTAAAGTGAAGGCCATAACAAGAGATAAGGAAGGCCACTTCATAATACTAAAGGGATCGATACAATAAGAGGATATAACTCTGGTAAACATATACACACCCAATGCAGGAGCACCCAAATACATTTAAAAAACTTCTGGAAGATATCTAGAAAGAGATCAACAGTGATATGATCGTAGTAGGGAACTTTACCTCAGTGACATCACTGGATAAATCCTCTAGACAAAAAATCAGCAAAGAAACAGCTATCCTAAATGACTTACTAGATTGGATGGACTTAAATGATATCTTCAGAACATTTCATCCCACAGCTACAGAATCTACATTCTTTTCAAGTGCACATGGGACATTTTCAAAAATAGATCACATATTGTGTCACAGGCAAAGTCTCTCCAAATTCAAGAAGATTGAAATCATATCAAGCATCTTCTCAGACCACAATGGCATAATATTAGAAATCAACTACAATAAAAACAATTTTAAAAAATTCAAACACTTGGAGGCTGAATAGCATGCTATTAAACAATGATTGGGTCACCAAAGAGATCAAAGAAGAAATAAAAAACATCCTGGAAACAAATGACAATGAAAACACAACAATCCAAAACCTTTGGGACACAGTGAAAGCAGCCCTGATAGGAAAGTTCATAGCATTACAGGCCTACCTCAGAAAACAAGAAAAAATGGCAATAAGTTATCTAACTCTACAACTTAAAGAATTAGAAAGAGAACAACAAGAAAATCCCAGAGTGAGCAGAAGGAAGGAGATAATAAAGATCAGTGCAGAACCAAAAATAAAAACAAACAAACCACAATACAAAAGATCAATAAAACCAAGAGATGGTTCTTTGAAACGATAAACTAGATTGATGAACTTCTAGCCACGCTCACCAAGAAGCAAGGAGAGAGGACCCAAATAATCAAAATCAGAAATGAAAGAGGCAAAATAACAACAAACCCTACAGAAATACAAAGGATTGTAAAAAAATATTATGAACAACTCTATTCCAACAAACTTAACAACCTAGAGGAAATGGACATATTCCTAGAAAAATACGACCTTCCAAAACTCAATCAAAAAGAATAAAAAAATCTCAACAGGCTGATAACTAATGAGGAAATTTAAGCAGTCATCAAAAAACTTTCAACAAACAAAAGCCCAGGTCCAGCTGGCTTCACAGGGGAGTTTTACCAAACATTCAAAAAAGAACTAAAACCTATCCTTCTCAGACTATTCCAAAAAATTCAAGAGGAAGGAACACTTCCTAGCTCTTTCTATGAAGCCAGCATTACCTTAATCCCAAAACCAGATAAAGACACTACAAAGAAAGAGAATTACAGGCCAATATCTCTGCTGAGCATAGATGCTAAAATCCTCAACAAAATCTTAGCAAATCTGATCCAGCATTACAGTAGAAAGATCATACACCATGACCAAGTGGGATTTATCCCAGGGATGCAAGGCTGGTATAATATCTGCAAATCAATAAACATGATACATCACATAAACAAATTGAAAGACAAAAATCACATAATCATATCAATTGATGCAGAAAAGGCATTTGACAAAATCCAACACCCTTTCCTGATAAAAACTCTCAGCAA
>NW_005369442.1:1105318-1106111 GCF_000412655.1 Myotis brandtii | reverse complement strand
CCTGTACTCAGAAAAATACAGAATGCTGAAAAAAGAGATAGAGGAAGATATAAACAAATGGAATAATATTCCATATTCATGGATTGGTAGAATCAACATCATTAAAATGTCCATCCTACCCAAAGCAATCTATAGATTCAATGCAATCCCCGTTAAAATACCAACAGCATACTTCAAAGATCTAGAACAAACACCAAAAATTCATCTGGAACAAAAAAAGACCCCGAATAGCTGCAGCAATCTTAAGAAAGAAGAACAAAGTTGGAGGGATTACAATACCAGATATCAAGCTATATTACAAAGCCACTGTTCTCAAAACTGTCTGCTACTGGCACAAGAATAGACATATAGACCAATGGAAATGAACAGAGACCCAGAAATCAACCCAAAACATTATGCTCAATTAATATTTCACAAAGGAGGCAAGAGCATACAGTGGAGTCAAGACAGTCTTTTCAATAAATGGTGTTGGAAAAGTTGGATGAATACATGCAAAAAAATGAAACTAGACCACCAACTTACACCATACATAAAAATAAACTCAAAATGAATAAAAGACGTAAATGAAAGACAGGAAACCATAAAAATGTTAGAAGAAGCCATTGGCACCAAAATAGCAGACATTTGTTGTAGCAATATCTTTACTGATACAGCTCCTAGGGCATTAGAATCTAAGGAGAAAATAAACAAATGGGAATACATCAAAATAAAAAGCTTCTGCACAGCAAAAGAAACCATCAACAAAACAACAAGAAAGCCCACTGCATGGGAGAACATATTTGCCAATGTTATC
>NW_005369442.1:1098370-1105053 GCF_000412655.1 Myotis brandtii | reverse complement strand
TTTCCTCAAAAAATTAAAAATGGAACTGCCATTTGACCCAGTAATACCACTTCTAGGAATATATCCCAAGAAACCAGAAACACCAATCAGAAAGGATGTATGCACCCTATGTTCATAGCAGCACAATTTACAATAGCTAAGATTTGGAAACAGCCTAAGTGCCCATCAGCAGATGAGTGGATTAAAAAACAGTGGTACAGCCCTGACCTGTTTGGCTCAGTGGATAGAGCGTTGGCCTGCAGACTGAAGGGTCCCAGGTTTGATTCCGGTCAAGGGCATGTACCTTGGTTGTGGGCACATCCCCAGTAGGAGGTGTGCAGGAGGCAGCTGCTCGATGTTTCTAACTCTCTATCCTTCTCCCTTCTTCTCTGTAAAAAATCAGTAAAATATATTTTTTTTAAAAAACGGTGGTACATCTACACAATGGACTACTATGCTGCTGTAAAATAAAAAAGGAATCCTTACCATTTTCAACAGCATGAATGGAACTGGAGAGCATTATGCTAGGTGAAATAAGCCAGTCAGAGAAAGATAAATATCACATGATCTCACTCATTTGTGGAATATAATGAACAACATAAATGGATGAACAAAAACAGAACCAGAGTCATAGAAGCATCGAATACTGTCCAACCTATGAGGGAAGCCGGCGGGGTGAGTGGGTAAGAGATCAACCAAAGGACTTGTATGCATGCATATGAGCATAACCAATGGACACAGACAAGGAGAGGGGTGCGGCGGGGGAGGGCATGTGCTGGGGGTTGGGGGTGGCCGGGAGAGGGCAATGGGGGAAAAGGGAGACTTATGTAATACATTAAACAATAAAGAATTTAAATTTTAAAAAAACATATGGCATGTGCCAATCAGAATTTCTTCTCAGCTTTGGAGAGTTGCTTCATTGTTTCAAGAAATGTTCATGGAGCATCTGCTTGTGTCTGGTTCTATATTAGGCATTAGGGATATAGGAGTAAGCAGAATGGCTATGGTCTTACCTTCAAGGAATTTGCTAGAATACTCTAGCCACTGGGGTTTCCCCCATTGCAGTGTCACTGCTGAGTATTGAGAAAGGGTCCAAAGGGACAACACTCATTTCTTTGTGAGACTCTCATGAAAAAAAGATGGCTAGAGAAGGTAGAACAGGCAAAGTCTTGAATCATGGGCCATTACCTCCCCAAACTTTGCAGAATGTGTATAACTGGGATTTCCAGTGTTGGCTGAGAGGAGCTTGTCTTAATCCAATGGAATTAAATACTTACTTCCTGAGCCAAAGATACCCAAGACTCTGTGCCAAGTGCGAAGGATACAGCCCTGCCTGCATAGGGTGTATAGACTAGCTGAGCAAATAATCAGTGAAACATGAAGTTGCAATATAGTGCTGTGAGCAAGTGTTAGAGGAGGAGCCTAACTCCAACTTGTGGGGCAGAGAGGACATCTTAGAGGGAAGAGACATCTCTGTGAACCCAAGAGAAATAATCTAGTTGGGGAGGAATCTCATGTGCATGGGCTTAAAGATGAAAGAGAACACGAGGTCATCAGTCGTAAAAGAAGTTTGGAATGGCTGGAATTTGGAATTTGTAAAGGTCCAGATGAGGAGGAGCAAGAGAGAGGCCAGGTCATGGAGCCTTTCATGACCTACCAGAGTTAATTTAAAGAGGGGAAGGACTGGGGCAGAGTTGAATTTTAGGCAAGATCAGTATGGATGATGCCAGGAGGCATGGAGGTTCCCACTGTAATCCAGCAAGGTAGGGTGATTCCCTGGCCCTGGGGCTGATGGCAGGGGGTTTAGAGAAAATGAAACTGAGAGAAGGAAGTAGAATGCATGGCACTCTTGCTTGAATGTGAGCTGTGAGGAGGGGTCTCTAGCTTAGGCCAAAATTGGTGCTTTTAATTCAGTTGGGGGACAAAAGGAACACAAATTTGGGAAGTCAAAGGATGAGTCTACTCTTAAACATAATACATTTGGAAAAGCTCAGGGAGGAAGGATGACAATGAGGAGAAAATCCAGAACAGAATCTAAGTAACTCCAGCATTTTCTGGTGGGCAGAAAAGATGCTAAGAAGAAACAACCAAAAATCTTTATCTCCCAAATCCTCAGCTGTTGTCTCTGAATTCATACAATGGGAATCAGTTACATTTAAAGAGCTATCTATAGTAAACATCTAAGTTCAACATTATAAATCTCCACCAGACATATCTGGCGATTTTGTATGTGTGAGTGATTACAAACATTCTATGAAAACATGAGAGCTTTAATTATTATGTGACTGGTAATACTAGATTATTTTTTCCTCATTTATGCTCTTAAGTATGCATTTGTATCCACATTTGGATTTCAGATCACCCAAAGACCCAAGTTGGGTGGAAGCCAGATCCTTGTCCTGACGATACTTTACTAGGTCACTATCACCAACCTTCACCTGTACTGGAGAGATTGAGGCAGATCTCACTTTTAGGGAATGAATATATATTATTGCAGTGACAAAGGTGGCTCATTATCCTCCAGTAATCATTCTCCTTTCTCTCTTAGTAATTGAGCCTCTGGTTTGGGGAGGTTTGTTTGTTTGTTTTTGTTCCTGGAACAAAATATTTCACAGTCTCTCTTGCAACTAGATGCAGTCATGAAGAAAACTTCTGGCCACTGGATGTAAGCAGAAATTGTGGGTGCAACTGCCAAGAAGCATACTTAATAGTAAAGGGCACATCCTTCTCAATCAGTCTTTTTGCTGCATGGAAAGCAGATGTCTGACTGGATCTTCAGCAGCCATCTTCCACTATGAGGCAACCTTTAAAAAGGAAAATTGTGTAGACCTAGCTGGTTTGGCTCAGTGGAGAGAGCATCAGCCCCCGGACTGAAGGGTTCCAGGTTTGATTCTGGTCAAGGGCACATACCTGGGTTGCAGGCTTAGTCCCGGGCCCTGGTCAGAATGCGTGCAGGAGGCAACCAATCAATGTGTTTCTCTCACATCAGTGTTTCTCTCTCTCTCTCTCTCTCTCTCTCTCTCTCGCCCACTCTCTTCCACTCTCTCTAAAAATCAATGGAAAAATATCCTTGGGTGAGGATTAACAAACAAACAAACAAAAAAGGAAATTGTGCACAATCCTATATAATAAAAGGCTAATATGCAAATTGACTGAAAGGCAGAATGTCTGGTCGCTATGACGTGAACTGACTACCAGGGGGCAGATGCTTAATGAAGGAACTGCCACCTGGTTGTTAGTGAACTCCCACAGGGGGAGCACCACTCAGCCAGAAGCCGTAGCAGCACTAAGGATGTCCGACTGATGGACATCCCCCAAGGGCTTCCAGACTGCAAGAGGGCGGACTGAGGGACCCCTCCCTCCCCAAGTGCATGCATTTCGTGTACCAGGCCTCTAGTGGTGTAATAAAATGGAAAGTCCCTGACCCATAAACCTCCAAACAAACCCTGATAACCAATTATCTTCTTGAAATAAAGGATAAATAAAATTATATCTTGTTAATCCTTTTATTTTGAATTTTTCTGTTAGATGTAACCAAGCTTGATCCTGTTGGACAAAAAAGGTGCCACATACTACACACTTGAATAGCTCAGGGGAGGCCTGCATGATGGGTCTTACAAACTCAGACACCAAAATAACCACAGAGGATGATCTGAACATAAAAATTCCTAACTAAAAATGGATAATAGTGATAGACATGCTCTAGGCCTGTAGCTTCCTTGACAAAGGTCAACCGTTAACTTAAGTGAGCCTGTCTGTTGTCTTTTTGCATCTAAGGTAACATACCCTTGGGATGTCAGAGTGATCTGCTTTTCCAGACCATACAGGTCACACCTACCCCACCAGAGCAAGAGACCACAGAACCCTCAGGTTATCTTGTTCCCTGAAGACCGTCTCTATGTGCTGTACATGTTAACTTTTAACTAAACTATACCCACCAATATAAAAGAAGCCTCTCCATTTTTATCCAATCCCAGAGATTTCCCCACTTTGCTTTCTCCCACCCCTTTAATCTACTACCAATGGATTTTGTGTGGGGGCAGGGTGGTTCAGAAGGAGTCACCCCAAGATATGTCTCTGTAGTAGGCAGATTGTTTGCACAAAGGCAACTGTCAGCCAGCTCAAGAGAAACTTCTTCCCTTCCCTTGACTACCCGGAAGAACTTGAATTAGGAGCCTTGCCCATAATGGGAGATAATCAGAGATTACCTCTTTTGTTCTGTCTATAGGGTGGGGCGAACCTTGCTGCTTTTCTTATCTCCCACAATGAGTCTTTAAAGCTCCTAAGGCACCTTACTTCCTCCCTAACTCAGAATGTCTTATATATCTGAGTCCCCATTCTAACTCTGAACCTTTCATCCCTGTGGGGTCCGCGCCTCTCATGTATGCAGGGTTCCCATACATATGTATGTATTAAATTTTCTTATGTTCTCTTACTAATCTGTCTTGTGTCTATTTGATTATTGGACCAGCCAGAGGAACCTTGAAGCTAGAGGAAAGTTTGTTCCTCCCCCACAGTTTCCTGTGACTCTCCTTAAGTTTCTCCTCCTTTGATTCTAATGCATAAAATAAACTGCAAAACTGCCATTCTCCCAAGCATTTTCTCAATCCATTGAGATTTTTTATTTAAAAAAATATTTTTATTGGTTTCAGAGAAGAAGGGATAGAGAGAGAGATACAGAAACATCAACGATGAGAGAGAATCATTTATCAGCTGTCTCCTGCATGCCCCACCCCGGGATCAAACTGCAATCCATTGAGATGTAGCTTCCTGACAATTGTTGTCATTTTGGCTCACATAAACTCTTTATTACTTTTTCTTAGGCTGGATGTTCTTTCATGGACATTTACTTGGCATAGTGGACAGGATTCCAAAGAAGCCCACCAAGGACCACCCTGCAGGCCTGGATCCAGTGTTAGGGGCCCGTTGTGCCCAGCTCCCCACTTTGGGTGACTTTTTATTGGAATCCTGGGCCTCCCTGTTTTAAAGTAAGAGGCTCAGACATTATCTGAGCTGTTCTTTAAAAAAAAAAAAAATCTCGGGGTGGTGTTGTAGGTGGCGGAACAGCACCAGGTGTTAGACCCGTGGGGTCAGACTGGACCTGTGTTCAGCAACCTCGAATGCTTGAATTCTGGCTAAGAAAGAATTCAGAGCCAAGACTCAACCTGTAAGATAACATTTATTTATAAAATCACAGATGTAGAAGGAGTAATTAGTAAAAAAAAAAAAAAAAAAGGAAGGGGGGCTTATAAAAATGGGCTTAGGACACAAGTTATAGAGATAAAGGAAGTTTCCTTGGAGCTTGTAAGTGAGGAAAGTAATGGTCACTCACCTGGGGGAAGGAGGGGAGAGGGAGGGAAAGGTGCAGGCATGCTTCCTGGAGGGAAAGGGAGACTTGCTGGGTCCTCCATCCTAAGGGTCTTAAGGGTCAGTATGGTCTCTGTGGATAAGCTTTGATTCTCTTTACTCCAAATAACATTCCTAGGTTGTCGAATATCTAAATATAGGCTACTAATTAACCCTGAAAGACTCAATATCCTTTCCTTTTCTAAAAACAAACAAACAATAAATAGCTCAGAATGTTCCTAGGTCTGACTGGATATTGTCACAATTCGATTCCAAATTTTTCATTAATGGTCCATCCTCTATATCAGTGGTTCTCAACCTTCCTAATGCCTCGATCCTTTAATACAGTTCCTCATGTTGTGGTGACCCCCAATTTCATTGTTACAAATTGAACATAATTAAAGCATAGTGATTAACCACAAAAACAATATGTAATTATATATAGGCGACCCCTGTGAAAGGGTCGTTCGTCCCCCAAAGAGGTCGCAACCCACAGGTTGAGAACCGCTGCTCCATATATCTTTTTTTTTTTTTTAAATATTTTTATTGATTTCAGAGCAGAAGGGAGAGGATGAGAGAGAGAAACAGCGATGATGAGAGAGAATCATGGATTGGCTGCCTCCTGCACGCCCCACACTGGGGATCGAGCCTGAAACCCAGGCATGTGCCCTGACCGGGAATTGAACCGTGACCTCCTGGTTCATAGGTCGATGCTCAACCGCTGAGCCACGCCGGCCGGGCTCCATATATCTTTTTAAAATCAGATCAACCTGACCCAACTCAGTGGAACCCAGAAGGAAAACAAGCTATAAAAGCTCTAAAGAAAGAATTATTTAAAGCTCTTTCTTGGGACACCTAAAAACACCTTTAGGAGTTTTTAACTCAAAACCACAGAAATCATCATAGGATATTATAGTCAGCAATTAGACTTAGTAGGCAAAGGCTCCCTCCCTGCATGACAGCCATCTCTGCTACAGCCATGTTATACAAACAAACAGGAGAAATATTTATGGGCTCTCCTTTAGTTGTGTTCTTCATTCCGTTGAATCTCTACTGAACTTTCATCACCCTCAACACTTCTGTCAGTTGATTGGCTTCTAATGGCCTATTCTTGCTTTCTGCGCCTAATATTACTTTCACTTGATGGAACCGTATTTAAAAAAACAAAACAAAAACAAAACAGGCTTAATTCATTTTATTTTATAAAATTACTAGAGGCCCGGAGCACAAAAATTTGTGCACTGGAGGGGGGGCGGTCCCTCAGCCCAGCTTGCCCCCTATCACATATTGGGAGCCCTCAGGGGATGTCCTACTCTCTGCTCCCTGCTCCCCTTGGGGAGCGGGCCTAAGCCACAGTG
>NW_005369442.1:1093389-1097064 GCF_000412655.1 Myotis brandtii | reverse complement strand
CAAAGGCGCCCGATTCTCCGATCATGGCTGGGGGGCAGGGCAAAGGCGGCCCCCAGGGCCGCCTTTGCCCTGCCCCCTGGCTCTTAGCTCCCCCCTGGGTTTCCAATAACCGTCAGTGGTAGGGGGCTTCTTCCATCCTTTCCCTTTCGTCTCCCAGCATTGTGCCTACATATGCAAATTAACCGCCATCTTAGTTGGCAGTTAATTTGCATATCACCCTGATTAGCCAATGGGAAGGGTAGCAAAGTTATGGTTAATTACCATGTTTCTCTATTATTAGATAGGATGTGGTAGCCACAGCTAGAGCCTGAGTCCTCTGCACAAAAACTCTGGGGAGGGTCTTTACGGATGGTTAGTGAAATCCTGATAGGGAGACTTGGTGAATATAGTCTGTTTCCAGAGGTTGGAGTGAGGTAGTTGTAGGTCTTGGAGAAGGCATCAAAGGTGGCCTTGGAGAAGTTTCCCAGGGTGGGGGTGCAGTCCATGGCTAAGGTGTAGCAGTTGTCGTACCAGCCATCAGCAGCAGCTTCTTGGGCCCAGGGGCTGAGATGATGCCAGTGTCCCGGGAGGGTGGGGATGAGGCACACCAGCACAGAGCCTTAGGGGTTGGTCACCTTTCAAGGCACGGTGTGGGGCTTGCTAATCTTGTTTCTCCTGTAGGCTTGCCACACAAAGACAATAGAAAGCTTGGCCAAAATGATGACCCCCTTACCCCCAGATGGCAGTGGCTACCTCCTTAGAGTGCTTAACAGCCAGACCAACATGTCCAGTGTAGTCTCCAATGATGATAAATGCCTTGAACCAGATCCTCTGGCCAGTACGTGTCTGCTTTTGCGTAGACATAATCTTTAAAACCTCTTCATGTCCTTGACCAGGTGACCCAGCTTGGTGATGGAAATCCCCTCCTTGTCCTTGGCCTTACCTCTGTGAACTCCACGTTCTTGGCCCTAGCCTGACCCGGCCACAACCTTTTCCTGGATGCCGCGGCCAAATCCTCCAAGGAAGCCGCTGTAGCATCACATTCCAGGATCCTGGGGCCTTCAGGCCTTCCTGCAGTCATCTGTCATCTGGTGTTTTCTCCAAGAAGAAGAATGTAACAATCTTAACCCAGCAACTTTGCTACCTTCTTTGTAGGATGAAGACATCCAACAAGTGTGTTTTGCTTACTGACCACTTTCTTGTTCCTAGGAATGATTTATAGAAACTCTTATTGACTAGAGGCCCAGTGCACGAAATTCATACACTGGTAGGATCCCTAGTGGCTGTCGGCTGCTGGCTGCAGACTGGGACCTCCCTCCCTTACCCCGGCCCAGCCCTGCCCTCTGGTCAAACTCCCGGACAAACTCCCAGTCAAGGGGACAATTTGCATACTCTGCTTTTATTGTATAGGATAATGCTGCTTAATTTGGTTTACAGATGGATCATATCTGAAAGATGAACAAGAACATTGCCCAGCTGGATATGCAATAACTTCCATGATGGACATAATTGAAAGTTGTTCTTTACCTGAATAAGATCTGCCTAACAGGCTACATTAATTGCTCTAACTGTAACTTGAACTTGTCAATTGGCCAAAGAACAAAATCCAGTATTTACATTGATAGTTAAATTTGGAATTTAAATTTGAATTCTCGTTAAGAAAGAATTCTTATTAATTACTAATTACTTATTACTAATTACTTATCAATTCTACTAATTACTCCTCTGTGATTTTATAAATAAATGTTCTCTTACAGGTTTCCTATGCCTTTGGTATAACTCACAACTTTGGAATGTTATGGAAGCAGCGAGGCTACTTAACGTCCTCAGGGCAGCCCATAAAGAATGAAAAACAGGTTGCGAAATTATTAGATGCCATACAGCAACTGAGACAATTGGCAGTCATCAAAATGTCAGGACATTCTAATGCTGCCATCATGGAAGCAAAAGGAAATCATTTAACCGGTGCTACAGCTAGACAGGTAGCATTAAACAGCCAAATTATCCAGACCCGAGAATTTTCTTTGCTTCTTATTAAATCGATAAAAGATTGTCTTTTACAGTTCCAACTGATAGCTACAGAAGATGAAAGGAGGATATGGCAACAAAAGGGGGAACTTTGGCCCAGACAAGCAGATTTGGTTTGGACCCAAATGGGAAACCAGTCTTACAAATAGGGGCTCAATTACCTAAACTTCAACAGGTACATGAGCTAACACATTGAGGCCCTTACAAGATGATTTCATGGAGTAAACGACATAGGGTGGGGCAAAAGGAGGTTTACAGCTGTTCATGTGGAAAATAATACAACAATTAATAAATCATAATACAAGATAAACTCTGTGTTTATCATACAACTGTAAACTTAATTTTTCCCACCCCGGTATTACTGGAAGCTCCTACTGTAGCTCATAAAGTCTATAGTAGACGTCTGTGTCCAAAATATAGCCCTAGAAAATCACTCCATGGGTCCCAAGGACATTTCCTACTTCCTTTAGGTTAATCTGAAGTATGGTCATTGGATTTTATCCAAATGCCACCATCTCAAGGGTACAAATATTGTTAGTTATGATCTGTATGTTTTCTCACTGGGTTAGGGCATTACCTTGCAGAAAAGCAACAGCCTTAATGGTAGGTAAATTATTATTGGGGCGAAATTCCCAATTGCGGAGTTTTCTCTGAGTTACATAGTGACCGAGGAATTCATTTCACTGGGCAAATAATGCAATCCATCTGTAACATTTGGCCTATGCTTCAGCATTTTTATTGGATTCATTACCCCAGTCCTCTGGATTAGTGGAATGTACAAATGGTACAATTAAAACTCAACCAGGTAAAATTTTAAAAGCTTTTAATCTCCCTTGGCCAAAAGCTCTCCCTATAGTGATTGTCAACCTGAGATCTACTCCTTTTTGTAAACACCGTCTTTCTCCTTGTTAAATAGTCACGTGTCACCTTATGTATCTGGATAAAGTGGCATATAAACCAACCTTACTAAAAGGAGACATCCTGCATTATTATCAAGGACTTATTAACCAGCTTAAAGAAAATGATAAACTAGTAACTTATTCATTTCACAGTGTGCCCTGGGAGATGAAGACTTCAAAAACCATGACTTACAACCAGGAAATATTGTCCATTGGAAAATACATCAATTAAAAATTCTCTCCAGCCCTGGCTAGTGTGGCTCAGTTGGTTGAGCATCATCCCATGCTATGAAAGGTCACTGGTTTGATTCCCAGTCAAGGCATTTACCCAGGTTGCAGGTTTGATCCCTGGTTGGAGTACAGACATCGAAGGCAAACCAATCGATGTCTCTCACATCAGTGTTTCTCTCTCTCCCTCTCCTTTCCCCTCTCTCTAAAATAAATAAAAATCTACACTAATAAAAGAGAAACATGGTAATTGGCGTATGACCGCTACCCTTCCCATTGGCTAATCAGCATATCCTTATGCAAATTAACTGTCAGCCAAGATGGCGGCCGGCAGCCAGGCAGCTGGAAGCGAGCAGGGAGGCTCGCTTGCTCCAGTGACTGCAGACTCCAACGTTCCCCGCCTGACTTGCCGGCCTCTGAGTTGCAACTCTAAGCAACTATGTACTATGTTGCAAATAAGAAGCTAAACAAAACCCTAGAAACCAGCTTTCAGCCTGCCGGGATCTCAGAGCTGAAGTTATACATTGTTTCGATTATAGAA
>NW_005369442.1:1089581-1092594 GCF_000412655.1 Myotis brandtii | reverse complement strand
TGACAGGGGGTGGCGCCGCAACCTCCCCATTGACCCTGCCTTGAGTGTGACAGGGGGTGGTGCCCCAACCCCCCAATCGGCCCCACCCTGAGCGTGACTGAGGGTGGCATCGCAACCTCCCGATCTGCCCTGCTCTGTGCATGACGGGGCGGCGCCCCAACTTCCCAATCGGCCCTGCTCTGAGCCTGACCAGGGGCTGCACTTAGGGATTGGGCCTGCCCTCTGCCACCTGCGAGCGGGTCTAAGCCAGCAGGTCGTTATCTCCAGAGGGGGCCCAGACTGTGAGAGGGCACAGGCCAGGCTGGGGGCCCCCCCCTCCCCCCACCCCAGTGCACAAATTTTTGTGCACCGGGCCTCTAGTATTATAAATAAATAAATAAAGATTCTCTCCAACCTTGTTGAAAGGGACCTTATTGGGTATTACTAACTAATCCATGTGCAGCTAAACTTAAAGGTGTTCATTCAAGGATTTATATTTCTCATTTAAAAAAAAATGTTTAAGGTGCCTCACTGCAAATGTACATCTGCCCCTGTCTCTGACACTCACCTCTGTCTACAGCGGACATCAAAGGCTCCTGGAAGACAAGAAGCCACCGACATCAGAGATAGACAGCTATCCCAAGACCTCAGAAGGCCTGTATACCTACAAATTGATGTTGAACTTTGTTTGATCGTCTTTACTCATCTGCTAATAATATTACTCATTATAATACTTGTTCTTTGGACTTTTCTCAAACCTTTTCCTTATATAGCCCAACTATTAATAATTGCTAACGGTATATAAGATAATTTTTATATTAATAAGAATACTCTTTACGGTTTCTCTTTTGAAATTTAGAAGGACTATTATTACAGAAGAAGGGAAAGAGATGAATGTGTCTTTGAGAGAAGTTAAAAGGAAGTAGTTTATCCTAATAAGTTGGTTATTTCTGAATGAGTAAAAAGACAAACTAAGAAGGACAAGGGGCATTGTAGAAGGTTAGTAGAAAAGGAATCTTGAGAAAGGAATTTTATATATAAACTAGTGGCCCAGTGCATGAAATTCATGCACATTAAAAGGGGATTAATTATGCTCATAATTGATGGATAATATTGGAAGTTTGTAAACTATGATGTTGGAAATAAATGTCTTTTAGATTTTGAAGGATTTTTTTTTTCAATGTCTCCCCATTCAAAATACAGACCAGGCAAAGAGCCTGAGCTGAGGTGTATATGGGGTAAGTTTACTCTGCCTCCTATTTCTGTACAGTCAGTGTAAGAACACAGCCTGTGGTAAGCACCAGGAGGCCGAAAATCTTCCTCTTGTCAGAGTCTGGGGCGCGCCACAGGAACCAGAGTCAAGTCCCCGCCCACCCACTTGCGCCTTGAAATCACCTGAGACCCAGACCCAGCCGGCCCCATGCCCATTGGGCTAGATCCAGACACAGCCAGTCCCACCCTTGTCAAGCCCTGCCGGGCGGGGTCACAGCCTCAGGTCCCCTGGCCTGGTGCTGGGTGGGGGGAGCAGCCTGAGGGCCCCCGTCAAGCCCTGCCGGTTGGGGGATGCGGCCTGAGGTCCCTGGTCTGGCGCTGGGGTAGGGGGCACGGCCTGAGGTCCCCCAGCCTGGGCTGGGGTGGGGTGTGTGCCTTCAGGTCCCCCATCAAGCCCCGCCAGGCGGGTGGCATAGCATCAGGTCCTCCGGCCCAGCGCTGGGAGGGGGATGCAGCCTCAGGTTCCCCGTCAAGCCCCGCTGGTGGGGGCGCATGGCCTGAGGTCCTCTGGCCCAGCACCAGGGCAGGGGGCACACCTTGAGGTACCCCGTCAATCCCCACCAGGCAGGGGGTGCGGCCTGAGGTCCCCTGTCAAGCCCCGCAGGGGGGCATTGGGGGGGGCACAGCCTCAGGTCCCTGCTGATTGCTCGTTAAGGCTAGTTATAGGAACTCGGCCTCTGCTGTGGGTGCAGCCATCTTGTGTCACGGAAACCCCCTCCCCCCTCTTCCACTGTGGGTGCCGCCAGCTTTGTGGCGGAGTGATGGTCAATTTGCATATTCCCTCTTTATTAGATAAGATGCTAGAACCCAATTATGGGAACATGCTTACCCCTTAACCCAACAAGTACTAGCTATGTTCATTCAGATGGAAGCTGAAGTGGCTACTTTAAAAAACGGCCCTCCATAACTGCTGCTGAGGTACAGGCCATTTACTTATGAAACCCTTACTGTCCTCCAGCCTCTGGAAATTTTTTGATGGTAATTATAATTTGTGCCATTGCATCCTTACAGCCTTGGCCCCAATTAAACCTTAAAGTTACAGTTTCTAATTGCACAACCAGCAGGAATCAGATTAATAATGAGTGGTACTTAAGTGCTTCCAAAGTGAAGTAGACGAGTCATATTAAAACAATGTTTCTCTCCCCCCCACCCCCACCTCCCTTCCACTCTATGTAAAAGCAATGGAAAAATATCCTTGGGTGGGGTTTAAAAAAAAATAGAAGGCTAGATTAACAAGGGAGCAGGTTATTTGAATAATAGTGTGGTAGGCAGACAAGTAAGCAGAGCAGGACAATGGGCCAGGTACAGAATAAGGTCACTAGGGTGGAAACCCCCAGGTGCTTAGCAAAGGACAATTGTAGGGTGGGACCTTGCCCCCAGAGTGACCTTTCCTCCCCTAGCATAGCACTGGTCATGTGGTTTGGACCCCCTGACCTTTCCTCCCTAGAGATAACATTTAGATCTCAGTTGTATTTTAGCTCCAGGCCCAGAAAAGCAACAAAAACCAGACAAGTGACACCAAGGCTGCCCTCAGGACTAGCTGCATTGAATAATGACTCCCCTGCCCTGGCATCGGCCAACAATCAGTGGAGACTATAACCCTGAATACTCTATTAAGATGTTCTCCTGGGACCGCCCCTAAAATCTTCACCCTTAAAACTCTCAGGACAGAGGACCCAGAGTGTTCTCCCTCCCAGGAACATGGCAGTGCCTTTCCCGTCCCTGATTCCCCCCACCCCCCCCCCCCCCCCCCAGCCCCCTA
>NW_005369442.1:1071450-1089516 GCF_000412655.1 Myotis brandtii | reverse complement strand
CCCCAAACACGTTACCATTAGCTTTCTCACTCCCAATGCACTCCCAACTAGAGGCCCAATGCACAAAATTTTTGCAAAAGACTCAGCCCTTGCAGCCCCGGCTGCCTCATGAACCCGCCCACTGGTAGTTATGGAAGGTCGTTCCTCTGCCGTCAGGTCTAATTAGCATACTAGCTCTTTATTATATAGGATGTTGTCTTACAGTTTGAGTCTTGGCTCTGAATTCTTTCTTAGCCAGAACTCAAGTACTGAGGTTGCTGAACACAGGTCCTGTCTGACCTCACCAGTCTAACACCTGGTGCTGTTCCCGCCACCTACAACAATACTAGATTCAAAATACAGAAAAATGAGCAGGCAGCAAAACTTGGATCATGATTGCTTGCAGGTTAGAAATGATCCAGATTGTTTTTTTTCTGAATGAAGGCCCATAAGACCTGACTGCCTCCCATTTATCTGCCTTTCCTTTTTGAGAAAAAATTTGGCCTTGACTTGCCTCCAAGGTTAGAGTCTTGCTGCATCCCCAATAGTTCATCATTTCACAAGACAAACACTGACACTAAGACATCCTAGGAATGAGCCTTCTTAGCACCATGGGACCACATTATCCTACCAAGTGTTTGGTCATCAATGCATTCTTCCTATTGATGTATGACCAAAAGGAGGAATTGTGGACCAAAAAGGGGCCACATACTAAACCTCACAAGCTCAGGGGAGGCCTGCATAGTGGGCCCTACACACTCAGAGGCCAAAAGAAACAACATAGGATGGTCTGGACAGAAAAATTCCTAACTGAAAGTGGGTCATGACAGGTAGTGGTATCCTAGGCCTGTAGCTTCCTTGACAAAGATGAACCTTCACCTCATCTGAGTCTGTCTACTGTCTTTTTGGATCTAAGATAACATACCTTTAAAATGTCATAATGACCTTCTTTTCCAGACGGCTCAGGGAAGAACCACTGCAACAGAGCACGAGACCAAAGAACCCCTTACAGTTATCTTGTGGCCAGCATACCATCTCTATGTGCTCTAAATGTTAGTTTTTAACTATACCGTACCCACCAATGTGCCTTCCCCTTTTACTTTTTATTGAACCTCAGAGATTTTCCTCCTTTACTTTCTCCTGCCCCCTTAATTTACCACCAATGGATTTCATGTAACCCTCCTTAAATAAGCTGCAAAACTGCCATTCTCCAGAGCATTTTCTCAATCCATTGAGATTTTGTGCCCTGGCAATTGTTGTCATTTTAGCTCAAATAAACTCATAAGACTTTTTCTTGCCCTGGCAGGGAAGTTTAGCTGGTTAGATACACCAAGGTTTCGGGTTTGATCCTTGTTCCGGGCACATACTAGAAATAACCAATGAATGCAAAAATAAGTGGAACAACAAATCTCTCTCTCTCTCTTTAAAAAAAAAAAATACACACACACACACACACACACACGTGTGTGTGTTTTAAAAAAGATTTTTTCTTAGGTTGGGCATTCTTTTGTTGACAATCTTAACTAATAAAGTTAGAAAGGGTTTGCTCATTCTAACTGCAAACACAACCACCCTCACTCAAAAATGAAGTGCCTGGGATAGAAGAGCTGAAAACACATACACAGCTGCGTGATATCTCCGTTAAGCCTACCAAAACTTGGATGTCTCCCTGCTGACGTGCTCACATTTACAGGGTTCCTGTGGGATTCTCAGTGTGTGTGTGTTTACAACACTCTATTCAGACATGCTGCTTGTTCAACTCGATCTGGCTCTGCATAGTCAGTGACATAAACAGAAATCTGAAGGAGACAAAAAAAGAACATGTTAGTTCTCTCCTCCTGGTCTCATGTTTACATCCTTCATTATATTCTTGTTCTTACCCATTATTTTATTTTTATTGTCTACACACTTCGGGCCTTCTCTCTTTGTCACTTCCAGCTCTTCAATGTATCTACATTCTCACTTGATTTTTTAGTGCTTTAAAAGTATACCTTCAGCCCTGGCTCGTGTGGCTCAGTTGGTTGGATGTTGTCCCGTGCACCAGGAGGTTGCTGGCTCAATTTTGGGTCAGGGGACATGCCCGGGTTTTGGGGGATGTGCAGGAAAAGGCAGCCAATCCATGTTTTTCTTCTCTCTCTCTCTCTCTCTCTCTCTCTCTCCCTCTCCCCTTACCTCTCTCTCTAAAAATCAATTAAAAGTTTTTTTAAATGCCTTCAGAAAGGTAATCTGCGTGCCCACATTTTGAGGTAATAAAATGATCGGGAGGTCAACCGTCCATAGAGTCTAGGCCAACTTCCACCAGGCCCTTGGCAGAGAAAGGCTGCCCCAGGAGGCATGGAGACGATGATTTTGGCTGGAGTCAGGAATTTAAGCAGAGAACTTTGAGTTTCTCCTTTCCCTGCGCTAATGTGGCTACAGATGCACATTGTCCTCTGAGTGCTAATCTCAACTGTCCCACCCAGCTACCACTGAGTCTTTAATCATGTTCTTTCTGCTCATTTCAAGTGAAGGGGTCCCTCATACCCCTAAAGTAAGAATCAAAATCAGCTCTCCTCCATGACCTCACGTTGCATGTCTCCTCAGCATGTGACCTGCTGGATTGCTGGGTTTTATCAGGCAGCTGACAAATGTTTATTCAGCATCTCTGGTGCCAGGCATTGTGCTAGACTCTGGGGTGCTGTGGTAGAGAAACAAACAAGACCTCTGCACTGTGGGGCTCAGCTTCTGGTGGGGAAAACAGACGGAAAACAAACCGGGCCCTGATCACATGGCAGGCGTGACAAGAGCTCTGATGTCATGTGGTGCTGTGGGAGGCTCTGTGGGAAGCCAGAGCTGGTCCGATACCTCAAGGAATGGTCCCCAAGGAAGTGATATTTACAACTGTGAGCCCTTCTGAGGAAAGTAATTCTATTCTGCTGTTGTTTTTAAGTGATTCAGAAGGTTAGGTCCCATAAGAAGTGTATGGTTGGGATAGTTCAGAGTGTCCTCTCCTGGGTTTGAAATGGCAGTTTTTATTGTCCCGGATGAGCTGTAATTTTCTGATTATTGAATTACAAAATGATTGAACGCACTCAACTAAGAAACTGTCCTGTTCAAAGGAGACAATTGGGTTTCCCTGGGATTGAAATTTGATTGCAACCGAGACTCCAGACATCCCCAAATCTGTCCCTTTGTCATCCCGGGGTGACGTTGTCTTGGGGAGATAAGAGGAACACGTGCTGTCACCCAACTTCCTGAGCTAATGTTTCACAAGCTGACAATGGCAGAGTGATTCCCTATGATTAACCACATTTTCAATTATCCACTGGGTACATACAGACTCTTAGAGTATGCACTGCAAAGTAAAGAACCCAAGACCCTTCAAGGATCTCATATTGTGTGTGCCTTCAGTTTATTTTGTTGCTCCCTAATTGTGTTTATGAAAAGACTTCACTGCGTAGTAGATGTCTCAACAGTTAATGCGGATTCCTCCTGGGAGAAAACCCGATCTGTTGAGTTCCGGCTCTGATTTAAAACCACTAGAGGGCGTGCGAGGCCAGCTCAGAGTCCAGCGAGGTCCATTCTAGGAAAGTCCACAATTAGTGCCTGAAAGGAAACCACAAAGTGTTCCCCGATGTTCTGGAGAGGAACCAGGTCAGGGCCTCTCCCTCCCTCAGATTCCCCAGTCACCCCTAAAAACCGGTTCCGTTCCAGAAGCCTGAAATTGCACTTCTCCGAAGTCATCTCAGAACACCAAGAGGTGTGTGTGTGTGTGTGTGTGTGTGTGTGTGTGTGTGTGTGTCAGTGCAAGGGGGTGGGAAGAGGGCATTTGATGTATTGAAAACTAAAGCCAGTTTCCATCCCCTACCAAATGTCAGGCTCTGTGCTAGGTCGACAGGTAATTTCAACATAAAAAGGTTGGTGATAACAGAGGTACAAATAGAAAGCCATGCACACACAGAATTGGGTGCTTTCCCGAACTTCAGAGGTTGGGGAAGGCTTCCCAGAGCAGTGTCTAAACCAAGACTTGAAAACTAAGTAGAAATAACTGGGGAAGAACAGTAAGAAAGTTCTTCCTTGAGAGGGAACAGCTTGAGCCAAGGCACAGAGGCCAGAGTGGGGAGAGGAGAGGCAGGGACTGGCAGTCCGTATGCAACTCTAGAGCAGATTTGAAATCCAACAGGCCCTCAGGGACTTCAAAGAGATAACTCAGGACCTGAACTTAAGTTCAACTCAAATTAAAATGTCCAAAATTGGCTCCTGACTCAGTCCTCATAATGTTCAATCTGCATTGGTTGCTGGAATTCTCAAACATTAAAACAAAAATCTTAGCTGCTGGTAAAGAATGTCGTAGTAAGTTTTGCATTTATTACACACACACACACACACACAAACACACACACACAAAACAACAACAATATGTTGACAGACTGCCCTGCATTGTGGAGCTAAAAGGGTTAGCTTTCTGAGGCTCCCCCATGGAAATAGCTGGCTTAAGTCAGCAGGCATTATTGGAGATAGGTCTTAGTAAATAATTTTCCATGGCAGCCCTATGAAAAACCTGATATAAGTACTGTGAGTTATTCCCATTATGTCTACTTGGGAACATTAAGGCCAAGTGAACCAAAGTGATTTATCCAACTAAAAGACATGCTTTTATGGTTAAGTCATGTTACTACAGAAACAAATATCACTTGACAGATACATGCATACATCTTTAAGAAGAATCCTGATCGTTCAGATCTAATACCTATTTCCATTCTGGTTGATTTCAGGCTTGACAGTGATGACTTCCAATCTTTGCATTTAATTCTCTACCACTAGCCCATCTCCTACTAAGTAAGGTGCAATGGCATGATTTTATCTGTAAAAACGCATACATGAATGTAAATTTTATTTAATACTCCTTAGATCATTAGAAACACACCAGACTATCATGCATGCAAAAAGTAAGGAGTGACTAAATTCTATCAAAGATTTCTGTGGGTCACCTGAATTTACCAGTGACAGAATCTGAATGACATTTGACAACTCTGTCATATGTAGCTGCTGTTTCTGTAGGTCCAAAACCAGTTGAACATCAGCACTTCATAGGGTTTAACATAATACCTAACATATTAACTAGTCTATTATTACAGGTAGAAATTCACATTACATAATTAATACATGAATTGTCTATAGTTATGAGCTTGAATACTTAATTTTGGCCTGACATGTCAATGAGACTGGATATATTTCCAATCAAAAACAACTGAAAACTGCAGGCTCACACTTCAGATAGTGGTTATCTTATCTGCCTGTCTGAGCACTGTTTGCTTTCCCTCAAGCCACCCATAAAACCTGAGAAAGTGGAATTGGCCACTCAAGAGTTCGCTGCCCCCACCCCACCTGGATGACAGAGGAAGAGTGGGTCTGATGGGTGCTACTTAAAACAGTGACTTGCCAAGATGACTGGTGAAAATGCGCAGCCCTTGCCCTGACCGGTTTGGCTCAGTGGATAGAGCGTCGGCCTGCGGACTGAAGGGTCCTGGGTTCGATTCTGGTCAAGGGCATGTACCTTGGTTGTGAGCACATCCCCAGGAGTGCCTAAGCAAACTGAGGGGGAGAGGCTGGTGACTCATCCAAGCTGTCATTCTTGGGTAAGGAAAGAACGGGGCCTCCTGGCTTCCAGCAGTGGTCTGCCCACAGCCATCTTCATGCTGTTTGCAGTTAGAAATCATTTCTGTAAACAGAATGGGAATAGAGTTGCTAATCAAGAAGCTCGGAAGTAAAATGCTTTTTTCCTCCTTTAATCTGAGCAGGGTAGGTTTTCCTGTTCCTGTGTCTTTTTCTAGTGTTATGATTCACATCATATAAGTGACATAAAAGTCAAAAGCCTTATTAAATACCTTTCTGAGCAGGGCTGGGAGCTTGCTAGGTGACCAGGAAGGGACACCATAGAAGTTACAAGAAATAGAAAGCTATTTCCCAAAAGTTTAAAATCTAGTCTTTAAGAAACAGCTCATTAGCATATGAACAAAATCAGACAGTAAGTGCGTGCCTGTAGGGTGGGGATGTGGCTTGAACAATGAGGATTTTCCTGGAAGCAGGATTTAGGCTCTGACCAGGTCAGGATTCAACTGGTCCAATTCAAATGACTCCTCTAAACTTGCTTCTTCCCCTAAATTCTCTCAGTTGTTGCTATCACAACCCCAAGGACCCCTCCAAGCTGGGCATTTGTCTTTGACTCATCCTCTTTCCTCCTCTTCTGAATCTGTTCAATCTCTAAGGCCTCCAGATTTAGCTCCCAAATCTTTCTTTGCACCATATTTTCCTTTCCTCCCCTCTTGCCTTCAGGGCCCTATTTCAAGTCCTCAGCATCTCTCCTCCAGACTGATTACAGCCCCCAAACTGCTTGCCCCCTCTAATCTTCACAATACTGCCAGGGGGATCCATCCAGAATGCAAATCTGACTGTGGTCCCCCAATGACTACTAATATATGACCAAGTTGCAGAATCCTTGGCACACAGCCTCCAAAGCCCACCATAAAGGGTCCCTGGCCACCTCTCCAACTGTGCCCTGGACATCTCCACCAGCCCCAGCATGGCAGCTTTGTAGACAGAACCATTTGGGTCAGAACCGAGACAACTCAGAAAACACTCCACTTTCCCGTCCCCCTGTGTCGCTGGTGGTATTTGGGTTGCTTTTCTTTTTTCCTAGTAAAAGTTGTGGAGGTTTTTTGCTTACAACTCTCTCTGATCTAAGGGGAAGAGATAGGAATTTTCTACTTTCTGGCCAAGAGAGAGGAATGTAAGGATATTCTTGGTGCCTTCCTGGCAGTGGGAATTTGCTTGTTAGATCCAGAGGTGAGGGAGTGGGGAGGAAATGGAGGAGAGTTTGTGGAATTCTGGGAAGATAATACCTCATTTTGAATGGAAATGTTCCCCCTTTTTTCTGTCCAGAGTCCATTTCAGGACTGGCAAGGTTATGGGTGCTGAGTCATTTCAACCTTCTCCATTTCTCCTGGGACCAGCCTTACACCAACAGAGGTGGTGGGAAGTCCTGATTCACAAGCCAGAGATTTTCACCCAAACTTAGTTCTTTCCTAATGTTTCCCATCTCAGGTAATGACAGCACCACCATCCTCTCAGCTGCCCAAGTTCCAAATATAGGAGTTCACTTTGTTCTCCCTTCTCTCCCTACCCCTCATTATTCAAGCCATTAGTGAGTTTTATTGATTTTACCTTCTAATAATCTCAAACCTGTCCCTTCTTCTCTATCTCCAGTGCATCCACCTAGTCCCAAGAGACTCCTCTCACCAGGAATTATCCTTTAATTGCTTTTCTACACCTTTTGCCTATAGTCAATCCATTCTCCATGCAACAGCCAAGGTGTTCCTTTTTTTAAAAAAATATATTTTATTGATTTTTTACAGAGAGGAAGGGAGAGAGTTAGAAACATCGATGAGAGAGAAATATCGATCAGCTGCCTCCTGCACACCCCCTACTGGGAATGTGCCTGCAACCAAGGTACATGCCCTTGACCGGAATTGAACCTGGGACCCTTCAGTCCGCAGGCTGACGCTCTATCCACCGAGCCAAACCAGCTAGGGCCAGGGTGTTCTTTTTAAATATAAACTCTTGTCTTTTATGTGTAAGTTAAATATGTTGTTAAAATATCACATATATACAAAGAGAACACAAGTCATAATGTATAACTTAGTGATTTTATGTAAAATATATAGCTCAGTGATTTTACATAAAATGAACACACTCATGACCACTATCTCAGAAATCCTCTCATGCCCCTCCCACACTGTTCCCTTCCTGGGATACCCAACTATCTTTTTAAAATATATATATATATTTTATTGATTTCAGAGAGGGAGAGGGAGAGGGAGATAGAAACATCAATGATGAGAGAAAATCATTGATCAGCTGCCTCCTGCACGCCCCCTACTGGGAATTGAGCCCACAACCCAGGCATGTGCCCTTGACTGGAATCGAGCCAGGGACCCTTCAGTCCGCAGGCCAACGCTCTATCCACTGAGCCAAACTGGCAAGGGTCCCAACTATCTTAACATCCAACACCATAGACTGGTTTTGCCTGCTTTAAAGCTTTCTGGAAATAGAATCATACAGTGTGCATGCTTCTGTATCCGACTCCTTTTACTCAACACTTTGTTATTGAAATTCATTCATGTTCTTGCTTGTAAGTTGTAGTTTGTTTATTCTCATTTCTGGGAAGTATTCCATTGCATGAATTCCCCTCAATTTACTTACCCACCCTACTGTTGATAGCTATGAGTATCCAGTTCTTAGCTATCAAGCATAATACTGTTGTGAACATTCTCATGCCTGACGTTCACAATCTCATTTGGTGAGCCTATGCATGCATTTCTGTTGGGAATATAGCTAGGAGTGGAATTGCTGGGTTGTAGGGGGTGCAAACTCCAAGTAGTTGTACCCATCTGTGCTCTCACTAGCAATGTATGAGCGTTCCATTTGCTTTGTGCCCTTGCCAACTCTTGATGTTTATCTGTCTTTTTAATTTCAGCCATTCTCATGGTCAGTATGCTTGTTCATTAATCTGGCCAATGTCACTTCCTACTTAACATCCTTCAATGGCTTCTCATTTAATTTAAAATAAAATCCAAACTCCTATATGTGGCCCTGCATACCTCTCCAATGCCACCCATATCACTTTCTTTTCTTACACTCATTCTACACTGGTATTTAACTTCTTAAAACCTATCAAAGTCTTTCCCACCTCTGGACCTGCACACAGTTCCCTCACCTGGAAAACTTCACTCCATCCCTTCCTCTCTCCACCCGCTACACAAGCCTTCCTTCCTACCTTTCGTATCTCGGATTTAAAGTTTGTTCTTTGTGAGTGCTCCCTCCTATTCTTCCTTTCACAGAAATAATCACACAGTTCTGTGATGAGTTACTTCTCCTTCTCTTTCTCTTTGTCCTCCTTCTCCTAGTTCTTGTCCTCCTTCTCCTTGTTCTTGTCCTTCTCCTTCTTCATCTTTATCTTCTTCTTCAGCTTCTTTTTGTCTCTCCTATTAGACTGTTAAGTCCTTGCAGACTGGGAGCCTGTCTGCTTCATAAACCACTCTGTGTCCTGTGCCTGGCAGATAGAGCTTGGCATATACCAGGTAATCATCAAATGTTTATTGAAGAGAAAAGTGAATGAATCCAGTCTTTTTCAAATTATGAGTAAAATAATGTTCAATATCATCTTTTTAATCCAATAAAGGAAGGAGTCTCTGCCTGGGTGCATGGAGAAAACATGGCCAGACCCCAGCTGGGTAGTTCAGTTGGTTACAGCATTGCCCCAATACACCAAGGTTGTGGGTTTGATCCCTGGTCAGGGCACATACAGGAATCAACCAATAAATGCATGGAAAGATGGAACAGTAAGTTGATGTTTCTCTCTCCCTTCCTCTCTCAAAGATCAAGAAATAAAATTTTAAAAAAGAAAAAGAAAAGGCATGGTCAGAAATGGACATGGAGAGGGCCTGAGGGATGAACTAGCAGCACTTAGACAAGCAGCGCAGAGCTTGTCCGTGAGTGTCTGAAAAAGGACAGAGTTAGGGTTAATCCCGAAGAAGGGGGAAATGACCTAGTCCCTAGAGGGAGAGGTTTGGGTACTCCAGGAATGAATCTTTTTAAAAATCCAATAGTCCTCCATATCTCCAGGAAGCACATTCGTCTTCTAAGAAGGAATGGCCTTTTCTAAGGGCTCAAGTTATTCCTAGGGAGTGGAGTAGGCATTAGGGATCAACTGGCTCAGATCCTAAGGCCAGGAACATTTGTGTAAGAAAAAATATGCTTCAAATATTCTACCATTTCAATAACAACAGGGACAGAATTTGATAACATGAAAAACAGTGTTCCTGGCAAGAATTTTGGGAATCCATTTATTATTATAAGTTGGCAATTTTGTGAATTTCTTAAATTTGTTCAGCCTCTCTTGTGTAACCTGATTTCCCTCTATTGTCTATGCCCTCAAATAGCACCCCTCCAGCAACCACTGCTGTAGATTTCCTTCCAGACTAGAGTAAGCATCCTCGGTGTGTGAGTAGAGTAGAAAAATACAGCATATTCAAATGAGAACAAAAGCAGGAGTTATTGTCATGTTCATTTAAAATGCCATATTAACTTCTCAGATCATTGAAAGGCGCTCATCCTCCATGGCATATGCATTTAAAAGGTTTACTTTGGCTCCAATAGTCCTACTGATTTAGCCACAAAAGTATGTTTCAAGTAATGAGCTGCATGTTCGACATATCTTAGCACTATAGAAATGTACTTTTCTGTAGGGCATATGGTATTTTAAGTTAACTGTAGTCATTTTGTTTTGTAAAAGATCTAATTTCAGGAAAAAAAAAATCATGGTGGTAGATCATATCAGTAAACCCTTGTAAGTTGTAGGTTGTTTATCCTCATTTCTGGAAAGTATCCCATTGTATGAATTCCCCACAATTTACTTCCCACCCTACTGTTGACGGCTACTGGGTATCCAGTTGCTCAGGGTACAGAGAAGTCCAGGCAGGTCTCTGTTCCCGAAGAGCTTATATTTACCTGGGAAGAGACAAAAAAAAAACAACACAAAACAGACAATGGCAGGAAATGTCCTAAGGGTGTAGAAGTCCAGAGGAGGGACTTACCCCAGAATTGGGGCAGAGAGGGGCTGTCAAAGGCTCTAGGAATCTGTTTTCTCTTGCTTGACATTTCTTTCCCCTGGTTTTTCCAAACTCATCTCAAATTTCAGTACTCGGAGAAGCCTTCCCCTGACCTCTGGGCTGGAATGTACCGGTGGTTTTCTTACCACTCTCTGAGGATTATACTTGTATTACTGCTATGTGCACACATTTCAGGGGGGAATTTAATGTTGGGGTCAGGAGGTGGACCCTTGGGTCAGTTAGCCTACATTGGAATCTTGTCTGCTGCTTGCTAGCTGTGATACCTTCCTTACATTTCCTGCGCCTCAGTTTCCTTATCTGTATGGAGATTAAATGAGTTAGTATGAGTAAGCACTTAGAACAGCCGGGCATGAAGTAAGGCTCAGTAAGAGTTCTCTTGTTATTCCACAAGTGCCTTGTCTCTTTCATTCATTGTAAAAGCAGGTACTATGGTATTCATCTCTGTGTCCTACCCATGGACCCCAACCATTCTCCACTCCCTCCAGTGTCTACAATGATCCCTTGTGCATTTCAAAAAAGATAAATAACATTTGCTGTGATTCATAAGGGTCTACCAGGTGTCATAGAATTAAATTTGAGTTCCTTGTGGAGGTCATTTTAAATGCACACAGCACATCATTTACGTCGAATGCTTACTTAGACATATGCTATTGCCAAGTGATGATACCTAATACTTACTGAGCATTTACTACATGCCAATCACTTGGCTGTGCATGTTACACTAATTGTTGTTGCTTTAATCACACTTAAGTCTCCAAGGCACTTTCATACTCTTATAGGAAGCCTGAAAATTTGCTGTTACCATTTTTTCCTGGCACCAAAAACAATATAGTGTCAACAGAATTAGACTTTATATCATCTAAATACAATACCCTTAGATTATATGCTACTTCAAAACAATTTCTTTCCACAAACTTGCTGTAATTACAGTGGTATTTTACTTCTCCATGTTATAATTCTGAAATTGCCATGTGCATAGAGGGGAGATTCCTTTGTATCTTCATAACAGATCCCCCTCCCCCTTCCAGAGTGCACATACACAAATGCTCAGTCAGCTATGCTGTCAGAATATACTGTACAGGTCAAACCGTAATTAAAATAATTGTTATTTACATAGCACCGTAAATGTATCCACACTTGAGTCATAATCACAGTAGTTAGAGACAGAAAATAGCAATTAAATAATCCAGTCAACCCCAGCAAGTGTATGTCAGCCAAGATCCCAACAGAGAAGATTTAAGAATTAATTTTAAGCAAAAAAACAAAACACACCAAATCAGGCACATGTATTACTCTTCTTTCTTAGATTTCCATTCTCTTCACTTTAGTGTGGTTTTCATTCATTCATTCATTCATTCACTCACTCACTCATTCATTCAGCAAACATAGATTACCATTTACTATAGTAACCATCTACATTGCTTACCATATGCCAGGCTCTTTGCTAGGAACAATGTCTAGAATAAGAAAAGGTCTCTATCTTCAAGGAGGCCTCAGTCCCTGAAAACAGACAAAGATGACTGTACTCAGGGTCTGCTCCCAGGCTCCTTATAACTAAATGGGAGTGACTTGCTATCTGCAAACAATTCTAGGATAAGTATCATGTGAAACAATAACTGTCATTTATGGAACTCTTACTACATGTGAGACACTGCTGGATGCTTTACACATGTTCTTTTATTTAACCCTTCCCCCAACAGATTATTAAGGTAGAAATTATTATTATTGTCCTGTTTTATAGATGATGACAATGAGACCTGGAAAGATTAGGTAAACTAGTTTCAAACACCCTCCACCCTTCCCAGCCCTCTTTCCCTTGTCATTAAATGTCTCTTGAGGCTGTAAGTGTCCAGGGGTGCATCTGGAATGCCTTGAAGAAACGAACCAAAGGCTCAAAAATGGATGGGTTCTCAATCTATAATGGCATCTTGGGGCGAGGGGCCCCAAACCTTCTATTTGAACCTTCTAGCTGGTTCTATTCCAGCTACTGCCCTAGGCACTGTCCCCACTACAGTGTTTCCTCTCTGTATGGTCCTGGCTGCAGCACAATCCTGGAGCTCGATGTCAGTGTGGGTTCAGGTAGTTGCAACCTTGCAGAGACGTACCCTTGCCCCCAAACTTTTCTTCCCACTTTTAAAAATATATATATTTAAAAAAATAAATAAAAAATATATTTTTATTGATTTCAGAGAGTGGAAGGGAGAGCGAGAGAGAGATAGAAACATCAATGATGAGAGAGAATCATTGATCAGCTGCCTTCTGAATGCCCCACACTGGAGATGGAGCCCACAACCTGGGTATGTGCCATGATCAGGAATCAAACCTTGGCCTCCTGGTTCATAGGTCAACGCTAACCATTGAGATGGCCAGGCTCTTTCCACTTTTTATTCTTTTACCTCCTATATCTCACTTTAAGTCCACACTCTCAGATCATTAACGGCCAAACTGTCTCCCCAAACTCCAAAGTGGTTTCCTTAGACTGGACACACACACACACACACACACACAAGCTCAATCTCTACCTGGGCTTCTGCTCCAGAGTGACAGTGAGCATATTTGAACATTGAAATGGTTTCTAAGAATGAGGCTTCCTTCTCATTTGGTGCCACCTCTCTTTGCCGAGGGGGCAGTGGGGAAAGTAGCTGGTCACGACAGTTCTTGGCGATCTACACGCTGGTGGATTGCGCCTATGGCACATCTGCCAAGGCTGTTTCCTTACTCGTGGGGATGGGAAGCAGGAATGGAGGTGGTTGGACAGTGGACAGACTCTCTGCCAGGACCCAGTGCAGCATCTACGGGAGTTGACAAGGCATTTTATATCCTTGTTTCAACCACTCACTCACTTCCTAATTTATCCTAATTCTAGCTCTCAAAGCCTTTGCTTATAAGCTGATGTCTGGCTCCAAAGGTAAGCACAGTCAGGATGCCACAACAGTGTACCTTTAAAATTCTGAAAGAGATACTTTGAGCTTCCTTGGAAAACCTCTTTTTGGGTGATCTGGTCATTGTTTCTGCCGCCTGCCAATGACTGAAGTGCTCTGAGGGCTCTCAGCAAGTATGAAATAAAATGGGTGACAGCACTTATTAGCTGTTGGTTTTTATTAGATCAACTGGTAGGAGAGTTGTGGAAAAATGGTCCAGTCCTTGTTTAACATCTTCCCCCAGTAGGAGACCTACTATTAAAATCACTGCCATTATCAGCAAGCGTGCACTGGGTTCTCACTGTGATGGTTCAGTTCCACGTCAGTGGAATGATTATGAATATTTCAAACCCATTAAAGGGAAATTTATTTAGAGATTTATTACAGAAAAGGGCATTCACTTGGTATCCTTCTGCAGTCCTTGACCCAGGTGATCAAAACTCCCTTCTAGAGGCTCTTACATCTCCTAAAACAGCAAACCAGAGTGGTTTCATGCTGCCCTGTTTCAAACAATAACCCTCTGGTGCAGAATATAATAAAATGAATCACAGAGTATTTCATCACTATCTTTTCCCACCACCTTCTCTCTTTAAGTTCTATAATATCCTAATCTTTCACTCACCAAAGTCTCAGTTGATACAAAAACCATGTGTAGGAGGCAGGGCAGGTAGAATTAGCTTCATGTAATGGATGGGAAAACTGAGGCTCAGAGAAGTTAAATGATCTGTCTCAGTCACACAGACTGTGACAGCATCTGGCTAAATACAGATCTCCCATTTCCCAAAGATTGACCACTTTCTCTAGGTCTGATGATTTCTGACCCTTGACCTCTGAACTCTGGCATCCAAAGGTCAGCTCTTCTCTACCCGTATGTTAATGCAGTTTGCCCTCTAATGAGCCATCAGAGATATGGCTAATACCAAGCACTATGACTATCACAGTTAATCAAATCTAAAGAAAGTGACTCTGGCCCCGCAGCTCAGTTGGTTAGAATATCTTCCCGATGCCCCAAGGTTGTGGGTTCAATCCCTGGTCAGGCCACATTCAATCAATGAATACATAAATAAGTGGAACAACGAATCAATGTTTCTCTTTTTCTCTCTCGTCCTCTCTCAAATCAATAAATTAAAAATAAATATTAAAAAATCTAAATAACCCTAACCGGTTTGGCTCAGTGGATAGAGCGTCGGCCTGCAGACTGAAGGGTCCCAGGTTCAATTCTGGTCAAGGGCATGTACCTTGGTTGCAAGCACATCCTCAGTAGGGGGTGTGCAGGAGGCAGCTGATCGATGTTTCTCTCTCATCGATGTTTCTAACTCTCTATCCCTCTCCCTTCCTCTCTGTCAAAAAAATCAATAATATATATATAAAGTAAAAATTTGCTATGAAACATTCTTTAATAAAAGCAAACACATAACTTTTGAGCTCGATTTTTATTGAAATATTGACTTAAAGTTGTCCTCTGACTAAGCAGTCAGCCTTTCAACAGTTACCAGTCGAAAAACACTTATTAACCACCCACCATGCTGGTAGACTGAAGTATAAAAAGTTAACCCTGACTTCAAGCAGTTTGAGTCTAATTGTGGGGAGACAGAGGAGCAATTAGTAAGTAATGTTACTAGCTCTTGAATGTTGACTGTGAGGTGTGTAGTGGGAAAACAGCCCAGGACACATAGAGACACAAACCACCAGCTTGACCTGTCAGTTAGGGCTGGGCCTGAGCGAGCATTCCACAGGAAAGAGCTCAGCCCTCTATTATTGTTTGTAGTCTTCATGCCTAGCTGTCCTAATTCAAAATCTCCTTAAGGGAGGAGATTATTTGTTGGTACATCTCTTTATTCTCTCCGATCCTATTTAAACAGAGTTGTCAAAAGAGCGTGGCCTCTGGAGCTAGACTTTCTGGGTTCAAATCCTGGCTGCATCACTATTGGTACTATAACCTTGGACAAAGTGCTCAAACTCTTCCTGGCCCAGTTTCCTTATCTGTGCATAAGCACCTGTTGCATAGGGTTATTATGAGGAGGAGATTAATTACTACATGTCAAGGGTCTCGAAAAATGCCCGACACACATTAAATATTCTATATGTATTAACTGCTATTACAATGGTTACATTTGGTCAAGGTCTATCTGTGCAACTAACATCAGGGCAGAGTTTTCATGGCAAAACCTTTTTGAGCATATTCATTCAGTAGTCTTTATGAGAACCTACTATGTGTGATGAGTATGTAGTAATGAACAAGATAGACAAGGGCCCTCAAGGAACCAGCACAGAAATGAGATGCTGTAGAAGGCAGAGTTTGCCTTTATGATGAAAACTGACCATTTTGAGTCATGTTGTTTGTTTGTTTTTTTAATCCTCACCCAAGGATATGTTTTTATTGATTTTTGAGAAAGAGAGATATCGATCAGTTGCCTCTCATATGTGCCCTGACCAGGGATCAAACCTGCAATCTAGATATGTGCCCACAACCTTTCGGTGTATGGGACGATGCTCTAACTGAGCCACCTGACCAGGGCCGTATTGGGTATTTTTAATTAATAGACTTTATATTTTAAAACATTTTTAGGTTTACAGAAAAACTAAGCAAGTAGCATAAAAAGTTCCTATATATCCCACTTCTCTCTCTCTCTCTCTCTCTCTCTCTCTCTCTCTCTCTCACACACACACACACACACACACACACAGCCTCCCCTATCATTAACCATTAACATCTTGCATTAGTGTGGTACATTTGTTATAATTGATGAACCAATTTTGACATATTATTATTAACAACTAGAGGCCTGGTGCACGAATTCATGCATGGGTGGGGTCCAGCTGGCCTGCCCTGATCAGGCCAATCAGGCTGGGCCAGCCAGGGGGAGGGGCCGTGGGTGGTTGGCCGGCCAGCCCCGCCCACTAGTTGAACTCCCAGTCAAGGGGACAATTTGCATATTAGCCTTTTATTATATAGGATGGCTATAATTTATATTAGGATTCACTCTTTCTATTGTACAGCCCTATGAGTTTTGACAAATGCACACTATTGTGTATCCACCATTACAGTATCATATCAAAGAGTTTTGCTACCCTATAAACTTTCTGTGATTCACCTATTTGTCCTTTTCTCCCTTCCCCACCTCAAGCCCCTGGCAACCCCTGATCTTTTTACTGTCTCTATACTTTTGCTTTTTCCAGAATGTCATGTAGTTGAAATCATAAAGTATGTAGCCTAATTTATAGACTGACTTGAACTTAGAAATACACATTAAATTTCTTCCATGTCTTTTTATGAATTGATAGCTCATTTCTTTTTGTCTGTTGTCTGATGTACCACAGTTTATCACATCCACCTATCAAAAGATATCTTGGCTGTTTCCACTTTGGGATAATTATGAAGCTGCTATAAACATTTGTGTGCAGGTATTTGGGTGGCCATAAGGTTCCATTTGAGTAAATACCCAGGAGCATGATTGCTGGATCATTTCGTATGACTATGGTTAGCTTTGTAAGAAACTGCCAAACTACCTCCCAACGTATCTGTACCATTTTGCATTCCCACCAGCAATGAATGAGAGTTCCTTTTACTCTACATCCTTGTCAGTATTCGGTGTTGTCAGTTGTTTTGGATTTTCACTATTCTGAGTGTACAATGGTATCTCATTATTGTTTTTCTTTCCAATTCCCTAATGGCACAGTTGTAGATTACCTTTTCACATGCTTATTTCATCCGCCTATCTTCGACTTAGATGCATGTCTGTTCAGATCTTTTGCCCATTTTTTTTATTGGATTGCTTTTTTATTGCTGAGTTTTAGGATTTCTTTGTATATTTTGGATACAAGTCCCTTATTAAATATGTGTTTTGCAAAGCATTTTTCCCAGTCTGTGGCTTGTCTTTTCATTCTCTTGAGTCATTATTTTGAATGCAAGTTAATCCTCCTTGATCCACTAGGGTTAGTTTTCCACTGTGCCATTGCTTTAGTACCTGTGCTAGCTTCTTTCACAAAATAAATGTAGAGGGAAGAGACAAAAAAAGATTAAAATATTTTAAAAACCATGGAACAATTTCAAGCCCTCAACTGGGGGGAATTCATAGCCAAGGAATTCAATGCCAGACATTTTCTGTTGTAATTAGAAATTAGAATAAATAGGCTCAACCAGCATCAGAAAAATTACATCTAAATGGAAATACCCTGTACTGAATAAATGTTTGGAAATAAAGGCTCTACTTTTACACCCAGTGAGTTTCTTTGCTTTAGAATAAGCCTGTCTGTATTTAATAAGCTCCATTTGGGAGCATGTCCGCAAAAGGGTATTAAATCCTTGATGGGTTGTTATAAATCTTATTTCTTGGCCGCACTCACAGAGCCCAGCCCAGGAACCCCCCTCACCCATCCCCAAAGAACTTTACAATGTCAGTTAGTCATCCACGGCAATGACTTCATCCGTTACCTACGCCCAGCCAGTCTGCCTGGCTGAAAGAGTGCAATCGCTCTGCCCAAATTGCGGGGGG
>NW_005369442.1:1047146-1071405 GCF_000412655.1 Myotis brandtii | reverse complement strand
GAGAAAATTGTAGGGAGAACTTAAGCATGGATGTGAACCGGCTGAACGTTTTCCAGGAACATTTGGAACATTCTTTCTACACTTGTGGCAAGTGACAAGGGTTTTCTTAATGAGCACATGCAGCCAAAACCCCCAGTTTATACATTGGAAGGAAAACAATCCTATAGAACAAGCAGCAATGCTCTGAGGAATGGGTTGAGAAAGGACGCCAGACCCAGAATACTTGGAGTTGGTTTCTGGAACCCCCCTTTTCAGACCACCTGGGAGTGATGTCCAGGCCTTACCTCTGCCTCTAGAAAGTCCTCAGCGCCCCTTCTCAAGCTGTCAGCCATGGATAGCACCACCATTAGCATGAAGAATAATCAATCTGAAGCCTTCAAACAGGAAATATGAGAAACAATATTTTCCACATGGCAGCGCTAAAGAGTTCATTGAAAACAACAACAACAACCACTTGCAACTGTTATGGAAAATCCAGGTTAAATATACTTTAAAAAAACTGGTCAATATTTTGCTGAAATTGACACTTACCAAAACTATCTTTGAGGCCCCTGGGGAGAGGGCACTAACCTGACACATTTTTCACATCAAAATGGTTTCCCTATACACACAGACCTTCCTAGGAAACATGGGAGAGAGCCCAGTTCCTCCTGCTGTGGGACACCCACTGCCCACTTAGAGCGCCCGTGCCAAGAAGTCAGACTCTATAGAAACTTGGCTTCCACCCGGTCCGCACTGGCCAGTGGCGAACATGGTGAAGCGCCTTGGCTTTCTGCTCTGCTTTGTTTTGTTTTTCAGATTGTGGTGATCACATCTGTTCCTTATCTCTCCTTTTCCACAGGGATTTTGTTTACAGGGGTCCCAGAAACAACAGTGTCTGTCAAATCTCCACAGAGATGACAAAAGGCAAGACGCCCAAGGATTTGGCCTGTCTGCAGATGCCCGAGCCAAAGGCGGGGTTTTCAGTGCGGCCGCCAGGCCTCCCCAAGTGACTCAGGCTCGGGAACTGGGAACGGACTGGAAAGAATAGGGCCTTGTCTAGGGAAGCTCCAGAAACGCAGATGCAGTTTCTCCCATGTCATCTCTTCACAAGGGCTTGCCCACTTCCTCCCTCACAGAAGTTCTCTTGTTTTCTAAGAGGCTTTCTGGTGGCTCTGTCTGCTGCCATTTCATTCTCTGGACTTCTCTTCCCTCTTTTCCTCTCTAGATTCCCAGAAGTCAGGCTCAGAGCAGCCCTGCCAGTCTCCACACATCATTATTCTGGCAGGATATTTTGACAATGGCATGAAGGCCCGCAGAAGGTGATCTGGAGGCTTCACCCAGACATCCACATTTTTTAAATGTTCACCCAAGGACATGCTGAGAGAGAGAGAGAGAGAGAGAGAGAGAGAGAGATTGGTTGCCATCCATAAGCTCTCCAATTGGGGTTGGAACCCACATCCTAGGTATGTGCCCGGACCGGGAATCCAACCGGCAACCTTTCGGTGCAGGGGCCACATCAACCAACTGAGCCGCTCCAGCTGGGCTAGACACCAGCATTTTCCAAGAGCACACCTGTGACTTTTCACAGTAGAAGTGGGGTTCTTGGTTTCATTTTATTTTTTAATTTTACTTTTTCATGTCACAGTTCAAACATGAAAAAGCCTGGAATGCAGTGGTACTCAAACTGTGGGCCAGGAACGGCTGCTGGTCCACACAATGTTGTTCTGGTCGACAGGGAGAGGAGTGTAGAAATGGGAGGAGGCACTTAGGAACTTTCATAGCAGTTTCACAGGGGCACCTGTATCTGTTGAATGTGATTATAAATATTAGAGGGTCTCTGTTTTATAGATCTTTGTGTGCTTTTTCTAGATATTCATTTTTATTGCATTTACAAAGGTATTAGGCTGTAATAGACTGGAAACTTAAAAAGAAAAAGCTTTGCCAAGTAGAGTTTGAAAAGCAAACCACAGAGGATACTATAAAAAAAACACTCATATACCTATTCATTACCCAAGATTCATTAAATCTGAACATTTCACCATATTTACCTTAGTCTTTTTTTAGAAACAAAAACATTAGGTATTGCTCCTCCTTTCCCCCCTCCTGTCTTTTTTTTTTAAATCTATTTTTATTGATTTCAGAGAGGAAAGGAGAGGGATAGAGAGACAGAAACATCAATGATGAGAGAGAGTCATTGATTGGCTGCCTTCGACATGCCCCCTACTGAGGGGGATTGAGCCCGCAACCCCAGCATGTGTCCTTGGCTGGAATAGAACCCGGGACCCTTTAGTCCGCAGGCCGATGTTCTATCCACTGAGCCAAACCAGCGAGGGCTCTCCTGTCTTTTCCTTTCCTTCCCTCCCCACCATTCCCCTCTTCTTTCCTTTTAGGTGGATGGAGCACGGTAGGCCTCCATGACTAGGGAGAGAGGGAGCCACGGTGGCCCAGCTTCGGGAGGCAAAGCTGGAGCACAATGGAGACATGGGACACCCACGTGAAGGGGAGGGTATGGGATGTCACAGCCCAGGAGGGGTGAGGAGGGTGTCCATGCAGAGGGGTAGCCTCTTGCATGGGGAGTCAGAGCCCAAACAGAGGAGGAAGGCTTCTTTGTAGGGGAAAAGGTGATGGAAGAAATGAGAGATTAGCTATATTTCCAAAATTGATCAAATTAAAAATATAATGAAGATCATAGGAATAAGGTTTTATGGAAAGGGAGAGAACTAGAATAAACTCTGTGGTGTTAGATTGTAATTAGTGTAGGTAAAAATGTATGCTTTTCTATATATATATATATATCAACAAAAAAGAAATATTGAAGTAAATGTACGTCTTTGTATATTCCCTAGCTCTGTCCCCTACTGAACAAACCTACTGCTCAAATATTGACTTCTAAATACTATTCTCCACCAAAAGAAATGAGGGCTCCTTGGAGGACTGGCTGAGTCTAGAGCTAGGACTAAGAAAGTACAAGAGCAGCTTTTGAAACACCTTATGCCAGAAACCAAGAAAGTGCTCAAACAATGATGAGAACCTGTCAAAGGACACAGAGGTGAGCTTGAGGGGCTCCCATTGGCCAATACAGACAGGATATGCACATAAAATTAAATAACAGTAGCAAATTATAACCTATTTAATAAAATAGAAATCATGAGCCCATACAGGTGTAAATAAGTAAATGAATAAGTAGAGAGTTTAAGGTGGAATGAAATATTGACATAGTTATTCATTATGAAGGAGAGGAGAGTACCTTTACAGGGGTACCTTTTAATGGGGCAAATTGAAATTGTCACCATCTGATATATAATTAGAAGAGCACATTACTTTTGTGATACTTCTGCTAAAGATGTACAATGTGAATCTAATCACAAGGAAACATCAAGAAAACCCAAATTGAAGGACATTCTACAAAATAACTGACCTGAAATCTTCAAAAGCCACAGGGTCATAAAAGTCAACAAAAGACCAAGGAACTGTTCCATAAAGGAGTAGATTAAAGACACATGACAACTAAATGCAGAGATGAGACTGGAGGCAGCAGTCCCAGCTGTGACACTAGGGATCAAAAGGAGAGGAGGGACACAAGGAATGTGCTTCAGATAGAGCCAATCAGATTTGGGGCTGACTTGACCACCGTGGGTGAGGAGAGAAGAGTGAGTCAAAGACAGCCTGGAGTGTTTGAACCTGGATGCCAGGGAAACCTAGAAACAGAAAGAGACCCTTAGAGCTGGTTGGAGGGGATTATGATGGCTTTGGTCTTAGATATTTTGAATGGATAGAGCTGGAGGACAGCCTGGTAAAGGTGGCAATTGGAATATGGTCATGGAGCTAGAAAGAAACTTGAGGCTGCATAGAAATGACAAAGTAATATTTTATCTTGAAAAAGAAATACAAAACCTAAAAGACGAAGTAGTAACAATAACTTTCTTTTATTGAGGACTTACTTTCTGCCAAGAACTATCTTAAATGTTCTAAATATTCCTTTCTAGTCCCCACGGTACACTATACATAGGTATCATTAACCCTATATTACAGATTCAGGGGGGTTGAATAAGCTAAGCATTGGGGGCATTAAATAACTTTTCATGCTCAAGGATCTCACAGGTAAAGAACTAGAACTTGAACCCACACCTGCCTGACCTTGTGTGGTCTGAGAACAGAATTTGGCAATAGAAGCAGGAGTTCATGAAGGAGATGGAGAAGGAGCTGTTAGGAGAAAGGAAATCATAGACTGTCATCTACTGAGGATAAAGAAAGGGGGTAAAGAAATATCCAGGAGGAGAACTTCACCAGTCAAATGCTGCAGAATTGAAGGAAGACCACTAGGTTAGTTGTTATGTCTGCTTCAGTGGATGGAGAAAGGCAGATTCCTAACTCTAAATGTGAACATGCCCCACAGTGAGGGAGAAATAAGGATGTCAGATTGTTTCAGGTTTCTTTTCTTTTCTTTCTTTTTTTTTTGGTGGTGGGGGGGGGGGGGTAAGGGGGGATTGTTTCAGTTTTAGCACTGAAAGTCCTGCCTCTCTGGAAACTCCTCTGTCCTGGAGAGCTAGGGCAGCTATTCATCCAAGCAGGGGCAAAGGTGTACACCACTTTTTCCAATTTGTTTTATTGTGGTTAAAATACAGATAATAGCTATTGAGCCGAGCCGGTGTGGCTCAGTGGTTGAGTGGCGATCTATGAACCAGGAGGTGACAGTTTGATTCCCAGTCAGGGCACATGCTGGGGTTGCGGGCTCAATCCCCAGTGTGGGGCATGCAGGAAGCAGCCTATCAAAGATTCTCTCTCATCATTGACATTTTTATCTCTCTCTCCCTCTCCCTTCCTCACTGAAATCAATAAAAAATATATTCAAAAAAATAAAATACACATAACATAAAATTCATCATCTTAACCATTTTTCAGTGTACAGTTCAGTGGAATTAAATACATTCATAATGTTATGCTACCATCATCACCATCCATCGCCACAGCTTTTGTTCTATAAAAACCGAAACTCTTACCCATTAAACAATAACTCCTCCTTCCTCCCTCCCTGATGTAGACCACGTTTAAGAGGTTGGGCAACAAAGAACAGAAAGAAAAGGTGGGTATTTGAAGGCCATTAGCAAGGTCTTGATATTTTTCAAGATAAAATAAATTTAAACCCGTGAAACAAGGAGAAGAGATTGAAAAATGCAACCAAGAGCAGGAACACTTGTTGGGCTCCAGCCCCAGAGGAAGTGAGACTGAGTATATTCCCCTGAAAGCAAAGGGAAATGTCCCGTGATTGTCACCACCCTCACGAGCTGGCCTGGAGCTGAGGAATCCTGGGACTCTAGCAGGCAGTGAGTTCTGGATCCCTGCCTTCAGACACACCCTCGCAGGCCTGCAGTAGAGACTGTTGGATTCAAATCAGACATTTTATTTTTTTTTTATTTTGTTTTGTTGCTTAAAGTATTACAAAGAGTATTATATATGTCTCCTTTTTTTCCCCCCCTTGATATTCCCCCGGTCTCCCCTACCCCCCAGTGTCTTGTGTCCATTGGTTATGCTTATATGCATGCATACAAGTCCTTCGGTTGATCTCTCATTTCCCCTCCAGCCCCCCAACCCTCCCCAGCCTTCCCGCTGTAGTTTGACAGTCTGTTCGATGCTGCTCTGTCTCTGTATATATTTTTGTTCATCAGTTTATAATGGTCTTTATTATCCATAAATGAGTGAGATCATGTGGTATTTTTCTTTCATTGACTGGCTTATTTCACTTAGCATAATGCTCTCCAGTTCCATCCATGCTGTTGCAAATGGTAAGAATTCCTTCTTTTTTACAGCAGCATAGTATTCCATCGTGTAGATGTACCACAGTTTTCTAATCCATTCATCTACTGATGGGCACTTAGGCTGTTTCCAAATCTTAGCTATGGTGAATTGTGCTGCTATGAACATAGGGGTGCATAGATCCTTTCTGATTGGTGTTTCTGGTTTCTTGGGATATATTCCTAGAAGTGGGATCACAGGGTCAAATGGGAGTTCCATGTTTTGTTTTTTGAGGAAACTCCATACTGTCTTCCATAGTGGCTGCACCAGTCTGCATTCCCACCAGCAGTGCACGAGTGTTCCGTTTTCTCCGCATCCTCTCCAGCACTTGTCGTTTGTTGATTTGTTGATGATAGCCATTCTGACAAGTGTGAGATGGTACCTCATTGTTGTTTTGATTTGCACAAATCAGACATTTCAGGCGTTCAACCCCAGTTCTGCACGGCCTTTGTGACCATGATGTCACAGCCTCTCAGTTTCAGCTTCTTCGGCTGTGACATGCAGTAATGTTACTTTGCTTGGGCTGGAGGTTACAAAGGTAGTGTACTGGCAGGTCGTAAATTCTAAGCACTCACTACTTTTATGATCTCTCCTATCTGCTGTTTAGGAATTTTCTTACTGGGCCTCTGCCCTCACTCACACCAACCACTTCTGTCCTAAAGCATAATCCGGGTGATAACAGGCCAGGGAGCAGGCAGAGAGGTAGGGTGGGGTTATGTAAACCCGTTTCAGGGCCTGCTACAGAGAGCTGGGCTTAGGGACTGGCCTGTCTGCAGCCCTTTCCACTGCCAGTAGGGGCCTAATGATGTGTCTCTGGGTAGAGGCAGGGGAAAAGTGAGATGCATGTATGTTTCAGCAGAACCCCAAACTCTGACCAGCACAGGAGGCTTGGGGTGGGGGTGGGGTGGGGAGTAGCAAGAAAGTGGGGAGCACAGCTCCTGGCAGAGGACGGGTGCTCGATAATTGTTTTAGTGAGTTGGACTCCAGCCTTTCCAAATCTATGGTTAGCTGCATTTATTTTGGGGGGGAAACTTTCCCATATTTAACGTGTGTGTCTAGTTCATCTTCCTTAGGGCAATTCCTGTTCCACTGCCCACTGCCTTCTGAGTTCTGGGCAGCCCTTCCCATCAGACTGGTTTTCTGACTTCCAGGATATCCTACTTCAGGCCTGATAGGGAACTAGGCAGGGCTCATCTACATAGATAGAATTTAAATTATGTTAAAATAGAAGTATTTGGAAGTCAAACCAATACTGATAGCCATTAATTGTCCTGAGATAAGCGAAGGCCTTTCATTTCCTAGACGAAAGAAATGTTTTTGATTGCTAAAACTCTTTGGGAGGAAACATATTTCTTGTGAGAAATGAGAAAAATTAAATATGGTATCAAATTAAACTTTTTATGATTATGTAATTGGATATTGCTAGCATCATTGCCACCTGCCTGACCAGAACAGTAACATGCAAATTCATAATCTGACAGTGGGAGTGCGCCACTGTGGCTAACTCTACTGACTTTGGAGTCAGAAAACATGCTGTGTTATTCTAGCTCCCCCTCTCTGTGTGACTGTGGATAAGTTACTTAACTTCTCTGAGCTTCAGTTGCCTCCACTGAATAAAGGGAATAGAAAATAATAGTACTCCCTGGGGCGGGGGCGGGAGAGAAAGAAAACAGTAGTACCTACTACATAGAATTGTTGTGAGAATTAAACAAGATAATGTATACAGGGCACTTAGCATAGAGCTATGAATAGAATAAATTATTATCATTAAGATCACAAAATATCTAAAATTATGGTTAGTGTACTTTTGGCCCTAAATGCAGTTATAATATTGCCAGAGATCCTAAAACCCTGATAACTGATGGGCATAGGGAATAACTGCTTTCTGAGTGAATGAAAATAAAATCAGTTTGTAGTCTGTGCTCTCACCTTCTCTAAAGCTTTCAAACTTTAGCTTTTTTGAACAATGCTCATGTGGTTACAAAGAGTTAAAGATTTCCAAGAATCTTAGTTTACCACCTAAGAAAAGCTTAGGTTCTGGAAGGTTCTGACTCATTTACCCAAATACAAAGGCTGAACTAACAATCAGCCCACATTTTCTTTTGCTAAGTGGCATAAATTTTATTTTTAAATGCATTAAACTAAAATTTAGACTACTTTTAAAAGGATCTTATCCAAAGGAACCCCATATAATGACAATTGATCATTTATAATTCAAATTTTCAACTTGTGACATTGTAGTTAGCAATTATCTCTCTACATCATCTAAGATATTTATCAGCAATTTCATCCATCATAACAAATAAGTATAAAGATAGAAATATGTTTGAGAGGTTTGAGAATTTTTACTTCTTTACTTTCCCAAATTTATGGCCTTATAAGAGACTTATTTAAATAATGGGTTCTTTTAAAATATACTTTTATTGATTTCAGAGAGGAAGGGAGAGGGAGAGAGAGAGATAGAAACATCAATGATGAGAGAGAATCATTGATCAGCTGCCTCCTGCACGCCTACTGGGGATCGAGCCCGCAACCCAGGCATGTGCCCTTGACTGGAATGGAACCCATGATCTTTTAGTCAAGGCTAACTAGGGCTAAATAATGGATTTGAAATATTCTTTTTAAAAAAGCATCTGCCCCTTGCTGGTTTAGCTCAGTGGATAGGGCCTCGGCCTGTGGACTGAAGGGTCCAGGGGTCAATTCCAGTCAAGGGCATATGCCTGGGTTGCTGGCTCAATTCCCCATGGGTGGTGTTCAGGAGGCAGCCAATCAATGATTCTCTCTCATCATTGATGCTTCTATCTCTTTGTCTTCTCCCTTTCTCTCTGAAATAAATAAAAATATATTTTAAAAAATAAAAATAAAAAATAAGCATCTGTAAACACTTGTTTATTATACAAGCTAAAAATATGTTTTACTATTAGGATGTTTATTTTATGCAAATTATTTACCTTCATTTTACATTTATTTCCAATTCTTTGTTTATGCAAACATAAATTTTTTTTCTTTTTTTAAATTTACTTCGGTTGATCTCTTACCCCCTTCCCTCCTGCCCCCCAACCCTCCCCTGCCTTCCCGCTGCAGTTTGACAATCTGTTTGAGGCAGCTCTGCCTCTGTATCTATTATTGGCAAACATAAATTTTTAAAAAATAACTAACTTATATTTATTTTTAGGTAAGCACCCAAAAGGTGCTTTTCGGATTTCATTTTCTTTCTCCAAAGTATTTTTTTCCCAGAGGAAAAAAAGTTTGGTATCAAAGATTACAAAACAGACAGTTCCCATCCTCATGGAGCTTAAGGTCCAGGCAAGTAGACAAACACTGAACGGGTCATACAGTTGTGATGAGCAATTAAAAAAAAAGGGAGGGGACACAGGGTGGAGAGAGGTTTGCTGGCAATCTGGGGCATTGGGGAAGGGTATGTGAACTAGAGCCTTGGGTTTAGGCAGCAGAAAGGAGGACGAGAATATTGCTGGAGCAGAGATAGTAGGTGCTGCCTACAGACAAAGAAGAGTGTGGTGAGCAAAGCAAAAGGGAGAATGGCCCCAAGATGAGGCTGGCGAGGCTGGCAGGGGGCTGGCTCATTAGAGACCATGGGAAGAATTTGGACTCGATTCTCAGGGCATTGGGAAGTCACTGAGAGATTATATACAAGAGAGTGGCATGATCACATTTTTGTATTTTGAAAAGATAATATTCAGGTGGAGACAGAAAAGAAAGGAAGCCAGAGTGGAAGCCTGGGAACCAATTAGGAGACTGTTGTAGTAGACCAGGGGACAGGTGAACATGGCTGGTACTAGATGGTGACCATAGGGAATGGAGAGAAGTCACAAAGTCAAGAGATGTATAGCAGGTAGAATTAATGGGACTTGGTGTTTGATTAGATTTGAAGAATTAGGGAGATGGAGGAGCCAAACATGACTTCTAAATTTCTGGCTTGATCACCTTGATAGGTGATCTAACTACTCATGGGGGTGGGAACCCTGGAGGAAGGGCAGGTTTGAGCATAAGGTGACTGACTAGTCTGAGATGTCGATGTCCAATGGACAAGTGGATTTGGGGGGTTGAAACTTAGAGAAGCAATCTCAGTTGAAGTTTAGATTTCTAATTCATTGGCATTTAAAAGGAACTTTAAATCCAGCACATGTGCATGAACTGAGAAGAGCAACAACCGTAGAATACAGCCTGGAAAAACTCTAATGTTTGATGACAGGGTAAAGAAGGATCTGACTTTAAAAAGAGACTGTTGGCCGAAACCGGTTTGGCTCAGTGGATAGAGCGTCGGCCTGCGGACTGAAAGGTCCCAGGTTTGATTCCGGTCAAGGGCATGTACCTGGGTTGCGGGCACATCCCCAGTGGGAGATGTGCAGGAGGCAGCTGATCGATGTTTCTCTCTCATCGATGTTTCTAACTCTCTATCTCTCTCCCTTCCTCTCTGTAAAGAATCAATAAAATATTAAAAAAAGAGAGACTGTTGTATCACACAAACCAGAGCAGTTACTAAGGGTAAAGAAGGATCTGACTTTAAAAAGAGACTGTTGTATCACACAGACCAGAGCAGTTACTGATGTTAAACACTACTGATCTGTCAAATAAGAAAAAGATTAGAAAAGATCTTCTGTACCTACCAACATGGAATGGAGGCCACAGGAAGCTTTAAGGAGGACAGTTGGGGCACACTGAGGTGGGCCTGGCATGTCAAAAGGAGATATTTGTTTTTAGTGCAGTAGGCATTGAGGAGTCATTGAAGTGTTTTGAGCAAGGAGGTATGATTATATGTAACTGAGATATTAACCCTGTAACAAAGCATAGATCAGAGCAGCGTGGACTGGAAGAAGGAAGGTAGTTAAGAGGCTACCGTTATAGGCCAGGCAAGAGGAAAGAAGGTCTGAACTGGGGTGCTTGAAGCAAAGCAAGAAAATAAGAGATAGAGGTTGTATCAGTCAGTATCTTTCAGTTTCAAGTGAAGGTAAAACAACTCAATTGCCTTAAATAATAACAGGGATTTGTTAGTCACATCCATGAAAACTCTAGAGGCAAAATCAACCTCAGACAAGGCTCTTTTCAGCAGGTCAAACAATGTTTCCAAAGATGCATGTCTTTTATCTGCTCTCCATGGTTTGGCTTCACCTTTGGCTCTATTTTGTGGCCTTCTGGCAACTCTAGAGTCTCCTCTCCTTGCAGAAAAGTGACTTCCACAATTCCATATCCTGTACATGCAGGGAAACAGGCTTCTCCACATCAGAATTCCAGCAAACATCTCCTTGCATCTCATTAGCTTTGACTGTGTGTGCTTCGCTCCAGAACCAACACAAGTGGCCATGGGACATAAGCCAATTGGAGCCCTTACCTGGAATTTGGAGTTAGATTATTCCCACCCAAATCACATGACTGAAGAAAATAAATTTTGGAGTATGGATAAAGGAAAAAGTGGAAGATAGATGCCAGGGAGGTCACCAATAAATGATCATCACAAATATGAAAAATAACCTTTGATTGCTTTATTCTTTGAAACCCAGTGTCAAAAGCTATCAGATCAATCTGCTAATGGAGTTAATATAGTCCAATTAATTCACTTATAGTAAAACTACTATAATGAAGATTAATTAGCCAGGAAACAAGTAGAATTAATTTATAAATTAATTAATTGAATATTTTTAAAATTTTATCTTTATTATTGAAAGTATTACAGATTACAGATGTCCGCCCCCCCATTGATGCTCTCCACCCCACACCCCCACACCCTACACCTCCAGGCCTTCACTACACTATTGTCTGTGTCCATGGGTTATGCATATATGCACATAAGGTTTTTGGTTAATCTCTCCCTACTCACCCACCCTGCCCTCCCTCTGAGATTCGTCAGTCTGTTCCATGCTTCTATGTCTCTGGATCTATTTTGTTCATCAGTTTATTTTGTTCATTAGATTCCACATGAGTGAGATCATGTGATACTTGTCTTTCTCTGACTGACTTATTTTAAAAGAGCATATAATATGTGGAACCAACTGTTGAAACAAGAATTCATTTGTTTTTATTAGCCGATGTCACCCCAATAAATTCAATAAAAAAGAATTCACTTGTAAGAAGGATGGGTTTCAACCAAGAGATTAGCCTAATTTGTAATTATATTAAAAATGATGAAATTATTAAAAATACATTATGTCCTTCAGTAAGATAACCATATCCTTATACTCACTCAATATGTTTTTTCTGTTTCATTTATTTAGAACCTCCAACCTGCATAAGGAAATCTATCTGTAAATCCCAGCACCTCCTTTTTTTTTAACTGTATCCCTGCAACTGTTTCTATCTCCCTGTATTTCAAGGAGATAAAAAGGCAGCAGCCAGAAGTTCTTCAAATCTTTTAACAGCTTACATTACCCACTGTCAATCATTAGGCATCAAGAAACCAAAACCCTCCTGCTACAGGCAAAAGGCTAAGAACCTGATCTGGACTGGCTCTCTCACATGCTGGGGAGTTGGTTGGCTGCAAGCTGCTTTAGGAGGACTTCACAGACATACCTGGCCTTTCCTCCGTGGGGTCTCTCGTCCTCCGGCAGGCTAGCCCATGCTTATTTACGCAGGGTCCCACAAGAAAGAATGAAAGTGTGCAAAACATCTGCTAGGCTTAGAACTGGATGCTGTCCCTCGTTCTGCATTTTATTGGCTAAATCAAGTCACTAGTTTAGCCCTGATTCAAAGGATGAAACAAAAGACTCTGCCTCTTCGTGCAAATTGCTGCAAAACCATATTACAAATACACAGAATATTCACTGGGGCCCCTAATGCAATCAAGTTCTCAGGCTGCCAGGCTTATAGGTTCAACTCATATTGTGCAGCACCTACTAGTAAAATGTGGTAATGAGCAAATAGACGCCTTGGTGGTGGCAATGCTAGTGTCCATTCAGGTTTTGTGCATGTCTGTAAAAATGCAGAACATGCTCCCACTTGGAAGAGTTTGATTCTTTAAAAAATTATGAGTAAGCAAAGAAATCTGAAAACAGACTAAACCTTTTAGAAGCACAAGTTTCTAAACCATCTATATTCTTATCAATATTTTTCTAAACAGTTTGGTAAATAGGCTATTGCATTTTTATGGAAACTGCCGTACTTGTTTATAATTTGATACAAAGATGAAATCTTTTTAAAGAAAAGAAACAGGTGCTTGCTTACCTTCTCATTGTTAATGGTTCCAGATGGTGACTATTCATTTCAGAAACTTCTTAAGAAACATCTGCTCACAATATTTATATTTGGCTTTATTGTATTTTTCAAAGATTGCATTTTAAATAATTTCCTTGAAATTAAAAAAAAAACATTCATTCTCCTATTCATGAGAAAAGTCCTTGCATTAGTTTACTGTCACTTTGTGCACAAGCTCTACATTATTATACCACAAACAGGGCTAGATTTAAATGGTGACTTAGTGAAAGGGAATGTGAAAGGAATGCATGGAGTCTTTTTAATAGTTCTCTAATGCTGCCATGTACAAATTAATTATTTCTTGATTAAGAAAACCAAATTGGTTTTAGTTTTCCCTTCAATTGCTATCCGTCTGAGTTTTGCAACCTATTTGAAAGTAATGGGGGCGGGGAAAGCAGGCTGTACTGGGATATTGATAGTGAAGATGATCATTCCTCTAGTTGTGTGAAAAGCTTTAATGACAAAATGCATTCTCCCAAAACAAAATACATAATGATTATAAATGCAGCAAAATTGCACACTGTGAAAAGCCAACATGCAATGAGAGAAAAAGAAAGAAACCCTTTCAACATTTAAACAATAGTGTACTAAAATTCTGTATACTCATTGTAAGGAGCAGCTTTTCTAGGGATTTGTAAGAATTCAAACTTGTGATACGATGAAGAGAACCAGAGAAGTGGACAGTAGATATAGTACTTGGTCCAATCAATCCTTAGAACCAGACAATGCTGGGTTGGTCCTCTCTGCCTGTCCAGTCCCCCTTCCCTTATTATACCGAATGAAAAGTGAGATAAAGTGAATATTGGTTCTTTTAACCTGCCAGGCACCCACCCATTCATTCTCCTGGGAATGATGGTGTTGCTCTTTTCTCTTTGGATATATTACCCCCTCCCCCATCACTTTCAGCCCCTGTAGCTGAGATGGGTGTGTTGACTACATTCTCAGCTCCCAGTGTTGACCTTTAACTAAGGCTGGCCTATCAGAGGCAAGAAAAGGTTTTCCCTTCTTTAACCTGTCAAATCAACTATATTGATCAGGCTTTTGGATATGGGCTTCATAACAAGAGAAGTGAAAATATCAGTTTCCTACCATCATTGAAAATGATATAATCTCTCAAATTTTTACCATGCCTTCTCTTGAGAAATGAGTGCCATCTGTACTTTCCAAATCAATTATCCAGGCTCCTGGGACGTAACCCATGTATCCTGACACTTCCCTGACCCTGGGGCACTGTCTTTGAGGGAGGGGCAGTTATATGTATCCATCATAAAGTGGAATTGGGAGTAAGGTTGTCATTCTAATTCCTGAGGCCCAGACTATTTTTCCCAACAATTAGTAGTTTAAAACCTATGTGTGGATCCTGCAGGCAAATGCATGAAAAGGCTAATGGCTTCTCTACAGAGACAGAAAAATCAATTGTGAAAACCATGAATTATCACATGGAAGGAACTTCTGTGATTTCCAGTGGGCCATTTGTCAATGCGGAAATGTCAAGATACGTAAGCCCTCTTCAGTTCCCCTAGGTAAAGTTAGCTCTGTCCAGGGCTCCTCTGAAACCATTTTTATACTGCATTATGTGCTCTAGTGCTACATCCCCATTAAAATGGGAGTATTTTAAAAGGAGGGAGCATGCCCCATGCCAGTTTGTAACCCTAGCTCAGGGCTAAAAACAGTAAATATTCAGTTACTGAAGAAAGGATAAGTAAATGATGCAGTCTTTATCTTCCAAGATGTACAATCCAGAAAATGAAAGAGTTAGGGAAGCTGCACGGTCATGCTCCCAGGAACAAACTGGTATTACAACTAAAATACAAGATGTACACTTCAGTTATGGAACTAAGACACAGGGAAGTCGATAAATAATTCCAAGACAGTTAATTACTAAGGACTAAAAGTGATTTATAATAATTGCTAAAGAGATCCAGAAAAGGGAGAAGTTAGTATGAGCTGGAGTGCACATGAAGGTGTAAAGGGGGGATGGTGAAAGGTGCAGAGGTGAAGAAGAGCTCAGGTGTAGAGAATGGCATAGCTAAGATGCTGGGGCAGAAAACACACAGCATGCTTAATGGAATTCATTAATTAACTAATTAGAGTTAAAAATAGTAAGGGCCTAAGTTTAGGTAGTGATGCTAAAAATGGATGAAAAATAAAAGATATAATGTATATGTTAAGCCTGGGTTGCTGTGGTCATGGAGTTTCCTTTGGAAGGATCAGCCATAGCACAGCTAAGTGAACATGTCCAGCAACAGTGGGAAATGTGGAGATGGCACTGAGGTCACAGTGCTTTAGAATAGATCGTTTACACCCATGTTTATAGTAGCATTAGTCACAAACAATCCAAATGTCCATCAATGGATAAACAGCTAAATAGAAGGTAGTCTATACATACAATGGAATATTATTTAGCCTTTAAAAGGAAAGAAATTCTGACACATGCTACAACATGGATGAACCTTGATGACATGATGTTAAAAAGTCAGTCACAAAAAGACAAATACTGTATGAGATCCCAGAGGAGTCAAATTCATAAGAGAGTAGAATGGTGGTTGCAAGGGCTGCGTGGAGGGAGGAATGGAGAATTATTGTTTCTGGAGATGGATGGTGGTGATGGTTGCACAAAAATAAGAATGTACTTAATGCCACTGACCTACACATTTAAAAATGGTTAGTGTGTTGCCCTAACCGGTTTGGCTCAGTGGATAGAGCGTCGGCCTGCGTACTCAAGGGAACCAGGTTCGATTCCGGTCAAGGGCATGTACCTTGGTTGCAGGCACATCCCCAGTAGGGGGTGTGCAGGAGGCAGCTGATCGATGTTTCTCTCTCATAGATGTTTCTAACTCTCTATCCCTCTCTCTTCCTCTCTGTAAAAAATCAATAAAATATATTTAAATAAATAAAAAATAAAAATAAATAAAAATGGTTAGTGTGGTAAATTTGATGTTGTGTTATTTTACCACACTCACAAAAAGATGTTAGAGATTCAAATTATCCTTATAAAAGGGACCATTGATCTGATGGGAGAAGTGAGAGCTCTGAGGAAAAAAGTGAAAAACAAGACAGAGCCCGGTGGGTGTTGCTCGGTGGTTGAGTGACAGCCTATGAATCAGGTCATGGTTCATTCCCGGTCAAGGCACATGCCCCAGGTTTCAGGCTCAATCTCCAGTAGGGGGCGTGCAGGAGGCAGCTGATCAATGATTCTCATCATTGGTGTTTCTATCCCTTCCTCTGTGAAATCAATAGAAAAAATTTTTTTTGTAAAAAGAAAGAAAAACAAGAAAGAGGGGAAAGTTAGAAAATGCCTACACTTAGGAGCAGCAGAAGAAAAAGGAGTTTAGTCAAACCTCCCAAGACATTACATCTCTACCATTCAAACATGTAGCCTGCAAGTTAAAAGAGAAAGATCTGAGTCCTGTTGATTATTCCTGAAATGTTCAGTGAGGCATTGAAATGTAAAGTTGCTGGAGGATGGAAAATGATGGTGTGATTTTAAATTACTTTCCAAGTTGTTGCAGTGGCAATTCTATGAATGTGTTTTGAACAAATAACAGTAGCTGCTTGGCAAGCAATGAGTTCTTAATGGCCATGGGCTTCTAGCCAGTTTTTCTCTCGGAGTTTGGAGAGAAACATAAATACATCATAAAACATATTCACTTCAGTCAGTTGCAGGATTGTGATTCTGTGTGTGGTGCAGGAAGGATAAATACATGTATGTATGTGAAGAGGAATGTAAGACAAGGAATTACTTTTAGGCTTTCGTTATAAAATGAAGCACCCCAGTACCCATAGTCATGTTTACTTAGAGAAACTTCATCTAGAGAAATAGAAATATTAAAATGGCTTGCAGGAGAAATAGTAATAGTCCTTTCTTTGTCATTCCAATCAAGTATGTAGTTAAAACAAGTAGGTCTCTATAAATAGCAAATAAGATTTTAGTATGAAGAGATGAAAAAAGAAGTCAATGTGAAATACAACAAAACTTGCCAGAAATACATACTCATAATCTTATTATCAGATAGATCCCATTCCCTCAGAAGTCACTTGTGAGGGAAATAGTTGTTTCTCAGGGAATATACGACAAAACTGGTATATGGTTATAGATAAAAACTGGTATGTTGGAGGGTTTTAAAAATTTGTTTATTTTCTTAATTATCTGGAACTACTACTAACATATCTGTTTTCATAGTGGAAAAATCTACATTTAAATATAACTACTCTCCAAAGTTGGTGGTGCCATAAATGATTACATGAGCAGCTTCCAGATTTTTCTCACTTTGCAAAATCTCTGGTGCAAAGGCCTTATAGTAAACTGGTAACTAAATTTAAAACATTTTTAACTTCTAAAATTAAAAAATTTTTAACTTCAGAAAGTCCTTTTTGCTGAACTAAAGTTAAGTACTTTGAGACCTTAGATTTCTTATCTAATATGAGGAAGCTGAGCCACACTGGGGACTGAGAACTGGTGATCCATGGACTGAATTCAGCTAAGAGATATATTTTGTTAGGACTGTAACTATGCTTTGAAAGAATTTTGAATTATTTGTAAATATGAAATATTGGGAAATTTTACAAAAGAATCTGAATTTCGGGATTATTTTAGGAAAAAGAAGAGGATCCAATAACCTAGAATCAAATCTTCTCTTGGTACCACTAGGATAGAGTTTATTTGCACCTTCCCCTGTCCTCCAGATCACAATAGTCCCTATCTGGATGATTTCATATATTTAAATTACCTGCTTGACCCTGGTGGCACAAGAAACCAATGACTGTATTAGAAAGCATAGAGATCATATTGTTTCGTGGTGCTTAGATTTCAAAAAGTCCTGCTGAAGGGAAGGATCTGATCATGTTTGAGATATCTGATACCAGAAGTAAATTGGGTTGACATTAACTAAAATGACAATCCTAAATTCTCATTAGACCAGTGGTTCTCAACCTTCCTAATGCTGCGACCCTTTAATACAGTTCCTCATGTTGTGGTGACCCCCAACCATAAAATTATTTTCGTTGCTACTTCATAACTGTAATTTTGCTACTGTTATGAATCATAATGTAAATATCTGATATACAGGATGTATTTTCATTGTTACAAATTGAACATAATTAAAGCATAGTGATTAATCACAAAAACAATATGTAATTATACATGTGTTTTCCGATGGTCTTAGACAACCCCTGTGAAAGGGTCGTTCGACCCCCAAAGGGGTCGTGACCCACAAGTTGAGAACCGCTGCATTAGACTGAAGAGATCAGCCCCACAACCTAGCTTCCTGATAGAGGAAAGGGAATTGTTTTTTTCTAGGGATAAATATTATTTATAAACAAACACAAACAAATTGTTTAAAATAAGAAATGACAAGCTATGTGGAAAAGTGTAAAAATATGACCCATAACCAAGAGAAAAAAATAATAAAAGCAGACAGTCCATGTGTTGGAATTAGCAGTCAAAAAATAAAAAAATAACTATTATAAATATGTTAACAATATTAGATAAAAAGATAGGTAAAATGAGCAAAGAGATGGAGAATTTCAGCACAAACATAGAGACTTGAAAAAGAAAACTTGAAAAAAAATTACAACATCTAAAACAAATAATTCATTGGATGAGCTTAATAGCAGACAGATATCACAAGGAAAAAAAATTAGTGACCCCCAACATAAGTCAATAGAAATTATCCAAACTGAAGAAAGAATAAAATTGTGAAGAAGAAACAAAAACCCAACAAAGAGTCAGAGACCTATGGTACAATATTAAATAATCCAGCACTTAGGAAGCTGGAATCTAGGAACAAAGGAGAGACTGGGGCAAGAAAAAGTTGAAGATATAATGGCCAAACTTTTCCCAAAATTCATGAAAGAAATTAACCCATATATCCAAGAATCTCAGTAAACACTAAGCTCAATAAATATTTTTTAAAAACTATGAAACTACACATAGAGATATCTTAAAAGCAGCCAGATTTGGGAAAAGGGACAATTATGTTTAGGAGGACAAAAATAAGAATGTTGGTTGACTTCTCATCAGAAAAAATATGGAAGCCAGAATACAATAGAATGACATCTGGAAATAAACCTGTCAAGCTAGAATTCTACACCTTGTGAAAATATCCTTTAAAAATGAAAGCAAAATAAAAACAGGAACAATGAATTTGTCCCTTGAAGACCTGTACTATGGAGAGATACTAAACGAAGTTTTTCAGGCTGAAGGGAAATGACGCCAAATGGAAGCCTGGATCTGTAGGAATCCTTGAAAGAGGAGAGATGTGAACAAATATAAAATATTCTTTTTAAACATTTTCTTTAGAAGATTATTTACTAGCAAATATAATGGCAATGTGTTATAGATGAGAAAAAATATATAACAATGGTAGCAGAAGGGTAATAAATGAAACTATACTACCGTAAGTTTCTCACACTGTTTATGAAATGGTATAATAAGGATAAGTTCAGAATGCATATTGCAATCTTTAGACTAGTAGCCACTCAAAAGAACACCAAGAGGTATTACTAGAAAGCCAATAGGGGGAAAAAATGGAATATTAAATAATATTTAGTTAAATTTATTTAAAAGTCAGGAAAGGAAAGACACAGAAATAAAGAACAGGTGAGACATTAAAAAATAGCAACCATTGAACCAACCATACCAGCAGCTAATCCTATATAATAATCCTATATAATAAAAGGCTAATATGCAAATCGACCAAATGGCAGAACGACTGGTCGGCTATGATGCACACAGACCACGAGGGGGCAGATGCTCAACACAGGAGCCGCCCCCTGGTGGTCAGTGCACTCCCCCGGGGGGGGGGGGGCGCCACTCAGCCAGAAGCCAGGCTCACAGCTGGCGAGCACAGAGGTGGTGGCGGGAGCCGCTTCCACAGCAGCGCTAAGGATGTCTGATTGTCAGTTGGACATCCCCTGAGGGTTCCCGAAGTGCGAGAGGGCACAGGCTGGTCTGAGGGGAACCCTCCTCCCAGCTCCAGTGCAAGAATTTCATGCACCGGGCCTCTACTTTGATATAAATGACATAACACTCCAATGGAAATTATTGCACTAGATTTTAAGGATAAGACTCAACTAAATGGTGTTTATAAAACACAGTGTAAACATAAAGACACAAATAGATTGAAAGAAAAAAAGAATGAAAAAATATACTATGAAAACACTAATAAGTTATAACTAAGTGCAAAATTATATTATACAGAAAATTATACAAAATTTAGTATACGAAAATTATATAGTCTACAGTAATTTAAAACTGTCAGGAGACAGCTATAATATAAATATACAGAGAATCAATTATAGAAGCCTTAGAAATGATAAGATTTGTGTCCAGTTTTAAAAGAAAAGAGATATACAAGTATCAATTGGGATAATTTTGGTTATACTAACAGAAAATCTAATTCAAACTGGCTTAAAAAATAAAGAGAATTTATTGGCTCATTTAACTGAAAAAGCCTGGGGAATATTTCAGGCTAATTTTGATCAGACTCCAACTCTGTATTTCCCTGATTTTCACAGGTCTGATCTCCTTCACATTAGCTTCATTCTCAGGCTGACTTCCCTCATGGAAGGAAAGTGATTTTTTTTAAATATATTTTATTGATTTTTTACAGAGAGGAAGGGAGAGAGATAGAGAGCTAGAAACATCGACGAGAGAGAAACATCGATCAGCTGCCTCCTGCACATCTCCCACTTGGGATGTGCCCGAAACCCAGGTACATGCCCTTGACCGGAATCGAACCTGGGACCTTTCAGTCCGCAGGCCGACGCTCTATCCACTGAGCCAAACCGGTTTCGGCGGAAAGTGATTATTACAAGAGGTCTTCTCTCAAAGGCTCCTTCCCAGTATCAAAAACTTACACTTCATTCTGATTGGTGCAATACTAACCAGTCTCTGAGGCTAGAAAATTTTTCAATGACTGATTGGCCTAGGCCTGGGTTACTAGCCATCCCTGAACCAATCATTGTGGCAAGATGGTGTTTGTTATGAAGAATGCTTCTTTCTCATTCCTAATGTTACTTCAGTTACTGTTACTCTAGCCTCTCATCTGATATGGCAATTTTGTCAAGACTAACAGAACGCTCAGTTCAGCTCTGCCCTTCCTTTTGGGAGCCTATGATGGGTGCTTAAATCTGCATAATTTGGTGTTGAGTATTAGTAAGTCCACTTAATTAACAAATCTGAGCCACATGCCCTATCTTGGCCTCAATGACACTAAAACTGCTCTTTGGGACCTTCATATTTACTCTTTGCTTTATCTTTCAAGTTGTTCAGAACCTAGACCAGGAAGCGGTTCCATTTACTAGGGATTTCCTTGAACTCTCAAAAAAACTCATCAATGGGTTTATGCAATTGAAGCCTACTTTTAGAGCTGGAGGGAGGGTCCACATCACCCAAAGCATATGACTCTCCAACAGGGAAGAGTGGGCTCCCCAAAATCTAAGTGCTATCAGGATGAGGGAAGAACCCCAACAGATGCTAAGAAGGCAACCACAGGATGCCCACTAATGTGGTTTGGTTGATTATCTTTCTGTTTGTATGGGGGTTTTTTTGGTCAGAAAATATGCTCACAGATTTAATGTCTGCTATGTTCCTTAAATAGACACAATTTTAATTTGTCAATTATTCCTTCATAAAGCTGGAAAAAATAAAACAAAATGTTTTCTTACAAAGGAGAACTCAGAAAAGCAAATTTCTAATTATATGAAGTAAATGTATTATTTTACATCTAGTGAAACATCTATGAAGATCATGACGTTATTTTAATCATGTATGTGTCTGTTGACTGACACAATGAAATAGCTCTATCTCTCAAAAACTTTGCTTTACCTTTTATTATGCCAAAAATCACAACTCAAGTTAAATTTTCATGTATCTGATAAAACCTCAACTATTGTGTATCCTTTTTTAAGGATGTCGTTTTAGCCAAAGGAATGCACAGAAATCCTCTATTCAAAAATAGTTTGATACCAGCAACCATTTGTTTACATCATAAATAAGTAGCCAGCTAAAAATTTTAACAACATAATTTCAGCTAGACAACAATGAAGGCAAGGCAGCAGGCTACCCTGCATGATCCATAAAACTGACTCGTGTACTTTGTACGAGCTGCTTGATCTTTGAGTAATCACAAAAGACAATTCAGAAAGAGAGGAATTCATAACAAGAGAATAAAGCTTTGCAAAAAAGAACCTGTCTTTGGATTTTTGAGAGTGACTAAAATATTTCAATAGGTCTCTTTTAGTGCCTCTTTCTGCTTGCCTATCAAATATTGACGGGTCTTCCTGACTGAGAGAATCAAAACTCATTAAACTCACTATGTCTTACTTGATTAAATAAAAATAGGTGGATAGACTTCTTATTATAAGAAAAGAGAAACAATGGGAAATACAGAAATTGGGTTTCCAAATATCAATCCTAATTTGTGCATTCCTGAGCAATTTTCAGCTAGGTATCAGCTCCCCACTCCGTTTGTCATGAGCCATCCTCTTCTGAGAATTCCCGGGGCGTCCAGGACCTGCCACTCAATACCTTCTAGTTCATAAGTGCCTCAAAGGTTAAACTTTTTCCATTTCCATTTTCTTCATCTGTCCCCCAAGATATGAGTGTTGACTTTTGTTTTAAGACTACATCCAAATGTTATCTATCTTCTTCTGGCTTTGGAAGGAGTCTATAAGCACAGAGAAGTCAGTCAAGTGCCCACCTGAAGATACAAGCCTTTCTGGTTTTTAGATGAAGGGAATGCTATAATGAGAGGAAAGTAAGTGAGGAGAGGTGATCACTCACATCTGCAACTGAGATAATACCTTGTTTTAGTAACCAGGCATGCGTGAGAGGGTAAATTGTTCAGCCTGCTCCGTTGTGGTGTTTGTTCTTTGGCCTCAGGTAGGTTCTTCATTTACTGATGAATAATCAGCTAAAAGATTGAAGGGAACCTTCTGCAGATTTCTACAGCTTTCTTTCTGAACAGTTTGCTACTGCACAGGTACTTTGTCCTATGAATTCTAGTCTCCTTGGTCTCCTCTACTTCTGAATACTATCTCCTTACCTCAGGGTGACTGCTGGTCTTTGTCTGGGTTACCCTCCCTGCACTGTGTCTTGGAAATTCTCTGCAGGCAATAAGCTGGGCCAATTATACAACTCACCTCATTGCTTCTCTCTCTGCTAGTTCTTCACACACACACACACACACACACACACACACTTGCTTTTAAATCTTAGAGTTCTCCAGGGCTAGTCCTTGGATTTCTTCCCTTTCTACTCTATGCTCACTTCTTTATGAGCTCCCCTTTGTCACATGGCTTTAAGACAATCATTATATTCATGACTCCTTAATTTACTTCTCCAGTCTGGATCTCACTTCAGAATTTCAGACTTATTTTTTCAAATTGCCTTCATGATGTCCTCACTTTGATGTCTAATTGTCATCTCAAGCTTAAGAGAGCCCAAAATTTGCTCCTTCTATATATTGGCAATCTGTTTTCTTCTAAATGCTTGGAGAAAGACCTTGTTATCATCCTTGACCCTTTTCTTTCCCTTACTCCTCAGATTCAGTTTGTCAGCAAATCCTGGCCACTCTCCCCAGTCAAATCCAAAAATTCAGCTCTTCTCCCCACTCCCATTATCCCTATCCTGGTCCAAGCCACCATCATCTCATACCTTGCTTAATTTAACAGAATCTTAATGTCCCTGCTTCTTTCAGCACAGCAGCCAAATTCATTCCAATTAGTCATAAGTTAAAGCATATCACTCCTCTGCTCAAAATCCTCCAAAGGTTTCCCAGAATCAAAGCCTAAATCCTTACTACAACCGACAGAACCCACCCATCACCACTCTGACCTCCCTCTTCCCCATCCATAAACACACTCACTCTTCTCTAGTCACTCTGCCTCTTTATTGTTTCCCAACTATTTCAAGCATGTTCCCACCCAGGTCTTTCTCTTGAAATTCTCTTGCCCCAGCACGCCATAAAGTCATTTCCCCACACTCTCTTCAGGTCTTTATCCAAAAGTTACTTTTTCAGTTAGAACTTCTCTAACTTATGTGAATATCTATATATTTTACATATATTTCTTTATTTAATCCTCAACATCCTTATAAGGAAGGTACTATCAATTATCCCCATTTTACAAATGAGGAAAATGAAAGAGAAGTTAAGCGAATTGCCCAAGGTCATAATGCTAGTAAATGTAGAGCATGCAGACTGATTCCAGAACCTTCAATATATCCTATCTGCTGGAAGCCGGTCTATCGGTGTTTGTCCAAAATATGTATATA
>NW_005369442.1:1042611-1043958 GCF_000412655.1 Myotis brandtii | reverse complement strand
GCTACGATGAAATATACCTGTTTCTAAATATAGCTGTTTCCATGATTGCAGGGACTGGTGGAGACCTGGAAGCAGAATGATGCCTTGATTCAGCTGGAATTTACAGAGTATCTGCTTTGTGTTGGGCATTGTGATGAATGCTGAGGATGTATAAATGACGGGTGTAGTGACTGTCAAGAACCTCACAGATGGGAACAGGGAAGAAGACAGATATCTAGAAGCCCCCTGGGGAAAGAACTAGGCAGCGCCCATGACAGAAATTATGAAGGAAGATTCTGATTCAACACAAGGAAGTGTTCCTAATGGTCAAAGCTGTCTGAAATGGAATGGGCTAGGGTGTGGAGTCCCTCTCAAAGGAGTTATCCCAGCAAACATGAGGAGACAAGCTAACCTGCTGTTATAAGAAGGGATTCACTCAAGCATAGCATGGCTGGTCAGCCCTCAGGCAACTCCTCTGGGCTGGAGTTCTTTGAGAAACTTTTCCACGAGGTGACAGAGATGTGTGTAAGGCTGAGTGAGGGAACTAACAAGAACTTTGATGCATCTAGGGACTATTAGGAGCCCTTTCCATGAAGTCACAGCGAGGATCCTGATTAAGAGCTGAACCCTTGGAAAAGAAGACCTCAGGGAGAAGGGGAATCTAGAGAACACCGCCAGAAACAGTCAGTATACCCCGCTTCTCTCCCCTGGGCATGGGCTGTGATTCGCAGTGCCACTCACTCACCAAACCCAGATGGAAGCCAGAGGCAAGAAGCTGCAGGTGACTCCGTTAATGGAGGAAATAATACAATCCACAAAGGCCCGCATCTGCTGGCACCAAGCAGGACAGAGGAGGGTGGACATGTTTCTAGAGCAGCGGTTCTCAACCTGTGGGTCGCGACCCCTTTGGGGGTCGAACGACCCTTTCACAGGGGTCGCCTAAGACCCTCGGAAAACACATATATAATTACATATTGTTTTTGTGATTAATCGCTATGCTTTAATTATGTTCAATTTGTAACAATGAAATTGGGGGTCACCACAACATGAGGAACTGTATTAAAGGGTCGCAGCATTAGGAAGGTTGAGAACCACTGTAGAGGATAGAGAATGGAGAATAAGAAGCAAAGAATTCTTTCTGGCGAGTGTAAAATTGAATGATTGGGAAGTGACTCTCAATTATGAGAGGAGTGTGGAGAAAATTGGAGTTGAACTGGAAATCTGGCTCTGCCCTTCCCACGTCTTCCCATTGCAGCATCCCTCCTGCGCTGCTGCACGCACTACCTGCCCCCTGAGTCTGCGGGGTGACCGAGAATAGCTGGGCGCCTGGTCTCGGCACAGCTTTCCCGGGACAAAGAGACTAGGCTT
>NW_005369442.1:1036658-1042513 GCF_000412655.1 Myotis brandtii | reverse complement strand
CAGGATGCCTTGGCTGCCAGACAAGCAGAGCTTTCCACGTGGGCAGAGGCGTTGCCTTTCAAGTGGCAAGGATTCCGGGCGGAGCCATCCTCCCCTCCGGGTCCACCCACCGCCCCTCTCCCTCCCAGACACAGCAAAGGACACGCACACAAAAAACTTTTGCCACACTATTAATATATTCGCGTTTCCTCCCACTTTCCCAACGGGCTACCAGCTGCAGAACTCCTGAATAGAAAGCTTAATTGTGCTTTGTCATGCAGAGTACCTCGATTTTCTATAGAAGGTTACAAAGGCCCATTGGAAGTATTTCTTTCTCAATAGTGAGCCATTTGCATAGGGCACCTCTGCGCCTGCCAGACCCAGGTAGCAGCGCCGGAGCTCCCGGGCCCCCGGGGAACAAAACTCGGTGCGGTTTCCAAGGGGCGCCCTACTCCGCCTGCAGCCCGGCATCTCGACTTTTCTCTCCATTCCCTCGGGTCACGGGCAGCTGATTTAGAAGATGCGAAGCCTGCGGCCTACAGGCCGCGCTGGCCCAGCCCCTCCGGCTGACCTCTGGGCGGCCTCGGGCCCTCCCGGCCCCTCTACCCTGGGCGGGGGCCTGCTCTGTATCAGGCCTCTGGAGTCCGAGTGGTGATTCCAGGAACTGCCCGCGGGTCCGGAGACCAGGCGGATACCCACCGGGGCCCTCCGCCCACTTGCCTACCGCGTGAGGACCAAGACAGGCGCCGAAGGAACGGGAAGCTGACAGTGATTGGGATACCACGCTGCTTCGTTCCTCCTGGTTGATTGGCAGGGCTGCCTTCAGAATATCTTTTCTGGTTGCTTGTTTTGACAGTTCAAATCCAGGTCTATGTGACATAGAAAGCTAATAAAATTCTAATTTCATTGTTAATCTTATTTCATTGCAGTATAGGTTTTTACCCTCACACCTGCATGGCAGGGTGTAATTCCATTAATAAAAAAAATCAACATATTCATTGCATGTCTTTTCCCTGATGATATATTGTGAACAGTGTGAGTTGAAAAAGAACCATTTATTCCCACCGTGAATGCGCCTGCCTGGGGCGGGAGCTTCACCTGCCCCTCAGTCAATTAGGAATGTATCGAAAAGTCTAGCAGAAAACGAGTTAAATTAACCGTTCGCTAATTTCCTTGTGTCCCTCCTACATAATCCCCCCTTTTCAGCTTGCCCCAGAAATTACCACATGTTGCAAGGTTCAAATAGCGCCTAATGAAACAGCGACTGCCGCTTCTCCCTCCAGCTTCGCTGTCGCGGGAGCCCTTTCGCCGGCCTCCAAAGCCGGCGCCATCTCCTTCCCGGTTCGGTTCCCGTTCCCATAAAAAAAAAAGAAAAGAAAAAGAAAAAGAAAGAAACAGAAGTTGTCACTAACTCTTGATAGAGCAGGTGAAATTACCTTGCTGCCCACTCACGTCCGGCCTCCGACCACGCGGTGGGATTCCGAGGGGAGGGTGCCCGGGTGGGGGCCGAAGCTTGGGCATCCTCCCTTCTCGCGGGACAGCTTGGGTCCTGAAGTTGGGAGGGTCGAGACACGGCCCGGGGAGATTGGAGGAGGGTGGAGAGTTGGTCCAGGAGAACAAAGAAGGGAGTGAGAGAGGAAGGGAGAGTGTGAGAGAGAAACTGAGGCAGAAAGTGACAAAGACAGACAGACACAGAGAACCGCAGGCAAGGGGAGACCTAGAGGGAGGCAGATACAGAGAGAGGAAGGAGAGAGGAAGGGCGAGCACACCTCCAACTCCCCACTCCCTTCTCCCAAGTTATACCCATGCGTCTGGCTCAAGCAACTCATCCGTCCCTGTTGGAGGCGTTTGGAAGACTTGAGATGCAAGACCCTAATAATTAATTGTGGCCATTAATTAATTAAGGAGGAAAAGGGGGAGGCGGCTTGCTGCTGCTTGACCCCAAACAATTTAAATTAGGCTTTGTGAAGGTGGCCTCCAAAAGCCTGCCCTCCCCCTCCTTCCTTTCTCTTTCAGGCTCTCGAAAATTTCCATGATAATCCTCACGGCCTGGGGCCAGCCAGGGCTGTGCTCCTGCTCCGGCCCTTCCCGGGAAACTGAGGCGGAGCTGGCTTCGGAGACCGCTGCAGCCCACGGGCGGGCCGGGAGCTTTTTCCCATCAGGAGCAGCTTACACCTGCCTTTTCTTCTCTGCACCTGCTGTGGGCTGTTTCTCCGTGAACTTCAGAAATCTAGCAGTTGCCTAAGAATCAGCCCTGCTGTAGTATTCACACAGACTAAATATTTCTACATTTTCTCTCTCTCTCTCTCTCTCTCTCTCTCTCTCTCTCCCTCTCTCTCTCCCTCTCTGCTTTTCCCTCCCTCTCACTAGAGACTTGAGTTCCTTATTTGAAATGGTTGCAGCTAATACAAAGTCATCAAAGCACTATGGTTCTTGTCTTAAAGTGACAGCCCTCTTTATGGGGCTGTTTGAAATACGCCCCCTGCTTTTCAATGTCTCTCTATCCATCTTTGTCTGCTCTTCAGAAAAGCGGACAATATAAAGCCCAGCCTGGCGAGCTCCCCACGCTCAGGCCTGGGCAGTGCCAACCTCCGCCTTTAAGCAGATTGAAATTGTCACTGCTTCATTAATCTGAAACTAGTTACTTTCCTAAGCACACAGCACACACTTCCGATCTGTCAGGATTCCCTCAGAGGAGTCCCTGGGGCCTTCCTGGGTTTGGGATTTGGAAGGGTCGACAAAGGTACGACAAAGGCTCAGGAAAACATAGGGCTCAGCTTGAAGAAAAGCAATGCCCAGTGCAGAAGGGCAAGCATGGACATCAATAGACGGGCACGCAGAGCACTGTTTTCAGAGACAATGCGATGTCCAGAATTTTGGAGGGTGCCCTTGAGAACAGGGAGTCCAGCTATGGGGACAGACAAGGATATCGACCTCCACATGGAGTGGCTCTCAGGACTGTGAGGTCTGAGGCTACGGATTTTTCTTCCCCAAACAGAAGAAACTTGCTTCCAAATATGAGTCAAGGTTGGTTTTAATGTGGTTTTTTTTCCCCCCCATCTGAGCTCTGATTCCGTCCTGTTCCTAAGAAATGTCTTTAAATTCCTGTTCTTGTTGGCCCCTCCCCAGGGCCTCGAATATAGGAGCCCTGCAGGCATCTCTGTGGAATTTCTCATTTTCTGTGAGAAAAGCTGCCTCTTTTCTCCATGCCTCCACCATTAACAAAAGACAATACAAAAGATTTCTTTACTTTTAATATTTCCATTGGCTTAGAATAGCAAGTTTTTGGATTCGACTCCCCCTAATTTAGGAAAGAGATGTAGGAATTCCCCCTCCCACCCCCCAAGGTTCAATTTTCAGTAATGTGAGCCTAAAGATTTATAAAATAGATTTATATTAAATTATGTTAATAGAAGCCTAGTAAATGCACCATTTAATTGCATGGAAAAATGTTCCCTTTTAAGAGGTCTGTCACCTTAACAGGTACATACAAAGATTCCCTGTGAATAATGAAAATAGAAACAATTGCTTTGATGCACTGAGCTGCATTCATGTTTAGGAGGTGTTAGGCTGTGTTTGGAGAGGATAGGAGGCACTCCTTTTAAATCAGGGATTGCTCCTTTAAACCAAATTTCTTCTGTTGGAAGTGTCATTCTCCTCCCCTCACACCCTTAAGGTCTGGCCTAAGATCCAACCCATTGCTCTCTCTAGTCTCCCCTCAATGTTCAGCTTTTTATTTCTTCCCCCAACCCAACTCTGAGCACCTTTCCACCTCCCTCCAAAAAATCTCCCAAGAAGTACCATGAAAAATGAGTGGAACCTGCAGGAAAGGTATAAATGGGGTGGGGGGAAAAGGAAACCTGGTAAAAATAACTCTTAGCTTTTAAAAAATATATATTTTTATTGTTGATAGTATTACAGATATTTCCCATTTTACCTCCCCCCCCTTTACTCCCCTCCTCCCAGCCCTTACCCAGGTCTTCACTACCCTATTGCCTGCATCCATAGGCTATGCATATAAGTATATAAGTTCTTTGGCTTATCTCTTCTCATCCCCCCAACCCCACATGGAGATGTGTCAGTCTGTTCCACGCTTCCATGCCTTGGGTCCTATTTTGTTGGTCAATTCATTTTGTTCATTAGATTCCACAAATAAATGAGATCATGTGATATTTGTCTTTCTCAGATAATTCTTCTCTTTTTGTTTATTTTTTATTTTTTTAAATATATTTTATTGAGTTTTTTACAGAGAGGAAGGGAGAGGGATAGAGAGCCAGAAACAATGGTGAGAGGGAAATATTGATCAGCCGCCTCCTGCACACTCCCCACTGGGGATGTGCCCGCAACCAAGGTACATGCCCTTGACCAGAATCGAACCCAGGACCCTTCAGTCCGCAGGCCGACGCTCTATCCACTGAGCCAAACCGGTCAGGGCAATTCTTCTCTTTATATAACATGACCACCACCAATGAAGTTATTTTTCTCTCACATACACATATACATATGCACACATACACTCACACAACCATGTACATGCATGTACATACACCTATACACACAGACCCTGTTGCCCTCTGTGACCTCTTTTAGCTAGAGCAATCACCTTTCTGGCAATTCCCTGACCACAGTCAGGGTGAACCAAACAAACTACATTTCTAGTCCAGATCAGATTTAAAAGGGTAGAATTGGTGGGGAGTAGGAATGAGGGGAGGAGGAAGGAAGCCAGAAATCAAAGACTTGACATCCCAAGTTTTTCTTTCTCCTAAAATATTCTTAGATGTCCTTGGAGGAATGAGGTGGGTGGGAACTAAGCTGTGATGACCACTTCAGAATAAGGGGAGAGGGTCTATCTTCACCAGTGTCTCTATCACCTGGGCCCAGGGCACCCTAGGATGGGCTGCTGGGTGAGACCAAGAAGCATGGCTGAGTGGGCTTGGCCTTGGGTGTGTGTTGGTCACTGAGTGGGTGGGTGAAAGGGAAATGTCTCTGCTCCTCCTGTTTTCTCTGAATGTCTAGACTGGCTCAGGACACTAGGGCAGGAAGTCATCCTTCCTGCTCTCCATCCCCTACCCTCCAACTCCTTTCCTGTTTAAAGCTACCACAGGACTTGTTCTCCAGGAGGCGGACTCAACCACACTAATGGCTCCTGCTGCTCACTTCTTCTCTCTTAGTGGAGCAAGGTCCTGCTTTCTCATTCTCATTCTCTTTCTCTCTTTCCATTATGTGTCTATAGGCCTCTGAAACACAGGGGCCCAGTCCTGTTTCTCAAGAGGGGGCAGTGAAAACTGGCATCTAGTGCTTTTCAGGTAGCACAGTTGTCCAGGTGACCCCACATTTCTTAAACAGTCTTTTTTTAAAAATATATTTTATTGATTTTTTACAGAGAGGAAGGGAGAGGGATAGAGAGTTAGAAACATCTATGAGAGAGAAACATCGATCAGCTGCCTCCTGCACACCCCCTACTGGGGATGTGCCTGCAACCAAGGTACATGCCCTTGACCGGAATCGAACCTGGGACCCTTGAGTCCGCAGGCCGACGCTCTATCCACTGAGCCAAACCGGTCGGGGCTTAAACAGTCTTTAATAAACCTGGAGACACTTCCCTGGGCGTGTTTCATATCAAGATTGGTTAGCGGAGCATCTGTGTGTCTGAGTGTTGGCCTAAGTATTCTTAACCTGAGGAGAAACTGCAGGCCTTTAAAAGCAGACAGATTTCCAACGCCTTATTCTGATTTGCAAACTTCAAAAACATCAACTGATTAGGGGGCGGATGGAAAATCCACCCTAGTGTACAAGGAGACCTCAGGCTTCACTCTGAACGTGATCAGAAGGTCGGTTGGCAGGGAATGTCCTAGGACAAATAGGATACCCCTACC